>NC_090450.1:346316902-346632795 GCF_031143425.1 Pleurodeles waltl | reverse complement strand
TCCAATCAAGTTAATCAATCAAAGTAATAAACAAGCAAAACAAAATAAGATACCAGTAAGAGGCGAAGTCAATATTGGCATTCTAATAAAAATACTTTTATATATAAATGTAAGTGTAAAGTCTTTGAAAGCCAATACCATATATAAATCAAAATCACTAGCAGTTTTTTCAATTATGTTTTTTCAATAGAAAAATCAATCACAAATATTATCAAACAGTTGACTACATTTTCCTTGTTTGATCACATTGATATTTATTGCACAGTAAAGTCGTACAGTATTTCCTTGAGTGTTTCTGAAAATAGTCCTTGCACTATTGAGAACAACCACTTACCCTAATCCCAAAGACTCTATGCATAGAGTACATGTGGTATATTTATCTAATTTGCTAAAGTTGATATGGGGGGAAAGGTCTATGTTTCGGTCTCCTAGTGGATCAGAACCATGAAACCATCTTCATGACAGAAGAAATTGAACAGTATCCTTAGGTCTGCATAAACTCCTTCTCCTTGCTGTTTGCTGATTGTTCAGCTACTGTAACCACAGCAATTTGATATACCTGTTAACTCACCATTTAAACAAGTGTCTCTGGCCTTTCAATCTGATTTAGAGTCAAATCTTGCCTATCTAAAAGTTTTTTGGATCTGTGCTCACAACTACCGCCCATTAAACTTTTGTTTTTTGGGCAGATATAATGTTTTTTTTTAGACCTTGCAGCTATACAGCTGGAAATGGACTTAGGAAACATCACAGAGAGTCCTAAGAAAAGGCAATTCAATAAACATTTCCTTCAAGATGAGCACTGGTAATCAAGATAAAGCATTTTATCAGGAATTTTCCAGATTAATCTACATTCCGCCAGTGTGTTTATCATGTGAGATGCATTTAAACAGCACTCTGAGGGGAGATTATCTCCCACAATAGGGCATTGTCAAACATCAGATAGGGTGAGATAATCGAGATTGAGTCAACATTTTTAAAGCCAAATGCAATAAATTTAGTGGCTCTTTAGAAAGCTGGAGAATCTGGGAGGTGCCAAGATCCATTCAGAAGGATTTCTTTTATAGAAAGCAGTTTGGTATGAATCTACACTAGGCCAGCAAAATTCAGCAGCAACAGAATGAACAGGGAAATCATTAACCTTGTCTGCAACAGTGAATGTGGATAGGATAGATAGGATCTATGATCAGGAGCTAAAACAATTAGTGGAAGATCCACAGCAAATCTTTGATGTTTTTATAGAGCACTGCAAGAAAGTCTACCAAGCTGATTTATAGATAGAAAGGTTATTGATGGCAGAACATCTATCACATTTGCATTTCAATAAATGTTCATGTAACCAAGCACAAGAGACAATAAGACAAATTAGAGCTGAGGAAATTATGGATAATTGGCCGGTTTGACAAGTGGTAAATAAAGCAGTGACAATGACATCTTACCTGAGTTTCATTATAAAGTGTTATGAGGTGTAAATGATCTTCTACAAGTTATTCAGCTATATAATGAAATACGTTGACAACCATACTTCATTTTTTGTGGTCCTAATATTTTTAACACCAAGAGGAAAAAGGCAGAAGACCCGAGCTGTTATAGCTCAGTAGGCTTTCAATTCACAATTGAAATTATTTTCTAAAATTCTAGATTACAGGTTAACAACTGAAGCTGCAACATTGACTCACTGGTACCAAAATGGGATCACAGCCAGATAATATCTCACAAACACTATCTTCTAATTCAGAGGGGCTATTGATTTCTGTTCTGACTCTCAAATTATGGGTGTGGATATAATGCTGGATGCAGAAAAACTTTAGGTCTAATGAGTTGGGAATGGTTATTTCTTTAGCATGATAAATGTGGCTTCTGACCCAGCATACAGCCGTTTTAGCTAATTTAGACAATAAGGCCTTGCCCTCTAGTCTGATTTATTCAGATAAAGTGGATGATACCACAGTCCTGAGGAACCATTGACAGTGTCCATCCAGGCAGCAGATGAGATAAAACCAGTATCATTTCATATGTCCAAACGTAAATTATTTGTGGAAGGCATGATATGTTTCTTAAAGCTGATGTAATGATTGTTGAATCATTCCACAATTAAGAGAGGTACCCCTATACCAATAAAGGAACAGGGTTAATTTTATAACAAGCACAAAATTCCTTTTATGGATTTCCACAATATGAATCCTTACTAGTGTTGCTGGCACACAACAAATATTCCACAACGTAATGTAGTCGTTTTTATCACATAGCTGTATTTAAACCCACTCATAATGAACAATATACTCACTCCCTTTCTGTTAGTAATATCTCTTTCCTTTATTTTTAAATATTTTTAATAAATATATACATATTTATACCAAATAATCAACAAATATTTCATCACATTCAAATTAAAAACAAGAATGTTTTTTAAAAGATTTTATAAATTTTGAGACAATAAGACTTTAACTTTCATACAATATATAAAATATCATATAATATCTCAAAATATCAATACAACTTAAACTTTCATACAATATATAAAATATCATATAATATCTCAAAGTGTCGACACAGCATTTCGGTGGTCTTTTGGATGGTTCACCCCACCTTCTTCAGGGCAAATTCACAAGTTCAGAGTCTGTTTTTTTAAATAAACAACTGAAAAAAATACAAAAACAATACTTACACTTGCATCCTAAAATAAATCAAGGCTTAAACAACAGCCACATAATATCTACCACATACCCCTAACCTCTCTGGAATATGATTTTCTATTTAATGAAATTTCTACGATTCCAGCTCTATATGGCCTGCCCAAAATTCATAAAAATATGTTGGACCCACCAATGCATCTGATTGTTTCAACTTTAAATTCCCTTACTGAGCATTCAAGTAAATATGTGGTCTGTTCTTTAAAACCATTAGTTCTAAAACAATCCTCATATATCAAGGACACAACAGATACGATGAGTAAAGTAGAAGGAATACGTTTTTATTCCAATGAGGAATGGCTTGTATCCTTGGACATCAAACCTCTATACACGAACATTCCACAGGAGGCCACAGTAGAAATGATAAAGGAGATATTATGTGATAGAGAGGGCAATCTGTCTCCCCATTCAAAATTTATTGTAGAATGGGTGGAGATAGTTTTTAAAGAACAATATTTTTTTATTCACTGGTGAAATGTTTTACCAGACCAAAGGGACCAACATGGGAGCAACCTGTGCTCCAAGTCTAGCATGCCTCTTTGTAGGCAACTTCGAGGACAAGCACATATACAATGAAACAACTCACTTTTATGAGAATGTGCTGAAGTGGGTACGTTTTATATATGACATATTTTCTATTTGGCAGGGAAATAGAGAAGATTAGGATTCCTTTATTCTTTGGTTAAATTGCAGGGATCCTAACCTAAAGTTCACCTCAACAATCAGTAAGTTTGAGTGTGATTTTTTAGAGATTAAGATAAAAGTAGTGGAAATGAAGTTGAAGGTGGAGTTATACACAAAACCAACAGATCAAAATACCTTATTACATTACACCAGTAACCATCCAGGGTGCCAGAAGTATAATATACCTTTTGATGAATTCCTTAGTCTGAGGCCGAATTGTACAGATAGAGGACATTTTGAAATACATGCTAGAACATTAGAAGAGAAATTACTTCACAAGGGTTATAAAGAAATAATAATAATATGTAGAGCTTATAAGAAAGCAAAATATTAAAATAGGGAGTTTATTCGAAGGTAGACCTAAATCACATGATAATAATAGAATTGTTTGTATTACAAATTACTCAAATATAAGTAATAAGATAAATAACTTGATAAATAGAAATTGGACACTTCTTAATGGTGGGAATGGTGAGAAGTGGTAAAAACTACTCTATACCTCTAGAAGAAATAGGACAATCAAGAACTGTCTGGTACACACATATAGAGAACCAAATGAGATACAACAGAGAGATATAAGGGGTGGTAGTAAAATAAGAGGGAATTTCCCATGTGGCACCTGTAGTTATTGTAGTAACATCATGATGGGTGCAGAAGTGGAACTAAATGGGAAAAGTCATCAGAACAGGGATATGGTGAATTGTAAAACAAGAAATGTAATATATTTGATTATTTGCCCGCCCATGAAACAGAGGGTGTATAGGAGAGACAAGTAGAGAAATGAGACTGAGATTGAATGAACATACATCAGCTATAAGAACAAAAAGAAGAATGCACCTTTAGTAGAACATTATATCGAGCAGAATTATAAGGAAAGTGACTTAAAATTCTGTATATTAGAAAGAATAAAAGGCACAATGCGAGGTGGAGATATAAATAAAAAAGAAGAGAACAGTTTTATATGTGTAAATTCAAAACATATAAGGATGGTTTGAACACACAGAAAAGAATGGGAATATTTGGTGAGGTAAGAAAATAATAGATCTATATGAATTTGAGATAAATATAAGGCAAGTTAGTTTTCATTAGAATGTTTAGGTATTGAAAGGATGTGTAAAATAGAATAATGTCCATGAGCTATTGTGTATTGATAATGCAGAATAATATTTTCAATCTACAAGAATGAATGGGGGTAAAATGCAGGCAAAAGGATTAGAAATATGTGAATAATGTAAAATATATTATTAAATGAGCCCGCAAAACTCAATGCAATATGGGATATTGGACAACAAAGATAGACAGGATACATAAAAAGCTTGAAGTTAAAATGATGATGAATGAAGACATCTAGTTGAAATATGTAAATAACTTTGATTATTGTAGGCGGGTAGTAATATAAAGAAACATAAAGAGATGAATTTAGAAAAAAAATTAATGCTCAATAAAAAATGAGAATAAGAAAAATAGTAAATTGGCATCTATGAATATACGGCGCTTCCGATGAGATGATGATTGTATTATAATACTGATAAGAGCTGCCTCAAATTATAAATGAAAATATTTTGATTTAGAGTCTCAAATATAATAACAAAACAGTCAATGATACGTTTTATGACTTGAGATATCTAAATTCATATTCAGCCTGAAGTTAACATGGCTGAAAGAGTAGACAGATTGGTAAAGACTCAGGTTCTAATAATGAGGTATTTGTAAACAGGCACACATGGTTATACATCACTTACTATTGGAATAATAACAATAGCTGCCTTAAATTATAAATGATGAACCACATTCATTGAGTTCTAAATAGAATGATGGAGAGATTGATTATATTTAAAATTAGGAGATTTTAAAACATTCAATTAGTATATAGCCTGAAGCCAAGATGGCCGAAAGAGAAGACAGTTTTTTTAAAACGTACGGTTTAGTGGCACAGGATATAATTTGGGCTACAAAGATGGTGGGCACCGATTAATGGTGTGAAGAGAAAGGAGAGGAATGCCATTATAGTAGGTGAGCACAACACGGAGATAGGTTCTGGGTAAAAAGGATGGATGTTTATAACATTTATAGCGTTAATGAGGGAAGGTATAAGACTTTTATTTACAGAGGTCCCCTGGGTTTAGTTCTTGCCTTCTCAGGATCTGATAAAAGTGGCGGTACATGGAATATGATCAATACACACTGGGTGACTATACCATAGAAGCTAGCAGTGTGAATTTAAACCTATCCAGATTCAGTAACAAATAAATATATCCTAAAAACAGGGGAGTTATCGGAAGCAAAGGACCCACAATCTTTATTGACAGTAAGTCTATGTCGGTTTTCATGGCTATACACTAAGAGAAGTTAAAAGAAAATAAGAGTACTGGGTACATTGATTTTAATCCTTAGAGGATAAGAAGTAATGAAGATACCAGAAAATAATTGAAAGGTAACTGAAACACAAGGTCATTGTATAACAACATGAATTTAGAGCTCTGAAGAAAGCATTATGAGCTTATAGGTTTGCTGGCAGGAGATATAGGTTTCAACAAAGGAGTGGGATTTATATATTAAATCTTTATAACTAACATTAATCGAATAATTTTAAAGAATTCTAGAAATGATAATATATAGGTTAGACATTATTAGTAAGAAAGACATAAAGATAGAGGTTAGGAGTCTGTGGTAGATATTATACGCCGTTGTTTGAACCTTGATTTATTTTAGGCCGAGAGTGTAAATATTGTTTTTCAATTTTTTCAGTTGTTTATTTTAAAAAACAGACTGTAAACTTTTGAATTTGTCCTGAGGAAGGTGGGGTGAACCATCCAAAAGACCACCAAAACACTGCGTCGACACTGAGATAATATATGATATTTTTTATATATTGGATGAAAGTTCAAGTTTTATTGATATTTTGAGATATTATATGACATTTTATATATTATATGAAAGTTAAAATCTTATTGTCCCAAGAAGTATAAAATCTTTTAGAAAAACATTGTTGTTTTTAATTTGAATCTGATGAAATATTTGGTGATTATGTGGTATAAATATGAATATATTTATTAAAAATGTATAAAAATAAAGGAAAGAAATATTATTAACAGAAAGGAAGTAAGTAGGTTGTTCATTATGAGTGGGATTTAAATACGGCTATATGATAAAAACTACTACATTACCTTGTGGAATATTTGTTGTGTGCCAGCAACACTAGTAAGGATCCGTATTGTGGAAATCCATAAAGGGAATTTTGTGTTTATGACTGCTGTGGAAAAAATGAATACATTTACAGTAGTAGGAGGGTTAAAATTAATCATCACAAAAACAGAAACGCTATTGTTCAATGCTTCCTCAGAGGTCCTATTTCCCTCCATAAGAGCAGGGTATAAAAATTAAAAACCAAAAATACACTTTGTTAATTATCTTTGCTAGCTAGGAGATTCTTTCGCCACTGATTACCTTAAGAATCGCCTTAAATAAATGTCACTGCCACTATTTATATTCCTATTTTCAAGCGTCATGTTTAAAATACAAAGTTTGCTATTATTGCATTAGAATGTCATAACTTGTCTTGAAAAATGCCATTGAGAACGCTTTGAAATGAGAATATTGCGTTGTTTAACCCCAAAGGCAAAGATTAAAAACTAATAATACGTGAGCCGTTTTTTTTTTTTATTTCAAACTTTTACTGACATTTAAGCACATCATGCATGCATAACAAGCAAAGTGAAGGACGCCTTTGCAATGTCATATCTTTCACAGCAATACCCAGAACATTCCCGGAACACAGACATCAATGTCCTTATGATAGAAATAAATGTCCCTCCAACCAGGGCTAGTAGAATTATAAACAAAAAGAAACACTGCCTAACGCTCTCGCCTAATCACCCTTCCTGTGCACAGTATCTGAGTCCTTTCTTAGCCATCATTTCAAATGATTCAACATGCACCTCCCACCCACTGGGAATCTTGTGAAGGATTAAAAAGGTTTTAATCACTACTTGAGTGCCGGAAGAGGTGATCGGAGTCTAAATAGATCAATAGCTGTAGGAGAAAGTTGATAGGATAGAGGCATACAAATGGAGAGGCAGAACAGCAGAGGGTATTAGAATGAATCCTCAAGAGGAAAGGACGGAGAAGTATAGACCTGCCAAATGTCACGGATCATAGGTTAGATTAATGCAAATTACTAATCTTTCCTGCATTCCCACCCTGGGCCACTTTATAACGCAATTCTAAGCTCCGCTGCAGTTGTTCTATTTGTGCTGGAGTGCGTAAAAATGTATTCATCACTGCTCTCAGGGAGCCTGCAGCATCAGGGATCAGAGAGTTCATTGGCTATTCTGTGGCTGTTATACTTACATGTCATTTACTCAAGAAAGTGGTGGTGGGTTGACATTCCTCTGCACACATACAGGTAGTTTTAAATTTAGTGAAAGTCTGTCGCCATTGAGCAGCAATCCCCTGGGAAGAAGGAATTGGAGCCAGCTGCTGAAAGAGACACCTTAGCATCTCAGCATGGCACAGCAGACTGCAAAGGAGGACTCAACTAGGCTTGACATCACTTATCTGCTAGCCTGTCAACCCAGTGACCTGCCTGTTCTGTTCTGCCAATTCATAACTGTGAGAAAGTAGCCACATTTGGCCTGTTTGTGAGTGTTTGTCAGTGGGATTTTAGTGTCTCACTGGGATGCTGCTAGCCAGGACCCCAGTGCTTGTAGTTAAAACCCTATTTGTCAGTGTGTTTTGCATGTCTCACTGGGATCCTGCCAGTCAGGACCCCAGTGTTCATAGTTTGTGGCCTATGTGTCTGTTGTCAGTATGCTTAACTGTGTCACTGAAGTTCTGCTGACCAGAACTCCAGTGCTTATGCTCTCTCTACTTTCCAAATTAGTCACTATAGTATAGTGACTTCATATTCCAATTGGCACACTGGACCCCCCTGATAAGTCCCTAGTATACGGTACCTAGGTACCCAGGGCACTGGGGTTCCAGGAGATCCTTATGGGCTGCAGCATTTCCTTTGCCACCGATAAGGAGCTCAGACAAACCTTTCTTCAGGACTACCACTGTAGCCTGAGTGAAATAGTGCCCACACTATTTCAAAGCCATTTTCACTGCACATAAGTAACTTATAAGTCACCTATATGTCTAACCTTCATTTACTGTAGGCTAGTTGCAAAGTTACTAAGTGTGAGGGCAGCCTTGCACTACCAAAGGTGCCCCCACACTGTCCAGGGCCAATTCCCCAGACCTCGTGAGTGCGGGGATATCATTACACGCGTGCTTTATTTATATGTCAATACATATATGTAGCTTCACAATGGTAACTCTGAACATGGCCATGTGAGGTGTCTAAGATCATGGAATTGTCCTCCCATTCCAAATCTGGTATTGGGAGGTCAATCCCATGCATCCTGGGGGCTCCACCATGGACCTGTAGTACTGCCAAATCTGCTTTCTGAGGTTTCCACAGCAGCCCCAGCTGCTGCCACCTCACAGACAGGTTTCTGCCCTCTGGGGACTGAGAAGCTTAATCCCAGGAAGCCAGAACAATGAATTTCCTTTAGGAGGATGGCGTTACACCCTCTCCCTTTGGAAATAGGTGTTGCATTCTTGGAAGGGGTAGCCTCCCAGAGCCTCTGGAAATACTTTGAAGAGCACAGATGGTGCCCTCCTTGCATAAGCCAGTCTACACCGGTTCAGGGACCCCCAGTCCCTGCTCTGGCACGAAACTGGACAAAGGAAAGGGGAGTGACCATTCCCCTGTCCATCACCACCCCGGGGATGATGCCCAGAGCTCCTACAGTGTGTCCCTGGCGTTAGCCATCTTGCAATCTAAGGTGTGGGGACACTCTGGAGACCTCTGAGTGGCCAGTGCCATCAGGTGACATCAGAGAGCCCTCCTGATAGGTGCATACCTGGGCAGGTAGCCAATCCCCTCTCTAGGCTATTTAGGGTCTCTCCTTTGCGTGTTCCCTCAGATTCAGCTTGCAAGACTCCTCCAGGAATTCTCTGCATCCTCTGCTTCAGCTTCTGACCATCGAATCAACCGCAGACTGCTCCAGGAACCACTGCAACTGCAACAAAGTATCCACGACGACTCCTGTGACCTGCAACTTCAGCTCCTGCCAGCATTTGCAACAGTTTCCAAGGTGTGCACGCTCTGAGAACAGTCTGTCTTCATCCTGCACCAGAAGCACCGAAAGAATCTCCTGTGGACTGTCAGAGTCACATCCCTGCTTCTGCAGGCACCTTCCTGCGACGACAGCCGATACTCTGGGACTTATCTCCTGATAACGAGTGTGCTCCCTGGAACACAGGTGGTGGACCGACACGACCCTTACTGTCCTAAGGTCCAGCTGTCCAAATTTGGTGGAGGTAAGAGCTTGTCTCCCCGTGCTGCGACAGTACCCCTGTGCACCATGTCATCTCCAGCTCCTTGGGCTTCTGTGCACTTCTTTCAAGAATTCTTTGTGCACAGTGTAGCCCAGGTTCCCAGCACTCCATCCTGCGACACACAACTCGCTGAGTTGTTCTCCGGTGGCGTTGGACCTTCCTTTGTTGTGCTACGACGACCACACTTTGCATCTTCTTGGTCCCCGTGCCCTGGGACTCCCGTGGGTACTGCCTGGCCTTCTGTGGGCTCTATACAGTGCTGAGAGCCGCCTCTGTCTCCTCAGTTTGAGTTGAGACCCCCAGGTCCCTCCTGAGACCAGGCAGCAGACCATTTTGATGCAAACCACATACCTGCGTCAACCAAGGCTTGTTGGCGGAATCCAGCAACACAAACAGCCTGCATCCAACAACTCAACATAGGACATCTCCTGCACCAAGCAGGAACCCATAGCCATCTTCTTTGGTGCTCTTCTGTACTCTTCTTCTTACCGGAGAATCCACTTTTGCACCATCTTCTAGGTTGGCAGGGGCTCCTGTCCTTCCTGGACTCTTCTTTGACTTCTGGACTTGGTCTCCTCTCTCCACAGGTCTTCAAGTCCAGCAATCCACCATTTGTTGATTGCAGTCTTGCTTGGTTCTTGCAAAATCTCTTATCACGACTTGTAGTGTGTCCTGAGGAAACTTGCTGTACCTTACTCCTGCTTTCCTGGGCTTTGGGTGGGGTGCTGTACTTACCTTTGGAGTTTTCTTACACTCCCTGCACCCCTCTACACACTACAATTGCCTAGGGGAGATTCATGATTCACATTACACTATTTTAGTATATAGTTTGTGTTGCCCCTAGGCCCATTGCAATCTATTGTATTTTATACTGTTTGCACTATTCTATAACTGTTTACTTACCTGATTTCGGTTACTAGTGTATATATTGTATATAATACTTACCTCCAGAAGAAGTATCGCCTCTAAGATATTTTTTGGCCTTGTGTCACTAAAATAAAGTACCTTTATTTTTTATAACACTGAGTATTGTCTTTTATTGTGTATAAGTACTGTGTAACTATAGTGGTATTGCAGGAGCTTTGCATATCTCCTAGATCAGCCTAAGCTGCTCTGCTACAGCTACCTCTAGACAGCCTAGGCTGCTAGAACACTGCCTACATTTCAATAATAAGGGGTAACTGGACCTGGTATAAGGTGTAAGTACCTTAGGTACCCACTACAAACCAGGCCCGCCTCCTACAATAAACCCCCCCCCCCAACTCTGAACTATCGAGAAGCAAAAGCTGGGAATCCCGAAGCAGCAAAGAAAGAGTAGCCCAGCACAGGATGGCTCAGGAGGAACCTGGAAACTGGCAGTGCTGAGACCGCAAGGGGGCTCCGTTCTAGCGCCTAGCCTCATAGCAAGCAGGAAAACTGAATGAAAATAATTGCCATGTCTCTGTATGGATTGTTTTGAAAGGATGGGTGCTGAGCCCTTGCACCTATTTCTTCAGGCTACAAGTAGTTAACAAGGGAACTTTCTGATTATTTTCATCTCATCACTGATGTTTCTATACTTAATGTTAGTCACAGTAGATTGACCATAGAAATGTCATACATGATAGTTAATGCCACCTATAACCACAGAGAAACTATGGAAATGTCCCACATGTGAAATCTGAAAACATGGCAGCTATGGAAGTGGGACTAAGAACAGTTACGTTGAAGTGGCGACTTGGGAGTGTATGAAATATGAGTAGAGTAGGATAGTCAGGTCAAGAATTAGGAGTTAAAGGTCAAATGTAGCCTAAATAGATGAGTCTTGTGGGTGTTGTCTATCAGGAATGTGTCGTAGTGCCCCCAAAATGATGTCCTTCCCCCAATCCCAAAAACGTAAAGACATTGTGTGCCCATGGGCAGGATGTGACTGGCATGTACTACATTCCTAGGAGCATCTAAAACGGTTTGCCGATTTCTGCATCGTGGTTCAGACCGCACTCTTCCTGGTCCCGAGAAAAGCCTCCCATTTTCTACATCCAGATCTCCGCTTCACGTCGTCCTGAAGTATAAAAAAGCAAACACGAGACGACTCAGCTCATGAAAAAGGTATCACGCAAGCATGCTGCAATTTGCTGATTGCTTACGCAATGGAAGGTGTTAACTTTAGGCCGGGGCTGCAAGTCCTTTGATAACCGATAAAGACAAACAAGGCTTGAGATTCGAGACATAATTTATTGTTACAAGACATTTCAGGGACAAGTTCATATGTTTGAGAAACGGAACAATTCAGAATAATTGTATTAGTAAAGACCCGGTGATTTATGGGCATTATTGGATACAATCCAAAACTGATGCTGTAACGAACGGAGTGCATCTGCATACAGCTTAGATGGTCGTCTACCATGTGCAACTAAACGCAATTATTCTGTGATAGTTCACAGGTGTGCAACATGAATTTGAGGAACCACATCACTAGAACAATCCGTGAGAAAGAGGGGAATGCGAGGTTGGGGCTTGGAACGTGAGAGAAGGTTACAAGGGAGAATTCAAGACACTAAGCTAAATCTACTCCCCTTTTATAGTCTACCTGGGCTGGAAAGGACATGAGCCAGCCAACCACAAAAAATTAGGAAACGAACAAAGAATTCAAACATGGATGACAAGTTTACTGACAGTTCACAACTTACATAATCTCCTTGGTCTCCTCCCATTGTCTATTCCCTTATTGGATGGAAGTCATCTCTGGTTGCCAGCATGATATAGAGATGGAAGGGGTTTAATGAGGGGTGTTGGAACCCGCTTCTGCAAATTCATCTTAATCCTTCAGGAGCAAGCACCGCAAAATAGCGTGCTACGAAACTTGACAGAATAACAAGCACGCGTTTAAAAAGCCAGTCTGAATGAGAAGGACCCACATACCATGCCCCTAAGAGACGTAGTTAGCATGTTGCAATACCTTGCCAAATAATACAGAGGAGCTACAGCAAGCCTAACTACAATCACAAGATGAAACTAGGATTTTACCACAGAGGTTCAACAACATACAACCTCAGTCTACAACTACTACTACTAACACTTGGGGTTTACTACCCTCAGTAGGACCAGAACACAAACTAATACTGAGACACCAATCTTTTCTCTAGGTAGCTCGTAGGCACTTTAAGCTGCTCAAAGAGTTGAACAGGGATTGGATCTGTGAAACACGAAATCACACCCCTTGGTGCCGCATGTACAACTCGAGCGCTTATATGGTGAACCAGCTAGGTTTGCAATCTTTTTAAATTAATGGCAGTAGCACTTCAAATCTCGACCAACATATTTTCCTGACGACAAGTCTGAAGTGGCCTCTCTGCTCTCTCTTTTGTAAAGGGAAGCCTAAGTATCATGGTTAATTCCATTAGTTTAGAGAGATCATCCTCCTCTGTATAATTTTAAAATTTTTAAAATCGAGATGAATAAAATTGATCGATAAGTACATGTTTATGCAGTAAGTGCACACAAAACTATTAAACCTCAAGCCGGGAAACAAGGATTTGCCTAATTATTTGAACTCGTTCAATTGCCTGGTTGTGGATTGACCAGAGGAAAAGAGAGTTTCTATTTGTTACCGGGGATTGAAAGAAAATCTTGGCCCATTTAATTAATCCTGCTGGAGTCTTGTGAAGACCTGCTAGACCTTGCTGTAAAATTAAATCATCGATTGTCTCAGCATTGACATGATTAGGGTAAGACCGACTCCAAAGTAGTGATTCCCAGAGACAAGAAGTTTGAAAATCTTGCAACTATAATGAAGGTGAATGTACTTAAAGTGAGATTTTAGGGAACCTCTAGCTATAGAAGAAAGACAACGACAGTATGACCAAAAATGATGTTTGCATTGTGGGACAAGCTGTCATTTTTTTTAAGATTACCCCAATAAATCTACAAGTATAGTCAAGATGGTAACCACAGCAAAGGAGGATACGGAAAAAGAGGTAGCCCTGTAGTTGAGAAGACCAATTTCCCAGATGTCCTGGTAACTAAGGTCTCCCATAGACTAGCTAGTATTTGCCAAGAAAATTCATATAAACATTTTCATGTTCCAGCTGAGTTACCTTAGTTAACAAATAAGAAAAATAAATGGGGCAATCTTACTTGATTTTGGGGATTTCGAAAAGTTCATGGACATCTCATTTGTGGGAGCATTCAGAATTCCTGTTGCCTGCAAGAAAAGAGCAGAAGCACTCTGCACAATTGATAGTGGTGGGTTATCATCAGTATTTATGTCAAACCAAACAATTTCGGGTTGCTAGGACCACCCTTGTTGGGGAAATTCATTTTGCCTTGATTGGTGACCCACAATTCAGTGCTATGTTAGCAGTCCCTTGATTGCAAAAGCACCATCAATTCAACTATTGACTAGATGGCAAGAATTGTAAAACTGCAGTCACCCTTCTGTAGGACTCATTGTTTCTAATCATTAACCTTTAAAGGGGTTCCGATCCACATTAAATTCCAGTGACATCGCTATCCCTAAATCTACAAGTGGACTTCTCTGATGTTTTTGACAAAGGTATGGACAGTGTTTTATCATCTTACCAGGAAGGGCTTGAAAATTGAAGGACAGTTACAAAGAAGATGTCAAATTACTAAGTTAAATCCACTGTCCCTTTAAAATATAGCTGGGCTGAAAAGGGCATCGAACCAAGCAACCGTCAACACCAGTGAAGTAAGGAGGGAACAAGGAATTGAGGTAAGGTTGACAGGTTCTCAGACAGTCCACGACTGTAATATTCTCTCTCTTCTCATTCTATTCTCATTTCCATTATTGGACTTACATTGTCTCTAGTTGCCAGTGCAGTATAGAGATTGTAGGAGTCTAGTGAGTGAACTGGGATCCAGCTTCTCTTAATCCATCTTATCCCACAGGACCAAGCACCAGCACCACTGGTTAGTGTGCTACAACCCCTGACATTGTTGGAATGATAGTAAGGAAGATATGGTTCTGATGTCAGCCAGGAGTGAATTTCATATGAGAGTGCACATGTGAGATTGTGTGAGCAAATGTGTGTGCGCATGTGAAGGTGTATGGGCATGTGTGCATTATGCTTTCAAATGTGTAGCTCGCCCATCTACTCTGGATGTAATTTGTGGTGTATCAAGGCATCCAAGACATAATGCTGGCATATTGAATGTAGTTTTTTTAACAAGGGAGGTCACATATGGCTTTGTGGGACCCATGTCAGCTGCTAAAAAAAATATTTTCTGGCTCCAAGAATTCCTAGTAATACCACAGTTACTGCAACCTGCTATGGAAAAAGTTCTGTGTGAGATTCAAGGAACTGCCGCTGCCTGTGTCGCACGCAGGGCGACAATTTGGCAGGCACCAACTTAGACCAGCATTCCTCTGCCAGCTGGTACACTGCCCCTATCAGTTGCAGCCCCTTCAGGGCTTGGTGGTCAGGGGTGGAGTGTTTGCACCTGGGCATATGGGCCCACTCCCTCAGTAAAGTCACTTCCAGGGCAGAAGCCACCTTTATATGCCCCTATTCCCAAGGTGCCCCCTCTCTGGGGAAGACTACTTAGCAACATGACATGCAGAGGCAGCATCAGGTCCTTTTCTTTGTTAGGAGGCGACATCAGGCCCCTTTCTTTATCAGGAGATAAGCAGG
Source organism: Pleurodeles waltl (assembly GCF_031143425.1). Taxonomy (NCBI): domain Eukaryota; kingdom Metazoa; phylum Chordata; class Amphibia; order Caudata; family Salamandridae; genus Pleurodeles; species Pleurodeles waltl. The sequence goes on along the minus strand of NC_090450.1, from coordinate 346,617,398 downwards.
CCGAACGGGCAGAATTACGTTTTGGTGTCCACATATTCTTAATTTATTAAACCAGGGAATTTTAGAGGGAAGGGCATCTCTCGATTGTGTTAGTATACTCTCTGTGCAATTTTTAGATTTTTGCCTCTGCTGCTCTCATGCTGTGTGCACGCCATCTGTGTGGTTTGTGGCCGAACGGTTTCTGCAATTATTCAAAACAGTCTATATTCAACCATCTCCTCAGCAGTTGGGCTTACCTTTGCTCTCCAGCTGCATAGTGGCATATTATATGCTGGCTCCTAACTTCTGTTAGGCAGAGTCGTGATGGGATGTTTCTGGTGCAGTTGTAAATTGGGCCCTCCGTATTGTAGGCAACCCACTTCAATCCAGGTAGAGCGGACTCGACACCATTGGTGTTTTTCTCCAAGCAGCGATGTTGGAGGGCTTCAACTTCACAACCTCGTGAAATGTGGTGTAGCTGCAGGTGGCCATGTTGGGTATAGAGGCATACCTAAATTTTAGGTGATAGCGTGAGACCATCGGCCATCTTTCAATGGAGAGAATCTTAATATATTGGGCTAGTACAACTAGGGGCATCCGTCTTGTGCACGCGAGGCGAGGGCGTCCGAGACACCTTATCTTCGGCTGGGGATAATACTTCATCTGTTAGCTCAGCACGCATGCCCCCATTGTTCTGTGGGCTTCTGCTTAGGGTATTTCAAATATGATGCATCTATTTCTTGTCAAGACGCTTCAAGTTCAGAGCAATCATACTGATCAAATTAATATGTATCCTTCATTAAGAGTCTAAGGATTTTTGCTCTGACACGGCCTCGTGGCATTGGTTTCAGGACCTTGTTTAATCAAAAACTAGAATCCCATTGTGAATTTGATATTAAAGACTCACATCAATGTAATACGTTTTGTGTCCCTGTATAGGCAAGACTGCTGCGAGGAAATTAGGAATTTCACTTATTTAGAGGGTAATTCTTTCGAAGCAACGCTTATATCACAGTGTGCAGTGAAATCTTTTTTAACTGCAGCATACGTGGTACAGGGATTAATGCTCGAGTTGGTAGGTTAGCATTTTGCAGGTTCAAATCCCACTACTGTCTCTTCACGCTATTGTGAGTAAACGTTTTTATTTCCCCACAACTGTCAGCAAGAACACTAGTTATATTTTATCTGAGGCCTGAACCTGGCATTATTAATAAAAATGTGCTTATGTAAAATCCATGTATGTTCTCTAGACGGAAGCCACACTTGTTTAAATCTTTTGCAAGTTTAGGTTTTTATGAGAATTCAAATGGCTCCATGGTTTCTGCTATTGTCGCAATTTATATTTTCAAACTTACAGCTCTGTCAGGGCTTTCCAGAAACCATAAATACCACAGGGGTGGACTCTTTGGTTAGTAATGAAGCATGCCTCTGGTTCCAAGCACGCCAGTGTCTATTATTATTATTATTGTTAATAAATGTTTTCATTTAGCCACAGGAGTGAGCTAGGCGCTCTTAATGTATTACACGATTGCACGTTCTTTAGACAGAATGCACAGAGGTGTAAATTAGTGGCTAGTTTACCATTCCATAAGAAGCCAGGTTACTTCATGCGATTGTCCCAATTCACGTGTTTTAACATTTTAGGTTGAGGTGTGTTTTTCTAGTCAATATAGAAAGGAAATGAAGCATAATACTATGGGTATCTTTATGACGACCCAGGGCCAGGCTCCTTCCCAGCTCCACCCAGGACTAGGTTTGGGTGAGTAGAGGCACCCCAGTTAGCCACATGGGAACATTACACAGCTTTAATTGGATAAGAGTCTTGCATTTAAATTGCCTATGTATGTGAGGGTTATGCCTCTTACCCCTACTACAACAGGTGCACTGATACTATCAAGCACAAAAGAATATTTGTCAAGGGAAGGATCCCTCTCAACACTAGGTCGCAAATGGAATGACTACAGAACAGCCAGTAGTTCCCTCAGAGGTTTGTGGTGGGAATTTACAATTTAGGACACTGTAATCTATATTTAAGGTCCCAGCAGTCCCACCCTAGTTCCGCCTAGTGTAGTACCGATCCATCATTTAATGCAACTTCTGCCTTGACCTGCATGTTGGGCTGCTTTACAGCTGCTGCCCATTTTTTACTCCCATTGACCCTGTCCAATGTGTTCCTTTTCAACTTACAGGTGCTGGCATAGTCAGCAGAACAACCCAGAAAGCTGGTCTCTGTCTATGAGGGGCAAACTGAGGACACATAGCCAGGCCCTATATGTAGAATAATGAACAAGTACACAGTGTTTGATATAGTATGTCACACTGCCCTGCAGTAATAATAGTTTCACACCAGCCCCTGGGGGGGCATTTAGAAACTACATAAACAGCTAATAAGAGAGTACAGATAATGGTAATGGATTGTCCACAAGCAACAGCTTAGTATTGTATATATACTCATGAAACTTTGAGACATTTTCACCTGACAGGTGTATAATAAATTTACATACCCGATGCTAGTGAAACTAGACCTCTTGATTGTGGTGAGAACTTCCTAGCAACATCAAGCAATGTGCATTTAAATACAAATGATGGTCGTGGTGTTCAGCAAGTACCCTTCTGCCCCACAAACATGTCTGGGGTCAATTCGACTGACTACCAAACACTTAGATCCTGATTTATATTTCAGCAGAGGGGTTACTCCATCACACAGGTGACGGATATTCCGCTGGCCAAAATCTAAATTCCATAGGAAACAATGGGATTTAGATTTTGTCGGACAGGATATCCATCACCATTGTGACTGAGTAACAGTCTTAGGTATTCGAGCTCAGTTACAGGCAGGACATATGTATAACTCCAGGTAGTGCTAATACCAGCAAAACATACTGCAGCTAGCTAAAAAAATAATGTTCTTGCTCCAAGAATACCTAGTAATAACTTAAGATACTGCAGCCTGCTATGAAAATAGATCTGTGTGAGTTGCAAGAAACGTTAGTAGTTTGAGACATCCTGGGACAATACCTTAACATGGGTAATTTGTGAATGCAGGCAACCTTTTCAACCTATTTTGAGTAAGGGCACAAAAGGGCAACAATTTAAGTAGAGGAATAGCTCAACACGCATAACAACGCTGTCATATCAGGCATTTCAAATATGCAAGAGTGTTGAGTTGGTTTGCAGGAATTAAACAAGCTCCTGTGGGTGTGATACACGCTGCTGGCGTCAGCACATCAACATGCCGGTACCGAAAAAAGCATCCATGCAGTGTGTACAATTTGGGTTCCCCTAAAATTAGTGACTTGGGGGAACAGTCACAGACTCCGTTAAGTAACACTGTGTATAGGGACCCAGCCTAAAGGCACTGACATACCAGCTACAGCACCTTTAGGCTATGCTCGCTAAGGCACCATTAGCTATGCTAATTGTACACAACAGTAACATTTGACTGAAGCCATGGCACCAAGAAGTCTTGGCACTAAGACTGAATTCACGTTGGATAAGGTGACAAGTAATGGTGGGGGACCTCAGGACTGACGATTACCACCCCTGACGCTCGGCATAGTTTCAGGGCAATCCAAATGATTTTGGTGCAAAAAACAACCACAAGAGAGTGCCCAGAGGGGCTTCAAGCCAATACCCAAGGGCTGCTTACGGCAGGGCCCTGGGGCGAAAACAGCAGTGCCCGGTTACTCCCAGGGGCAGTTGTAAGCCTGAGCAACTGGGGGTTGCCTGGTAACACGCTGCCTCTGGACATAAGTTCTTTTCCTTGACCTGTGGGGTCCAGATGAGGGGTGAACCACCCAAAGGTTCAGCACCAGATGTTGTGTATTCCCGGCCCACATTGATGGGCAGCCAGCTTAGGTCATAACATCACTGGCTGCCCCTGGATCGCCTGTAAGTTATCCCATTACTGTACCAAATAAAACTGCAACACAGCTTTCTTCAAATTGTTGTGGTCTCAGTAACTTACTTGTGGACTTCTCTTTTGCATGCATTTGTACAGTGTAAGTTAGAGTTTGGGCCTGGCTAAGGGATATCTGTGCTAAGTGTTTTGACTGGATGAGTTTCATTTACTCGTCACATTAGAAAATTTATTTTCATTTTTGTAAATTACTGTTTACATTCATTTTCAGCAGAGAGCAAAGAATATTCTTTCTTACTTTACTGCCACAATTTTAATTCAATCCTAGATTGATGGCAGGGTCGGATTGGGGTAAAAAAACTGCCCGGGCACCCCAAAAATAGTGGCCCACATTCACAGATCGCAGTGTTTCATAAAATAATGCTGGATTAAAATAAGAGGGGCTCATTTTTGCAAATATGTGTGGTAAATAAAGAATTTGAAGCTTATTGTGGGTAGCAACATTGGTCAAGACAAGAAATACTGTATCTTTAAAAGCTGAACACATACTTGCAGTGTCAATCATAGAAATCTAGCTCAAACCCAAGATGTAAGGGTTTAGGACAGCTTGCATAGGCCATTCCTCTGGGTACAGGAGTGGGGGTGATAGGTGAATGTGATTGTCCTCTGGGTTTGGTGATCTGTGGTCCTTCTGGCTTGACGGAGGTACAGAAAACAAAGGGCTAGGTAAGCCTGATTAGATTTGGAGGTGTTAATTGTGGCCTGCCTTCTGCCTGGGCCTCAGGAACTGGAGTGGGCCACTGAAGGCCTTGGTTCAAGCCAGGATTCCCTTCTCAGAGGGAGGAGATGACTGGACATAAGGAGTTGAAGAAATGGTCGGAAACACAGTCTATTGAAGCAGGTTCTCCTATGGACCTGCAGGGCTGATTAGCTCTTTTCTTAGTCCTCCTCCTGCAATGTTTTGATTAAATGCTGCTGGTAGTGGGAATTGTGGAATCCAGGTGCTTTATTGCTCTAGCCTATCAAAAGTAGGAATGGAAGTTTGGAGGCAGGAAGGAAATCTTTAATTATCCCTTCCCTACAGAAACCCCACTTTGCTGAGTGGATGAGAAAGGAGTGAGGGGACAGCCTGGACACACAAACCCCCTACAGGTCTTGTATTTTCAGTGCCATCTTAAGGATTTATGGGGGCCCAGGCAGAACCTATTTTGGAGCACCTATTCAGAAGAGCTGTGATTTTCTAAAATCAATTTTCAGTTAATGTAAGCCTTCATCATGTCAAACAACACTATATTATATGTTAACCTTCCAGAAACGGGGGCATACAAAAACAGCCAAAAGCTGGAGCTACCTTGCATCTGCCAGCCAAATAGAATCAAAATAAAGCTTGAAAGAGCATTAATAAAAAAAAATGTAGACTCAACTGCAAAAAGAAACGGTTTTATAATGCAAAAACAATTCTTTATGTGCAAATCACTATCTAATCCACCAGTTCTTCCCATTCTAGGAAAGACACAGTAAGGGCGGCTTGGTGGACCAGGGCATAACATTAAAACATGTGCACATAGTGCTTCAGATTGCAGCTTTGATTGATGAATATCTAACTCTTACATAAATCTCTCTTCAACACTTTCCCTCTTGCTGCAGTCATGAAAATCAAAGTACTACTCTGAGGATTTTCACTTTTATATTGGGTGAAATAAAATAATGTTCTGCTTAATTTTCTTCCCCTGCCTTGTCCCTCCTTTCTTTCGCTGGTTTGACAGTAAGCTCCTCCTCTGCTGAGTAAGCAAAATTGAAAGGGCAGAGAGGTAATGAGAATGTTCTAGTGCGATGTAGAGGGACAAGGGAGGTAAAACTGAGATGATATAAAGATTTGAGGACACACAGGAAGGAAGGGAATGATAAGGAGGCCAGAAAAATGATATAGAGATGTAGGAAGAGGTAGATAAGAAAAGGGATGTAGAGTGATAGATGAGGTTTTGGAGTGAGGCAGAGAGGTAGATACATATAGAGGGAGCTAATAATAATGAAATGTAAGCAAGAGGGTGGGGAACACAGAGGGGTGAAGTAGAAGGAAAGGTAATGTAGGAAGAGGGTTGCTGCAGGAGTACCCAGGCAAAAATATGAGGCAGAAATATACGGAAGTACAAGATAGAGACAGCTGTGAAGTAGAGAGAGGGGCAAAATGATAATTAAGGTACAGAAAGATTGGTTAGGTAAAGTGTGATGTTCGGTAGAGAGAAAGGTAGGTTGAGAAGAGTTAATGTAAGAAAAAGGAGATTATTTGTAATAAAAAGAAGTGAAGTAGAGACAGAGGTGAGGTGGAGAAAAATAGTGGGAATTGAGATAGATAAAGAGTCACCGTGTGAGGAAGAGCCAGAGAGGTGAAGTAGATGGATATAAAAGAAAGAACCAACAATGTGAAGCACAGAAGGTATGTTTAAAGGTTGACCAGAGAGAAAAAGATGGAAGACAGAAAGAAAATCAATGATAGTTTAAAAAGATGGTTAGAGATAGTGAAAGAGTAAGTGATAAAAGAGTACGGTTGTGAGAGAAGCAACACAATGGGGTTAGAGCTAGAAACAATTGAGAGGTGAGGTGAAGGAGTGTTCAAATGATAAGAGAAATTGAGAGGTTGGGAAGTGTGAGAGAGGGAGAAATGTGACAGGAGAAAGATGAGGTAGTGTATGAAATGTGACATAGGGTGAGAAATGAGGAAGAGAGATAAGTGAGAAAGGTAGAGAGAGCTGAGACATTCAGATAGAGTGGCAAGGTAAAGAAATAGATGAAACAAATGAGGCAGGGAGAGAGAGAGAGGCAAAGCAGGTGGAGGAGAAAGACGGTGCAGTAATATGAAAAGGACTGCCAGGTGCTGAGAAAGGGTGAGGTAGTGTCAGGGTAGGGAGGGTGTGGAGTTAGACACAGAGACCGGGACAGAGAGGTAGAGACAGGTGGGATTTAGAGAGGTGTACTTGGAAAAAAGAGGTGTGGTGGACAGAAATGTGGTAGAAAGGGCTGAAATAGAGATTAGGGGTAGGTACATAAATTCTAGATATCAGTGAAAAGAGAGGGAAAGTAAAGGTTTTCGGTAGAAGAGTTAGGGAAGGGATCTGAAACAGAAAGATATGTGAGGCAGAGAAAGAGGCAGTCATAAAAAGGTGATTGGGTAGGCAGAGAGACTGGGTGATTTTTAACAGGGTTTTGGTGACCGGTGAGGTAGAAAAAAATGAAGGAAAAAAAAGATAGGTAGAAAGAGATGAAGTAGCAAAGGTGTAGTAAAATAAGAAGAGAGAGGTAGAGAGTGGAGAGGTAAATAGAGGGATGTGAGGTGAAGTGTGAGAAGGAAGTAGACAAAAAAAGAAGAGAGCTCTGTAAAGAAGGATGATGTCAGATAGTGAGAGATGCTAGAACAGGTGATGGGTGAGAGGAGAAAGAGGGGCAGAGAGAATGGTAGCAAGTGGTGAGACACAGAAAGGAAGAGAGACACAGTTACAGACTGACATAGGGAGTGAAAGGTGTGAGAAAAGACAGCAAGAGTTCATTTTATTAGGAGGACGTAGGGAGGTTTGGGCCTTTGCAATTGTCCACAATGAAGATGCAATGCAGTGAGGAAGGTGCCCAGCAGTGCTTAATTTGTGCCTGTTGTTTCTGGTGCTGAGCACCGGCACTTATTTTTTAGGGCCGGCACTTATTTTTCTGCCTCAAACTTTTACTGTGAGCAAAAGACATATATGGAAAAGAAGGCAGAAGAGAAAAACGAAAAAGCGTCACAATGGGAGAAAGCAGAAAGCTTCAAGAGTGAGCTGAAGGGGCAGGGAGAGGCTTTAAATGGATTGATGAGGCCCAAGATGGATTCAGGATTGTGATACCTCAGTATTCCGTGTTCACACATTTAATTGCAGCAGCCATGTGTTTAAGAGGAGGGCTTGGGACACCTACACGTTTTTATTTACAAATTAAGCACTGGTGCCCAGTCATAGGGAGGAGAGTGCAGTGGGTGTCCAGCTATGGAGAGGAGAGAGAGGAATGTGCCCAGCCATAGGAAGGAGTGAGAAGAAGGTGCTCAGTTATAGGGAGGAGAGTGTAGAGGGTGCCCAGCTATAGGGAGGAGAGAGAGGTAGGTGCCCAGCTATAGGGAGGAGAGTGCAGAGGGTGCCCAGCCATCGTAGGTGAGGCGGGAAGCTTGAATGTCCCTTACTGCTGGAGAGGAGAAGAACATCACCCAACATTTTTAAGAACCTTATTAGAAATCCAGGTATTGCCTCACTGAATGTGTTGAGAAGTGCTATTGCTGTCCTATTACAAACCTCTTTGAAGTGGCAGCCAGTGGTACCTGCTTAAAAGTGGCAGTACTCACTGAATGTACTGAGCTTATTATAATTGCTCTCGCGCACCCTTATAGATGGGGAATGAGTATATTTAACTTGCATCACTGCTGAGCTAAAGGACACAAGCAGCAGTTTGTGTGGAGGCCTTGTGAACTGCCCCACGAAGGCGCAAGGGTATGATGGCTGCTGTTACTAGTAAAGTACTCAAGAGGGCCTAAGGATTTGTGACTGCTGCTAACATCTGCCGCGACGGGTAGGTCAAGTGTCCTAATAAAGGATAAACAAACTTGATCCTAGGAATACTGAGTACTTTTAAATGGGGTAAAAGTAACACTTGACCAGATAGTGCTTAGCAAAATGCAAAGTGAGGCGCTGTATGAAACCACTCGGCCATCCTCTACAAATACACACTACAGATAAACAGGTAGTCATATCATGTCTAGACATGCAGCTGCAGCTCTTGCATCACAGAAAATGAACGCACAACAGTTGTATACCCCCAATGAGCGACACCAGTGAGGCATATGGCCTGCTCCATTTTTGTCTGATCTCTCACTCCTTTTTTTATGCATACAGAATTCTCTACCTCTCGCACACTCTTTCTCTCTATACTTCACATTCTTCTCTTTCACGGTCTCTAACCTTTCGATCTCTCTTCCACTCACATCTGTTTCTCTTTCTTCTGTAACTTTCTCTCCCCCTTCTGCAGCACAGCTGTACTATCTCCCCACACAGCACTTTCTTTTTCTCATCTTCGATCTTCCTGTCTTTGTTTGTCTCTTTCCAGTGCTCTGTCTCTTTCCCATCTATTCCATAGCTCACCCCCTCTCCCTGTCTATCTCTCCCCTTCAGTTTGTCCTCTACCCTTTCTTCACCCCATCACTCGTAAACGTCTCCCTCCATCTGCCTATCTGCCTTCGCCCAGGAAGTTCCAATGTGCACTGCTTCGCAGGGACAAACCACGCTGCCTGCCATCCCCCTCCCTCCGTGGTGCAAGTGTACAGAGCCTGGCAGGGCAGGGATCAGGGCAGTACAAAGCCAGTCTCCTAGAGGAAGGTGGGGGTGCGAAATGGCCCACCTCACCCAGGCTCCAGGGAGGCTGCTCAGGACCACCTGCCCCTCAACCACAATGCCCTTCATGTGGAGCTAGGCAGGGGAGTGGTCAGATGTAGGACACTGCCTCCTACAGAGAGATGAGGGGTGATGATAGCTCTTCACACCTGTGAGGCGGCTCTTCTGTCACAGGAATCGATCTGCATTCATCAAGTGTGGTCGTAGTCGGACCAAACCAGCCCACACACTAACCAACAGACCCAGCAAGGGACTTGTAGGGACAATGCCGCAGGGGATGAGGAGGACACCGCCTGTCCCTACTGCAGGATTTCAGAGAGGGTGTTTAGCCCCCCTAGAATCACAGCCTAGGCAATGCCAGACAACATGGCTGATCCCCCAAACCCTTCAAAACGAGCATCATCATTTCACCCAAAGAATTGGCCCAGAAGTGGGCCGCAGGCACTGGCCCACCGGTTGATGCCTGAATGTCCGTGTTACCAATCCGACCCGGCTTGATGGTGTTTATATACAAGTGTCTGGTATTAACTTCTTGAAGACCATATAGGTGTACATTTAGAGACATGATATAACGAATATCATCACAGCCCAGCATTACCACAAGCACACAAAAATAGACTTGCAAAAGTGAATATGCAAATACATTTTGAAGCCATACTTGAACTGCACCCTGTGTCAGAAAACTTATTTTGTGACTCCAATGACCTCTGGTAATGACATAATCTGACACAAGAAAGGATTTATGTCTCACTCGAGTGAGATTGCCAGAGAAAGAATCTGACGGACTCCAGGGTCCTATAATTTGAAAATTTGGGTGTACTGTATGATACGGCTGTGGGGCCTTATTATGCAGTATTTCTTGGGTCAAGTCAGGCTTGTTTAGTTAACAAACTTATTTCTGGGTAGCTGTGGCTGAGAGCAGTAAGGCTTGGCAAAGTAACTTAGGCCCTCATTACAACCCTGGCGGGTCCGTGTTAAAGCGGCGGTAAAAAAAAATGGAATCATGACCACGGCAGAAACCGCCAACACATACAGCCACTTTAACACTCTGACCGCCATGGTAGTAGCAACAAACACCGCGGCGATAACCGCCAACAGCCAGGCGGAAGACAAGGTTCTGCCCACTGTATTACAAGAGGCCTATCTGCCACCTTTTTCGTGGCCGTACCAACGCCATCAAAAGCACGGTGGAAACAGTGTTCTGAAGGGAAACGGCTCACCTCTCGACACTCAAGGAAGAACTAGGACGCCATGGAGCCCGAGCTGCAGGTCTTCCCCATGCTGGTGTATCTGCTCATACACCAGGAGCACCAACGCCAGCGACGACGACCACAGTGAGTACTGCACCTAGCACACAAGGGAGGGGGAGAGGAAAAACAGAGTGACACACACACGCAACACGCAACACCCCCACCCCTACCCTCACCCCTAACACCATACACAAAAACACATGCAACAACATTACATATACACCCCGTAAACCTCTGGAATAACGCGAGGACAAAAGGAATGGAGTCAAATGAGTGTAATATTAGAAATACTTAGAAATACATTCAGAAATCAAAAACAGTATTTACAATATATACAATATATACAAAAGGCGGAACAATGCCGACTCAAAATGTCTGTGGCCTACTGGGCCAAAGACATGGGCCAAGCCCTCACTTGACTCCTGCCTCAATACGGAGAGAACACTGCAGGGGCATCAGGTCGAAAACACACAGGCACCTCAGGGGGAAAGGGGGGCACCTCAGCCAGGAGATGGTACAACGCCACTGCTCCTGGAGGGGGCTCCATGCCCACTGCTTGGTCCTGGGGAGTGCAAGGCCACAGTCTCTCAAGTGGGTGGTTTGCCCACTACTTGGTACTGGGGAGTGCATAGCCACAGCCTCTTAAGTGGGTGGTTTGCCCATTGCTTGGTCCTGGGGAGTGCAAAGCCACAGTCTCTTAAGTGGGTGGTTTGCCCACTGCTTGGTCCTGGGGAGTGCAAGGCCAAAGTCTCTCTAGTGGATGCCTTCTTCCACTGGTACTGGAGGGGGCTTTGTGCCCAGAGTGCTTCATCCTGGCAAGGATAGGGTGAGTGGATGCCTTCTTCCACTGGTTCTGGAGGGGGCTTTGTGCCCTGTGATGTAGCACATGTGGAGTGCAAGGTCACAGTCACTCACCTGGGTGTCAGACCCACATGATTTACTGTGGGCAGGATGCAAGACACTCCATGGTGGGAGGACTACAGTCCATCCGCCTGCAGGGACGGCTGTACAGTGGTGGCAGTGCCGGTGCTGGTGTTGGTGCTTCCAGTGGTGGGGGGAGGCTCCAGCCCTCCCCCTGCAGCCTCGGACGGCTGCCCACTGGGGCTGCTGCCAGTGGTGCTGCTTGCGGTGGTGCAGGTGGTGGTGCTTGCGACAGTGCAGGTGGTGGTGCTGCCAGTGGTGGGGGGAGTCTCCAGCCCTTCCCCTGCAGCCTCGGATGGCTACCCACTGGGGCTGCTGCTGCTGACAGTGGTGCTGCTGGCCGCAGTGCAGATGGCGGTACTGGCGGTTGTGGTGGTAGCCTCCAGGCCTTCACCTACAGCCTTGGACGGCTGAAGTGCCCTGGCTGGTGTTCTGTGCCCCTTCCTGCCCTTGGCAGATGGTGGTGTCTCCTTGCTTCTGGCAGCTGGAGTCTTTGACTTGGCCTTGCTGGCTGGTTGTGCCTCCTTCTCCTTGCTGGATGTTGTCCCCTTCTTGCCCTTGCCAGGTGGCGGAACCTTCTTGGCCTTGGCAGGTGTTGGTGGCACACTGGCTGGGTTGATGGGTGCCTCCTTAGAGCCTCTCACAGCTGCAGAAACCACAGCGGACGTGGACTTGGTGGCTGAGGTGCCGGGCTGGGTTCTGGCCACCCTGGCCCGAGGTGAAGGATGGGGGGGCGAGGGGTAGGGAAGAGGTCAATGTTGGCTAGGAAAAGCTTCTTAGGGACATTGGGTCGGGAAGAGGGTGAAGGTTTGGGAGTGGAGGAAGAGGGAGTTCTTGTAGGAGGTGTCAGTCTGCTGTGTTTGGGTGCAGGTGCATGAGCTGGATACTGTTGTGAGGTGGATGGCTGTTGGGTGGGTGTGTGCTTGTGTTTGTGTACTTTTGGAGGAGGGGTCACAGACACAGTGGGAGAAGACACAGGGGACGTGTGCATGGATGTGGGGGTTGTGACTGCCAGTGAGGGGCGTGTAGTGATAGGCATGCTGGTGATGGAGGTAGTGGATGAGGATGTAGTACATGCAGGTGTGAGTGGAGACGCTACTGGGAGGGAGGAGGGTGACGAGGAGGAGGGGGACACAGTGGAGGCAGTGGATTGTGGTGTGTCTGCATGGGGATGGTGCGTGTGTGAATGCATGTGAGATGAAGTGTGGTGCCTGAGCCACTCCTGTGTGTTGATTTGGGTGAATGCTGGTCTGAAGGTGTGCTTGGGATAGGTTGGGGTTGAGGGGATTGGGACTGGGTAGAGGAAGTTGGAGGGGGGAGGCTGGAGACAGGGACAATGGCTGCCATCAGTACGGAGGCCAGAGCCTGAATTGCTGTCTGTTGGGCCGCCAAGACAGAGTGAATGCCCTCCAGGTATGCATTTGTTTGTCGCAAATGCCTTTCGACACCCTAGATGGCATTCAGTATGGTTGACTGTCCAACAGTTAGAGATCTCAGGAGGTCAATAGCCTCCTCACTGAGGGCAGCAGGGCTGAATGGGGTAGGGCCTGAGGTGCCTGGGGCGAAGGAGAGGCCCAACCTCCTGGGTGAGCGGGCATGGGAAACACACTGAGGGGCTGTTGGGATGGTGGTGCTGGTGCAGGAGGTGGCGGCTGTACCTGTTGTTGAGGTGGGCACAGAGGTGTCCGCGACCACCAGGGAGCTTCCATCAGAGGAGGAGTCGCTGTCTGCAGTGTCCCCTCCTGTCTCCGTAGTGGTGCTCCCCTCACCCTCCGTCGCACTGGTGCACTGGTGCCCTCATCGTCGGTGGATTCGGCCTCCAGGCCCATGTGGGATGCAGCTCCCTCCGTCGCCAGTGCCTCTGCTCCTCTGCCAGATGATGCTAATGCACACAAGGACAGGGTGACAAAACAAGAAGGGGGGGAGAGACAGAGGATACACTTGGTCAATGCAAGCAACAACACACAGGGATCAGCCCCATGCACTAGGCCGTGCACTACCAGTTACAAAGCTAGTCACCAGCCCATGGGGTACATTGCCCAATGCCACTGGCTGCACACCTGAAACCAACAGGACCCTGCCCAGAAGTAGATGCCCACTAACACTACTGGGGTTGGAGTGCTTCAGAGCCTGCCCAATAAGGGACCTACCCTGCCAGTTCGCCCTGGCCTAGGGGCATCCAAAGCCCACATCCCCCACCCCGGTACCTCCTAACGCGCAAAAAGTCAGGTTTCAGATTCTGTACTCACCCTCTCGTGGTACAACCTTAACGCATGCAAAGTCATGATTCAGAATCTCTACTCACCCCCTTGTGGCTGCTGTGATGCATTCAAGCGCCCATCCAACTCTGGATAGGCCACCGCCAGGATGCAGAACATCAGGGGGGTCAGGGTATGATGGGCACCCCTTCCTCGTTGGGAGGCCAGCCCCAGCTGGGCCTCCGCTGTCTTCCTTGCCCAGCGGTGCAGATCCTCCCACCATTTGCGGCAGTGGGTGCTCCGCCTGTCAAAGACTCCCAGGGTCCGCACCTCCTTGGCGATGGCACGCCAAATACCCTTTTTTTGATGGGTGCTGACCTGCAGGAAAATATGCAGAGAAAAAAGGGATTAGTCATACCGTCCAGACTGTACACTCATGGCCCACAATATCCCTCCCATCCCCTCACACACAGACATTGACCACCAGACATGCAGCACTCTGTCCAGGACCCCTCAGACCTCCCTAACCAAGGCTTACACACACAGCAATCCATACATTCATGGCCCACGCATCATGCTCACAGTGTACTCATCTGTTTGTCTGGAGGACCATAGAGTAAAGTGTACTGGGGTAGGACCCCATCCACCAGTCTCTCCAACTTCTGCAAAGTGAAGGCGGGGGCCCTTTCCCCAGACACTCGAGCCATTATCGCTTCCAGACACAGGTCACAGCAGCACTTGCACTGCAGGTCCTCTCCTGTTGAAGGTCAGGTAGCAAGTGAGCGAACAGATAGAAAATGGCGGTCACATCCACTGCGGTGTGTACCATCACCACCGGCGTACATCACCATTGGCTCCTGGAACCCATAGGGCCCAATGATAACCAATGCCAAGTTGCACGGCGGTATTCGACCGCCAACCGCAATGGCGCACAACACCAGAGGAATTACCTCATTTCCACGTGTCTCTCCTCACAGGTCAGGTAGCCGCCATTTCAGGGGGGGCACAGGCCATGGCACCTAACTGCGTCACAGCAGACATTGGCACATCAACTGACTTTCATATTCACATACTGTTTCTGTAAAGGAAAATATGCATTTTTTATTTCACATATGTGTGAATATGACCTCTGCTCACCGTTTTCTACCCTAGAGTTCAACCGGTGAGGATGAATAGTAGATGAAGACATTCCCCCGTGTACAGACCCCTGGTGGACCTGGCAACAATGGAGAACAGACACATTATCCTTACCTACAGACTTGATTGGGCCACAATCCAAGTACTGTGTGCCCAATTGGAGCCAGACCTGATTTCAGCTATCCGCCAGCCCACAGGTATCCCCCCTCTAGCGCAGGTCCTGTAAGTGCTCCATTTCCTGGCAAGTGGTTCCTTCCAAGCAACAGTGGTCATGGCATCAAGGATGTCTCAGCCAGTGTTCTCCAACGTGTTGACCAGAGTGTTGTCTGCCCTGTTGAAACACATGCGCAGCTACATCGTATTCCCCCAGGTGTCGGATTTGGCCACGGTGAAGGCTGACTTTTATGTCCTGGGACATATCCCCAACATCATTGGTGCCATTGATGGTACACATATAGCATTTAACCCCCTCCCCCCGGAGAAATGAACAAGTGTTCAGGAATAGAAAAAGCTTTCACTCTCTGAATGTGCAGATGGTGTGTTTGGCGGACCAGTACATCTGGCATCTCTATTTTTAGATCTCTGTGCACCACTCTGGCTCCTGGGTTGTTTACTGTTGCCCACTACAGGTCATACCTATGTATATATAACTGTACATTCGAATTTCAACGTTTACAGCTTGTTAAACTAATACATATTTCAATCATTTGACAGACTCCATACTTGTATTTGTTCCAAGGGTGTTTATTTATGTGCTAATAAGTGGAGGGGGTATTGCAATGGGCTGGGTTGCTGAAGGAGGAAAGTCCAGGGTAGAGTCCAGTCTATTTGTATCACAGGTGCCTTGTCCAAGGGGGCATAGGAAGGGGAGCAATGGTAGTACAAGGTGGACAGGGTGACAGAGTGGGACACAAGGGTCACATTCAGGAGAGTCTCATTTCCTGGCGGGGGTCTTGGCAATTTTCTCTGGCTTCTGCCTGGATTGCAGGGACCGTTTGCGGGGTGGTTCTCCTTCTGCAAGGGTGGGGTGCTGGTGGCCTGTTGGTCCTGTGGCGGGGCCTCCTGTCCACTAGCGCCGGCAGAGGTGGAGGGCTGTTCTTCGTTGTGGCTAGTGTCAGGGGCCCGTTGTTGTGCCACTGCCTCCCTCATGGTGTTGGCCATGTCTGCCAGCACCCCTGCAATGGTGACCAGGGTGGTGTGGATGTCTTTCAGGTCCTCCCTGATCCCCAGGTACTGTCCCTCCTGCAGCTGCTGGGTCTCCTGCAACTTGTGAAGTATCTGGCCCATGGTCTCCTGGGAATGGTGGTATGCTCCCAGGATCCCTGAAAGTGCCTCATGTAGAGTGAGTTCCCTGGGCCTGCCCCCCCTCCTGTCGCACAGCAGTCCTTCCAGCTTCCCTGTTGTTCCTGTGTCTCTGTCCCCTGAACCGTGTGCCCACTGCCAATGACCCCAGGTCTCAGATTGTCTTGGGTTTATGGGGTTGCCTGGGGTCCCGGTAGTGGTGGACACACTGCTGATTGACGTGTCCTGGGGACAGAGGGATGGGCCCGCTGGGTGGGTGCTGTGCTGGTGTTTTCTGAGGGGGGAGGCTCTGTGGTGGGTTGGGACTGTGGCGGGTTGGGACTGTGGCAGGGTAACCAACTGTCCAGAAGTCCCTGATGGGCCAGGTTGGTCATCGTGATTCAGGTGTGCAGAGCTGCTGTCATCACTGTGGGCCTCTTCTATGGGGGGACTGGATGTTGGTGGCACCTCCTCTCTGGTGACGTTGCGTGGGGGTCGTGTGGGGATGTAAATGCATTGTTATTGTATCTGCGTGTGCCATCTTGTGCATGGATATGTTTCCCTCTATGGTTGTTATTAGCAAGGCACGTTTGGGTTTTGTAAGATGTCATTGATTTGGCTAAGTGATTGTCACTAGTGTGCATGCTGTGGTGATGGGTGTCCATGCAGATCTATGATGGGTGTCCATGCATTGGTGTTGCTTGCAGGGCTTGGTATTGGGATGGGTGGGTTGTGATAGTGGGGTATATGTGAGGTGGTGGAGTGATGGGTGTGAGGGTAGGGGTAGGAGTTTGTGATGGCATGCAGGTAGGGAGGGGGATACAGTAGTAAAGATTTAACTTACGAGAGTCCAGTCCTCCAGCTACTCCTGCGAGACCCTCAGGATGCATGATCGCCAAGACTTGCTCCTCCCATGTTGTTAGTTGTGGGGGAGGAGGTGGGGGTCCACCACCAGTCCTCTGTACGGCTACCTGGTGTTTTGCTACCACGGAACACACCTTTCCCCCCTAGGTCGTTCCACCTCTTCCTGATGTCATCCCTTGTTCTGGGGTGCTGTCCTGCAGCGTTGACCCTGTCCACGACTCTCCACCATAGCTCCATCTTCCTTGCAATGGACGTCTGCTGCACCTGTGATCAGAATAGCTGTGGCTCTACCCGGATGATTTCCTCCACCATGACCCTTAGCTCCTTCTCAGAGAACCTGGGGTGTCTTTGTGGTGCCATGGGTGTAGTGTGAGTGGTGTGTGTGAGGGTGTGTGGGGTGATGTGTTGTGGTGTGTGTTGTGAGGTGCGTGGATGGCGTATGGGTGATGGTGTTATGTGGCTCTGAATCAGTGGGTGCTCCTGGCTTGTCTCTCTCTCAGTTGGCAATATTTTTTTCCATTGTAAAGGGTTGTGGGTATTGTGAGTGTGTGTTTTATATTGGATTGGGTGTGTGGGTGTATGTGTGTCAGGTGTGTATAGTTTGAATTGTCCAATGTGGTGTAGTTTTGTTAGTGTGTGTGTATTTTGAGCGCAGCTGTGTGTACCACCAATGGTTTACCGCGGTTGAATGACTGCTGCGGTGATTCGTGGGTCATGATGCGGTGGGTGTATTTCTGTTGGTGTAACGGTGTGGGTTTTGATACTGCGAGTTTATCACTGACCTTTGGGCTGGCGGACTTGTGTGGGTGTCTGTATAGTGGTGGATTTCTCTGTGTGGGTCATAATACCCATAACGGTATACCGCAGCGGTCACAGTATGTTGGCGGCTGTCAGCACAGCGGTCGCGACATTTACCGCCAGGGTTGCAATGAGGGCCTTAGTGTAAAGCATTTAACAGCACCAAATGCCGAAATAAGAAAGTCACACAACACAAAATAAATTGGACACCAATCCACCTGAGGGTTCCAGAAAAAACGATTTTAGAAGATAATATCACTTTTAAATGCATCCACAAACAAGCACTAGTCAACAAAAAGTTTGTAAACTTATGAAAAGTTTGAAAGAGTTTGTTCAACTACTCCATCCCAGGTTGGGTGACCAATTCCAAATGGACATAGGTCTAGGGGGCCAGAGTGGATACTTTGGACAGCTACCTGGCCCCCAGAGCATTCTTAAAGCATGTTCCAAACTTTACAGGACGGCCGTCATTGACATCAATGGAGTCCTGTTGCTGAGGATACAGGCAAAAAATGCTCAAAGCATCTTCTGGTTGTGGTGCTGTTGACGGGGACGTCTCTGTAGTTGTTCATCAGTCCACATGTGAAGTGGGGCAACTTTGGCCAGAGAGATTGGGATCCCTTGAAGTCCTCCATGTTGTATGTAGTAGCAGGCCAGCAGATACTGGTCTACTGGTCTCCTTGCACCGTGGTTGGGGCGAACGCCTTAGGTGGTGGCTAGTGTCACTTGTGTGTGACAAATATGGTCTTGGACAGCCAGGGATGCCATATTCATCCCAGGAAAGAGCACTGATGGGACCATGTAGTCACTAGTCAATGGGTCCCCTCCTTCCTAGTGACGTGTTTCCTGTGATGTGTGGAACCTGGCTATCCAAGAGTGCAACATTCTTACCCCTTTCAAGGTGACACTGCCCTTCTTTGGTACCCAGGAGCTTGGTAGTCCACCCTAGAGGTGCTGCTACCACGCTCCTGGCGCCCACAGAAAAAACACTTTGAGGATGGATTTTCCCTCTCTGGCTGTGCCTTCACTTTGTCTACAGGAAAAAAAGGCATCCTTCTCAGGGGTGTTATCCCAACTTCCCTCAGAAAGTCGGTTTCCTCTATGATGCTGGTCTTTTGGGCTAGCACCGTGAGTGGTAATCCTAGCAGAGGAGGTACAACCTGACTCTGTGGCAACTGTCTTTGTTCCTAAGCCTGGGAGTCATTCACATGGTTCACCAGGCTTGCAGAACGCTGTCTGTTGGCCTTTGTAAGGCTGCTGGATTGGCTTTAGTACAGAGTGGCAACAGTCTAAAAGTTGCTAAACTATAATTGTGATATTATATCTTATTTGTGCATTAGGTTGGGTTTAACACAACAGTTTATTTGATACCTTTCGAGACTCAGTTAGGTAGTCCCATTCAGAAGTTAGCCAGGGGGGTGCCAACCGGTAACCTTGTGTTAGTCAATTAGGCTACTCGCTTATCCACCGCAAAACACCAATTGGGAAGAGTTGCTGCTAAGAAATATGAAGAATATATGTCCTAATTTACAATGCACAGCTCCCTGCCAGAGGTCTCAATAGGCCTTCCTTACGGGAGACTTACATATACTGTATTGTTAAGTGATAGGCTGGCTTTGGTTTGAATGGCAAAGTCAACTGACAGTGTAAACACTGTCCTTCTAGTCTGCAATGGCCAGCTGGGAGACATTTTGTACTTTGTCACACACAGGGTGGCACAAACAGTGCTGCAGTCGTGTGGACACTCTGCCTTTCATGCCCTGATTACAATGGGTACCATATACGTAGTCAGCCTTTGCCAATTCAACATGTAATTTGTATATGTCATAACACTGGCATTGAGGCCTGGTTAGCAGGTCCCAGTGCACTCCCAGAGTAAAAACACAGCAGCATCAGATCAAAAATGAGGAGGTGAACATGCAAAAAGAGGCATTTCCTTACATTTACAAACTGTTTAAGGTGCTACAGCCTGATACAGCAAAGATGCATGTAACAAGCATCAGCAAAGCTGACAGGTCTGACTATTGACTTTGGCAATGCTTGTTTAAAAGTGTGATCTCTTGGCTTTGTTAGTGCTTGATTTTAATATTTTCTCTGGTGTGTGGGTACACTCCTGAAGCATCTGAACCCTCCAAGACGAAGTCAGGCTTGCTGGAATTTTGAGCAACAATATTGAAAAATATCAACTGCTGAAGTAATTTCCACTGCCAACCAGCTTGAAAGATCACGAGCCATCACTGCCAATCAAGCGATTGTCACTGTGAAATATACTTTGGCCCTGATTACAAGTTGCTCATTATATTCCACCCCGTGCATAACCCCCTGTTTACACACAGGTTGGAATCACTATTTGGTAGGAATTTTAACGCATCCGATAATTAACGGCTATATTAAATACCTCAACCTTTGTTAAATTTTGGCAGGTCAATCCTGCAAGAAACAGTGGACAAGCATATGGTACTTACAGTATCATGCAGATTTTGGTGCAACACCAAAATGTGCATGTTATTCCCAACCAACTGGTAATAGGTGTTATTTATGTCACCCAATAAAGTAACGTACTACATGCTATCATTATTTATCAGTTGAGATAAATAGCACCGAAACTCGAAACCAAGCCCAAACTATTTTAAGTTATGTGGAGTGGGACAATGAATTTAGCTGGGGAACTTCCGGTAGGAATTCACTGAACAGGCTGCCCAGGTCTCTAACAGGTGACACAGATTAGAAATTAATCCATACAGGCCGCAAGAGCTAATAGAAAAAGTGATCCACATTTTTGTCATAGAACTTTAGTTTTGAAAGAATTATATGGAGCCATTTTTCCTGTGTCTATGAGCTGATGGTATGCAGACAATGCGTGGAAGCAGCTGATGAAAGATACTGAACTCTCCTTAGCAGTTCCCGAAATACAGGGCCAAATTCACGGATTTGTTTTTTTTTGGAACGCCGCCCAGCAGCCCGAGGTACTGCCTTTAGACAGAAAGACAGACAAAAACACACACACACCTCTTGTACAATACTGCAAGAACGTGTGATGTCCAGCATAACTTAAAAGCGCTTAGAAGTTTGTACGTGTGCTGTATGTTACAACACATTTGCAAAGTTAGAAAAGTTTAGAGAAAAAACCTTTCAATTGGGCGAAGATATGCCCCCCTGGTGAAAAGTACTGCAAAATAGCGTGTAGCACTAATTTGCTTTAGTTAAGGTCTACTTTCAAGTGCCAAACAAGCTTCTTGCTTGAAAGAAATCAAGACTCAACACTTTGCACAGTTTATGTCACTTATGTGATGGAAATCCAGCGCAAAGTATGAGTAAACCTTGGTCTCAGTGAATTTTCACATATTCTTAGCAATTTAGGGCCAGATGTACCAAAGGATTTTACCCATTCTGTGTCTATGGGAAAAAGCTTTCGTACATATAGCCCTAAAATAGCGGATACAATAGATGAGAGCACAGAGGTAGAGCGTCAGGCAAATAGGGGAGACTGAAGTGCCTCAAAAGACCCTACAGGTCTTAGGCCTGATACTTAGGGCCTTATTTATGAAAAGTTGGTGCCGCCATAGCGTCATTTTTTGACGCAAAGGCGGCGCAAACGTCCAATATATAATTATATTTTGTATGTATATATTTTGGAAGTTTGCACCGCTTTTGCGTCAAAAAATGACACTAAGGCGGCGCTAAGTTTTCATAAATCAGGCCCAAAATGAGAAAAAACGAAGTGATGACAATGCAAAGATTTAAGTGTGAAAATGAATGTCTGTAAAAAAGAATGTTTGCCTACCTCATATGTTTTGGACCTGATGTGCACTCCAAAACTGCAGGATTTAAATAACTTAATATTGCTTCGTTGACTCTCCCATGACTTTTATCCTCTCCCTGTCTCATGTACCCTCTAACTGCCCCTCCTTATGTTTTCTGACCCACTCTCCTACTCTAACATGGCTTATCTTCGCTAACCATCCTTTGCCTCTAATTTTTTCCTGGTGCCACTAGGATTTTTCTACTGACCAGTAGGAAGCACCAGGATATTTCGGTACAGCCTCTATGACAACTTCCTCCAATTTCCTTTCGTTTAGTTTTTGTGTTGTGGGTTAATTCACTGTCTCATCTTATTCATTGTCCCACATGCAACCTTTCATCGGCTCATTTACTTTCCTGTAACTGATCTATCTTGTTTCCTCATATTTGTAGCTTTGGTAAACTATGTAACTCATGTATTTGCATGGAACTTGCCACTTCTCATGTAAAGAACTATAACACCTTACGGCACTGCACGTGCTACAGAAAAGTGCATAAATAAATCAATTGAATGATACAGTGGTGGTGGATATCCCACTCAACATTTTAGCAGCATTAAACAAGTGACAGTGTGAAATGGGAGCAAGATACAAACGTCACGTTATGTTATGTTACATAAGACATTTACATCACACGTTGTGCGCTTAGTATGGCTCACAGCGCCAATGGGGTCTGCTACCTTCTTGTCCCGATTTCAAGGATTCTACAGCCTTTTAGTTAGCATAGTTGTGATGCTGGTGTTGTTTACATTCACTGTATTTTAAAAATGAAGAGATCAAGAGATTATGTAGTTATATGAGTGTGACTCAACGTCTTATTAGACGTACATAGTTGCTCTCTCGATACATTGGCTTGTCTTTTGCTCAGTGAGTTATTTTGCGAGTGTGTTAAATGTAGTTAGCAGTGGTGGGAAGTCTTTGTATCTACAAAATGATCTGACTAGTATGTGTTGGATGGGTGTAAGGCATTCTGCTTGATGTGGGGTGGTGCTGATTAGTTGATGCATGAAGTGTCAGGCATGGAGTGTCCTGTAGTGAAGATGGTGCTGTCCATTCATGGCATTTCGGAGCTGTGCTCGCTGTTTAGTGTGTGTGTGATGTGTCCTGTCTTATGGGGTTTCTTATTTTTGAGTGGAAAGTCCCATTTTGAGCATGTTATTACCCAGCTGTAGGCCAAATGTACTAAACTGTTTTTTACTTGCAGAAGCATATTTGCTCTTTGTAACCATTGACAGCAAGTCACAATGCCCAATACGTACTTTGTATATTGGTCACTGACATGTTACAGCAGGAGGTAGTGATTCACAAATCTGAGGCTGCCCATTGCGGAAAGCTTTCACTCTGTGAATCTTGGGATGGTGGCATCTGGGGCAACAGGTAATGATTTACAAACCCACTGCCTATTCCCCACCCCATGCCATTCACAAAATGCCCATTTTTTTTATTTCTATTTGGCTTCTGTACCATTTAGCGACAGGTGCAGGAATAAAAAAGTGGCTATTCCATAAATGTGAATGGAGGGATGATGGTTTGTTAATTCTTGTAGGCCTGGATATGCAGCCATTCCTAATAACCTGTGAAAAGGACAACTTTTCTGCAACTGCTTTGGAATAGTGGTTTTGCACTGGAACTGATGTGCACTTAAGATACATCACAAAACTAAGGTTGGGTCCCTAGAACTCAATGTTGGTTAATTCAACATGAACATGTTCAAAATCCATTCAACTTCTCAGACTGGTCAGTTTTATGAAGGCATTGGCATGCCTTCTGTGAGTGTGGCAAAAAAGGAAGGTGGTGATGGCAGATCATCAGACCTCCCCTTGTTACCAAGCAAGGCTTCAGCAGTCACTGTAAAAGTCGCAGGCAGGGAAGTAGTCAGGATACATAAAATGTAAGTAAAGTGCTTTCTGGGTCAGCTTTTCTAAAGACTTGTGTCCCTGGGATGCAGGTGTTAGATTAGAAGAATTCTTGTGGCCTTCTCTAATGCTTGTTCTTTATACTTTAACCCAGAGGTCCCAAGTCAGTGCAAAGAGATGAGAGCATCACATCAATGAGGTGGCTGGATGATTAGTTTCATTACTGTACAGCTAACCCCTCTTCTTTCCCCATATAGCCCTAGCCCTTGACTAACTCAGGTAAGAGCTTGCACGGAGAGAACGTTTTCAAGATTTTGAGAGTACTGAGGAAATCTGGGTAGGCTGCCCCAGTAATCATAAATGGAACAGTGATCCCAGTTTTTGATATCTAGTCAGGACTGCATTTCTTGATCTCAAAATTACTATTCTCACAGTGAATTGGGACAGATGGAATCATAGCAGTTAGCCTTTGTGTGTATGTTGGCTCACAGCAGTTCTTTGTGAATGCATTTCCCTTCATGCTCTCCTTTTCATCTGTTGCAGGTCACAGTGGTGGTGATGTTCCTAATCGCTATAATTTTATATCGATCTATCATCACGCTTTTGGTAGCAAAGTATGGACTAGTGGCTTTGGTAAGTGATGAGTAGAATTCTGAGTGTGGATACATCTGACTGGTGAATATCTTTTACATGAATTTTTGATCTGTACACTCCGATGTTTCCTTCCATTAGGCACCTCGCATTGCTAGCATCTCTGGCTCCGTCGTGAACCTCATCATCATCCTCATTCTATCCAGAATCTACATCTTCTTGGCACATTTCCTTACACAATGGGGTATGTGAGACATTGCATGCAAGTGTATCAATTAGATGTGTGTAAATATAACATTCCATTTATGAAGAAATGAAAAGGAAGGGTTGCCTCCGCTAATGAAAATTGGGAAGTACAAAAGAGTGGTACTGCATTTGACCTGAAAGATCACTGGGATCCTAGAATACTTCAACCATAAACATTACTTTAGGGAACAACTGCCACTGCCAACTATCTTTTTATACAAAGTATATTGCACCTATTTATATAATATTAACGTGAAAAATAAAACTCAAGTTTTTTCTTACGAAATTCCAACTTTGGTTGGTCCTTGTATGGCCAGAGAACTTCTTATGTATTTCATCAGCCTAAATGACCATCAAATGAATCTATGGGTGGACATTGAGGAAAGGGCTCTTTTTAGAGCATAGTGCTGTGACAGCTTCTGCAAGTTTGCTAGGCTTTTGCATCAATATGCTTTATGGACTATGCACAGGACCTGCATTGACAGGGATACAGCAGAGATCTTTGAGGTCTGGCCTAATGTAGTCCCTCCTAGCTAAGTTGGATTTCAAACTTTTCAGTAAGGGCAGATCAGAAGTCAACATCTTTCAATATTCCAGCATTTCTGCAGAATACACCCGCCAAATAAACTATAAACTCTATCAAATTACCAATGAACAACGCACTGCCTGTCACAAAGAAGAATTTAACACATCTGGCAAGAAAGCTTCATAGGGTAAGGGGACCAAGTAGGGAACAGAACACGGCTTAAAAGTTGCTTTGAGAAGAAAAAAAGGACACAATCCCCCACCTCATACACCCTCCTAGGAAAGGTTCCTGAAAGCCAGTCCAGTGCCCCTATGATATGCTGTGCCTATCACTTGACCAACGTGCATGTAAACGCATTCTTTACCCCCTACTGAGGCCATAATGGCAGTCATAGTTAGCTTGTTCCTCAATTTCAGAAGGGTTATATTCAATGGTAGAATCATGGAGCTGAAATCATGTGAAAAAGAAGCCTGTCAATAACCAGCATTAATCTGATTTTTTAAATCTTTGATTTAACTTTCTTGTGTGCTCTCCTTTCCATTGTCTGACAATTTTTCACTTGTCTAGCCTGCCCACGACACCAGGCCCTCCCCTTTAATTCTCTATTCCTCCTCTCTCATCCCATACTTCCTCTTTCCCCTTTTCCTCACAAATCCATCTCTCCATTATTTGGGCCCTCACTGCTTGCGCCCAAGCGACAGACTACTCCCACCCTTCTCCAAACCCCTTCTTATACTAGGGTGTGAGGTGGGTCTTCATTTTCTGCAGGAAAAGGTTATCCTAATCCTACCTACAAAGGTCAGATCTGTGTGTGAGTTGAAACATAGGGCCAGATGTAGCAAAGGATTTGCGCGTCGCAAACGGCGAAAATCGCTGTTTGCAAGGCGCAAATGCCTCTTTGCTATGCAGAAATGCATATTGCGAGTCGGGACCGACTCGCAATATGCATTTCAGAATCGCAAATAGGAAGGGGTGTTCCATTCCTATTTGCGATTCGGAGTGGAATGCAATACCATTTGCGACCGCATATGCGGTCGCAAAGGGTATCGCAGTTACCATCCACTTCAAGTGGATGGTAACCCACTCGCAAATTGGAAGGGGTCCCCATGGGACCCCTTCCAGTTTGTGAATGGACCCAAAATATTTTTTTCAGGGCAGGTAGTGGTCCAAGGGACCACTGCCTGCCCTGAAAAAATACCGAAACTAAAGGTTTCGTTTTTTTTTTTTAAGTGCAGCTCGTTTTCCTTTAAGGAAAACGGGCTACACTTAAACAAAAAAAAAAAACTGCTTTATTGAAAGCAGTCACGAACATGGAGGTCTGCTGACGACAGCAGGCCTCCATGTTTGAGAGTGCCTAGACTCGCTATGGGGCCGCAATTAGCGACCCACCGCATGAATATTAATGAGGTGGGTCATTGCGACCCCATAGCGAGTTGCAGACGGTGTCTGAGACACCGTTCTGCATACCAATTTGCGAGTTGCAAATTGCGAGTCGGAAGGACTCGCAATTTGCAACTCGCAAATTGGATTTTTCCTACATCTGGCCCATAGTCCCTAAATAGATCCATAGACAGAAATGAGGGGGGTAAAGCAAAAGAGAGAAAACAGTAGAATCTGTTGTCACTTGGTCCTGGTAAAATCCTCATAATAGGTGAGTCTGTAGTACATGGGCTGTGGAGATTAGCTGTAAAACACAGTACATTTTCACAGGTTGAGTGCTAGTACAGAGCCACAAGGAAATAAAAAGCATGGGAACGTTAATAAGTAGCTTACTGGATTCTAGATAGAGTAGACTGTAACCAGCCCCCAGGGAAGACCTGGATACAATGTGGAGTCCGATGAAGACTGCAAAGTAAAGAACATAGAAGGTCAAAACAAGCTACAAACAGTGTAAAGTACAGAAATGAGTGGAAAAATCTGGAGAAGCGGGGAACAAAACTAGAGTGAGGGATTCATAATGGTTGCAAATTGAAAACATGACAGTCCACACAATAGCTAAAGGTTCCAGACACCTAGGGCCAGATGTATGATAGCATTTTGCATTTGCAAATGGTGCGAATGCCCGTTTGCGAATGCAAAATGCCATTTCAGAATGTATGAAAGACATTCTGAACGCAATTTTAAGGAATCACTAAAATAGCAATTCCTTAAAATTGCGACCCTGTTTAGAGAGTCGCAAATTGCGACTCTCTAAATAAGAAATCGCAAATAAGGAATCCTTATTTGCAATTGCTTAGCACATGTTTGAACCAATTCCTAAATGCAATTTGGGCATTTAAGCATCGCTATTTACCCCCAAGTTGAACTTGTGGTAACCATGTGCAAATTTAAAAAATGCATTTTTAAAACTTACATGAAACGCACACATGCCCTTTTGGCATGTGTGCACCTTACATGGTGAAAAAAATAATTTTGGGGTGCAGCAGAGGGGGCCTTAGGCTTCCAGCACCCTGGGGTTTTGCATTTCAAAAATTGCGATTTCTAGTTAAGAAATCGCAATTTTGGAAATGCAAAAAATTAGCAGATATGGGCCAACAGGCCCATAGGTGCGAATGGGGTCGGTATAGCAATTTGTGATTCAGTAATAGCATTTGCGATTTTTAAGAAATCGCTATTACCGATTCGCAAATGTGATACATGGCATTTAGAGAGTCGGAAATAGCGATTTCTTAAAAATCGGTATTTCCGAATCGCAAAAGGCCTTCATGATACATCTGGCCCCTAGTTATATCTGGCGTTGCAATTTATGGTGACAGTTCCTTCGGTGAAATTGAAAGCGCAAGTGTGACTCTGAGTGATTCCTGTCTGAGCCCCACCTTCTCCTGTGCCCCAGAAGGCACTGTCTGGTCTACCAGTATCTGGAGCTCTGCATAGACTGGTACTGTGTTTTGCATTTTATGTTTGCATGCAGTCCTGTCTTCAAGTCCTATATTGCCTTGTTCTTGGAAAGCACATGTGCGCTGATGTTCTTGACAGTTGGAGGCACAATAAGGACCTAAGCTCATTGGAGAAGAGTGAGGGGAAGAAAGACAAAGTTCTCAATGTTACTTTCACTCACTGTCATGGGACACAAGATGATGTATAGCTACATTATTTTCTAACTCTTACCCTCATCATCCTCTACCACCTCTGAGCAGAACTACAGATATTCCATGTAAGTGTTTATTAGTATGGAATATATCTTAGTGTGTTTGATTCTTTATGTTTATAATTTTTTGCTTGTTTAGTAAGATAATTTATTAATATGAAAATGTTGAAATGTGTATTTTGATTTGTATTAATGTATATACATAATGGTTTTGCAGTTCTTTTAGTTGCACAATATTGTTTTTTTGTCAGATAGGGGTGGGGAGATTTTTAAAAAGTATGTATTTCACAGTACATTTTATGTTTATTATTTTAATGATATGGACATTAGCATTTTACAGTTTTTACATTCATTTTGTTACAGTAATATTTTTAATAACGTATTTAAAAAATAATAAATATAGATATACATAAAAAATTAAATACTACCCAACTATTATTAACTTTATTTCGGCTAGAGCCATAAAAGCGTGGTACACACAATAAATTACAAAATAAATAATGTCATAAAAAAGATAGCATATTTAGCATCACGTAAAATCTTAGAAAAATAGTTCGCAGTTCATAAAGTAGCTAATTCAAGGTTTAAAAGGTAGTTTAAAAGAAACCTGATGGAGATAACTGCAGGCATTTAATGTTATAACTTTAGGTTCTTAGCACCAGTAATCATTCTGTCATAATCTGAGCCCTCGTCTATGTACCAGCATAGTGATTTTACACCTGTTGTTGAGATGGAATAAAGGTAACATAGACACCATTACAATCCCAATTTTCAGCCAGTTACCACCGTACAGGAATTTGGATCTACATAATTGAGAGTTTCCCTGGATCTCGCAATCCAAGCGCTATATAAAAAGCTAGCAACTGCAAACGCTCGCTTTTCACTTGTATCACTCATTAGTATGCAAAGCGTCTCCTGATGTTTCAGGGAGCCGAGGGACCTGCAAAGAGGAATGATCTACTTTGTCCTGGGCTTTAAATATCTTGGGTAACAAAACATAAAATGAGCTATGGATTCTGTTTCCGTCAGACAAAAAAGGCAAAAACTAGTTGCACCGTTGTCTTTTTTCCAGTTAGAGGTGAAGGAATTCAGTGGCAAGATCCCTAGTCTAAATTTGATAAACAGGTTTTTGGCCTGAGCTGGGTATATGTTATCCAGGTAATGTTCAAACATAGGTGAGCACTTATGCTATAGGAATCGCTCTGTTCTTTTGCCTATCATCAGATCTGGCCAAATCTGGATTAATACCGCCTCCCAACATAGATACTTTACATGCTGTGCCATGCTTCTCATTATGCTCTGTGGGGACCTCCATATCTCTTCCATTTTGATCCAGTTGCACAGATCCTTTGTATATTTTAGCCAGGGGGGTTGATACCGTTTTGTCAGTAGATAATAGCTATAGCATAACTACCCCATAGGAGCCCAAGTGCTCAGAGGACAATAAGTGCACCCAGTAAAGTAACGGTTTTAATGCAATTACACAGTGTATTTGGTTTAGAGCCAGATCACATCTAAGTGGAATAAGGGGTGTGCTAGTTGGTAAATGTAACAATAAGTGTAAGAACTTATTTTCGGTCAGGGTTAATCTGTACAAATTGCAGTGACCCCAGAGTTCCGCACCGTAGGTTGCGGCAGTCACTGATGCAGCCTTGTATAATTTCAATTTAAATATAGATTATTTTTGTATTAGACTATTATATATATATATTCATCAGCTATTGAGTATTGTTCCTTTGTGTATGTATATATATTTTTTATTCTCTATGAATTATTGTATTAATTCTGTTGTATCTGTATTATGATCTCTCTTTATTTCATTATATTGTCTATTGTTGGTTAGTTTGAATGTGGTGTGCTTGAATTAGATTTTTTGTTTTTGTATCTAGATATTTTCTACATTTTATGATTATTTGTCCATTCACATGATTTAATTAAAGTCTTCTGCATTGTGACTTTGTTCCTTTTTTTTTCCCTGTGACTACTCGTCTTGGTTTAGCAGTCAGATATTATTATTTATTTATCGATTTGAATTTATCATAATGTATGAATCAGTCCCTATACGGACTTACTTCTGAGGTTTATTATATCTTCAGATACATTATTATCGTTGCTCACGCCGCAGTTTTTCCCACACCCATTTTTCCCTGATTGAGCTACCTGCATCTTTCTAGGGAACCCCCTTATAGTTATTCTCTTGCGGCCTTGTATACCGTAAGGGCTGGTGAAAGGGCCCCCCAGTTGAGTTCTTAATTTTTCTTCCGATTGCCATAGTCCGCTGATAAAGGGTAACAGAAATGTTTTCTATTTGCAAGATCCAAGATAGATTCTCTGTTAATCCTATACCTAGGTAATCGAATTGCCTGACTTGCTATATAGGAGCACCCCCTATAGTCATCGATTTGTGTGGATTTAAGGCCATAAACTTTGATTTTGCTGGGTTAATTCCGAGCCCCCTCTTTTCACAGAATGCCAAAAAGGAGTCTAGCTTGTATTGTAATACCATTGGGGTTCTTGATATCAACAAAGAGTCATCAGCAAACATAAGAATTGGTACAGGATTCCCATCTAATTTGAAGGTGTTGTGATTGCACTCGGCCAGCTGGTCCACTGCACCATTTATATAAAGACTAAACACTGTGGGGGGCAGGACGTGCCCCTGCCTGACCCGTCTCGTGATAGGGATTGGGCTAGTTTGGTCGCTCCCCTGGGTCCACCTAACTCTTGTGAAGGTGCCTTCATGCATGTAAATTATTAGCCTTAGAAGGTCGCTATCCAGGCCATAACCATCTAGAACTTTCCAGAGGAGCTCCTGTGGGACTAGATCAAATGTCGCCTTCAAATCAGTGAAGGTGACATACAAGTGATATTGTTTTAAAACCAAATATTTCCAACATAATGATCTGAACCTAAACACTTGGTCCACTGTGCTCACCCCTTTCTTGAATCCTGCCTGCCAGTGAATAAGAATCCGATTGTCATTGATCCACAAGTGTAACCTGGTTAAAACTTGTTTGCAAAAACCTTTTGACTGATGTCAATTAAACTTATCGGCCTGTAGTTCCCTGGAGAATCTCTGTCCCCCTTTTTATAAATTGGGACTATTATTGCTTCCTGCCACGACCGGGGAATACTCTTACCCCTCAAAATAGCATTACTTAGGGTGTTCACGTAAGGTATCCAAACCTCTGGACGTGACAGATACATGTCTCCCGGAATACCATCTGGGCCCGGGGCTTTTCCCTTGTGTAGCATTTTCAAAGCTTTGGAGGTTTCCACCATAGTAAAGCCTCCCAGATCTAGAACAACCAAATTTGTTGCTCAATTGGCCGTTAATAGTGCCCTCAAATGGTAGTTGGAGTGTCTTGACGCTGTGCTTTTCCCTATAGAAATCTTCAAAGTGGGTTACCCACTGTTCAGGTTGGATTGTGGGGCTGCACTCAAAATTGGGGGGTCTTTCCAATCTACCATCAATTTCCAAAATAATTTGATATCCCCCTCTTGGAGGGCAGCAGTTAGACTATCCCACTGGCCACTCTCCCATCTTTTTTTGCATCTCCCATTGTTTTTTTTATAGGTGCCTCTAGCAACTTTTATCTCTGATAAATTCCCCCTTTTCAGTGCGCCTAGAGGCTGGACCTTCGCCAGCCGGCATTCCTTTGAAAACCACCCTGGTGGTTTGTAGGTGGCGATCCATCTGTGCCTTACCACCGTAAAGAGAGATTTCAATCGATACATGAACCTGCAATTTAACTGGACAAAGTTAACCATTGCAGGATGAATAGAAGCCAAGGAGGACAAACTCTCTCTAACCCATTGATACATTTTTGGCTGGATCATCATATCATATGCCACCATTTGCCACCACTTCCCATTTTAGATTCTTCTTCTTTTTAGTTATCTTGGTATTGTTACCCGTTACCCCCATGGGCAAGACATTATTTGTGAAGAGAGGGGCTGAAAGTTCTGCACTAAGGGCTTGATGGTCACTATAAGCCCTTGGAATCACTACAATATAGATTAGGGAAGGCCAGAGCATTTGGTCCAGGAAAATATAATCAAGGTGGCTTGTGAAGGTTTCTCTTTTAAACACAGGTGCAGCCAGAGTGTTTGATCTTGTGTTCCCATTAACCTGTCTTAGCCCCTTACTGCTGATTAGGTTCTCCAATTGGGCTGCCATTCCTGTAGCGTTTTGAGTCTCCAGTTGCACAGGTCCTGATCTACCCAAAGGTTCTGCGTAGTTAGGGGTCAGCTAAAAAAGATCTATATTATGTTTTAAACAGGCATTACAGTCCCTTGCCACTATTACCCTTGTTCCCCCAGGCAGCTGAGTTAGCACGTCAGCTACATGAGCTACCACAGGAATTTTAATATTTAAGGGAGCTAGTCTAATATAAATGATCTTAAGTTCAACAGCCAGGATATCCCTGCTATTGCAGTTAATTACCTTTACCTCGGGGAATAGCTCCAGCCTGAGCCAGATTCCTAGCCGTCCTGAAGCACGGTCTGACCCTGAGGTGAGTGCTGGCTTATAAAATGTCAGGTACCCCTCTCTATGCACTGACTGAAGTGCCTAGGTTTCCTGCATCAGGATTATATGGTGCTGTTCAATAAAGTTACACCATTCAGGATCACTGAGCTTTGATCTTAAGCCTGCTACCTTCCATGAAAGGAACTTAATTATGTTGTCCTCAGAGATATCCATTCCCTTTCCGACATATAATTTGGTACTGTATAGCATTTCTTCCACAGCCCAGGGTTCATCACAGTTTGTTTCCCCCCTCCTTTATATTCACTCTAGGCTAATTGGGATTAGAATTAGAATTTGCCTGTTTGTTACAACTGACAAGGAAATTTCTCTCCATGGGTAGCTGTTGTACCGCCTGTCAATCAATATCTGACGTTTCCCCGGTGGGCTCCTGGGTAACATAACTGGGAAAATGGGGGAGAGGGGTAGTGGACCTGTCTTCACAATCTGTGGATGCTACGGGGATGTATAGTCTGATTTTAATCTGTGACGCTAATCCTAACCCAGGTCTTTTCTCAAGAGATAGTAGACCATCTACTATGTCTTGATTTGCCAATTTCAGTCTATACAGTCCTGTCCTGAATTAATACCTTGAATTCTCGTAACATATCTCATATTATCTCTTATCATTGAGCTACATTCTTGCGTTTTCCTAACTCAATGGATTACTCTGTTTGTAAGTGAGTCACGAGATTCTCTATTGCTTGGGGATACTTTCGGAACATTTGTCAGATACAAGTCGTACCGCCTGTCCTCTTTATTAGGCTGGAAGAGTAGCTCTGCTGTTTCGTGTAACTCTAGGGCCCTACTTCTTGTGCTGCCTATGGCGGACTGTTCCAGCCTTCCTACTCGACTGAAACCCGAGCATTTTGACGCAGTTGGTTTTAAACATCCCACAGGATGCCATTCCACTGATGTGCTGGCAGTAGATGTACTTACATGCTTCTTCCCACTTGCTATGTTACCATGTTTGTTAGGGGGTTGGGTGGACAACACAAAGATCTGCACTGGGTCTGACAAGGGGCCAGAGGTTTCTGTCTTCCCTACTAGGGTCGTCAAACGATCTAGTTTTTCATTCGACTAATTGACTAGGGAGCTCATGTAATCTCGTAGAGTGTTAATTTCCCCCCTCAACTAAACAAATATTTACATTATAAAATAATGTAAGAATTAAAAATATATTTAAACTATTTTAATAAAGCAATTAAATTTGAAATTGTTTATATAAAAGCTTCAAATTGTATATTTTTTGTAAACAATAAATGTAAATATTAGAAATAGTTTATATATTTTGTTTAAATATTGCAATTTTATATTAAAAATACTATGAAATAATAATTGTTTTTAATAATTTCTTATTGTTAATTATGGATTATGATTATATTTCTTATTGTATGGTTTAAAGTTTAGGAATGGTGGTAAAAATGTAAAAATATTATTAACTATTAATTGTAATTTATTTATATGTTAATCTTTAAATCTGAATATCTTTGTAGTTTCATTGGTGTGTTTCTAAATTTAATTTTTTTATAGTTAAAAATGTGTGTGAGTATGGCGTATTGTCCATTTAAAATAATTAATTTGTATTACCTTGTTTAAAATGTTTTAGATTGTAGTGAAGATAGTAAATGCCACCTTTTGAGCGTTCAACACCTTCTTCAAATAGCCTTTGTTTCGAGTGGGAATAGCAAATATCACCTGTTAGTAGCCAACGCCTTTTCCCAATATAGTTAGATTGTAGTGGGACTTACTGATCTATAACAGTAGACGAGGAAAGGTGTCACGAGAAACGAGAGGATCGGCCGGCGGTGTCGTCGGAACTGCAACACACGCCAGAGCTGGGTGGTTCGCGGCAGGACAGGCGAGACGCGCACAAGGACGTGAGCCCACGGGCCCGTGAGCCCGAAAACGAAGGGAGCAGAAAGCGGTGATTCGGGCCGCGAAAATCCCCGCGAAATCTCCAACTGCGGCGGCGGATCTGCTGGACCAGGCGGCGTGCACAGACGAGAGGCGAGGCAGGAGTGGCGGGTGCAGTGCCTGCCCTGGAGCCTCCCTCCGTGGACCTGACTGGAAAGCGATCCGACCGGCGTTCCGGAGCCTGTCCGCACGCACGCCAGTGGCAGCAAGTGCACACTTTACCATCTGGGGTGAGCGCCCCCCTTAAGGACCCCTGCTGAAACGGCCCGACCTGGTGCGGCTTGCGGGGGGTGAGGGGGAGCCTAGCCCTTTGATTGCCATGCAAGAAGGCTTCTGCCTCAAGATCCGGATTAAGATCTGGCTTCCCCCTCACAGTGCGCCTGCCCACGACACTGCGGAGGACTGGAGCTCAACCGGTACAGTAAACCTGTTGACCCCGCTGAAACAGTGTGATCGGGTGTAGCTTGCGGGGGCGAGGAGGAATCCAGCCCCACTAATTGTTGAGTAAGATGGCCTTTGCTTCCAAGACCTGCCCTACCCTCACAGAGCCTCCACCCACGCCTACGACACTACATATCGGTGGACATAGACGTCACAGCGGATAGCTGAGTGAACAGAGCGTAGGGTGCAGTGGAGCAACGGACGACTGGTGGCTGTTGCCGGTCGTCGCTGGACACCCACTAAGTTGGACTAGGCTGGTGAAGAAGGGGTTCAGTCCGGTAAAGAGGGTGATGGCTGCCAGAGTTTGATTTTGTTTGCTTAGCGTAAGCTGCAAATCAGTAGTATTAACCTTCTTGTGCCCCTTGTGGGGGTAGTTTCTACTATGACCATGAAGAAGGTCCGTTCAGGTCGTTTGCTTCCAGTAAGATCTTGCTTAAAAAACAAATCCAACCCCATACGGAACAAGGCTATTCCAGCACTCTTGCTGAAGGGACAGTCGCAGAAGCAACTATTTGCCTTTTGGGGGAAAGAAAACACCTCATTACAGGAATCAAAAGATGAAGTCCTCTCCATCGCATCTCCAGACTCAGAGCCCTCTGGAGGGCCTCCCAGGGAGCCCTCAGGGGAGCTCTCAAGGGAGTCACATCAGGTAGAAGTAAGTCAGAAAAGAGGAGTCAAGGTTTTGGAACAGGGCCTTTCAACGTCCCTTGCGGAGACTGTAGAGATTGTTCGGCCTGCCTTGAGCATGCCGGGGCCACAGTTCTGTCCCTCCTCTTCTTCTGCCTGGCCAGTCTTCTTCTCTACGCAAGCCGACTTGGCTCCAAAAATCTCTCAGGAATGTGGCGACAACTCATCAACAGCGTCTGTGGTTATCGGGCCCTGTGACTTCACGCTGCCGGATCTGGATCCAGATTTGTTTGGGAGATATGGCCCCCAGGCTAACGATCCAGCGCCTGCATCTGTGGACCCCAGGTCCAAAGGCCTACCAACTCCATCTGGTCTCGAGCTGTTTAATAGTACTCCCTCAAGATTCGCTAATCATCCATTCTCATTTGTCTGCAACGCCGGCCTTGGAAGTAAGTGGAATCCAGCTTATCCAACATCCGGAATCTGAGGCTAGGCTCTCAGACTCTCTGTTTAACCTGGAAAACCTTCTTGCATCTATCTTAAAGCGCTTGGAGAAATTTGTCGGGGTTCAGATTGCATTCTTGAATCTATAACAGCAATTTTAGCAGAGATGACTAAAGATAAAAAGGTTGCCGAACCTTTAGATCATATTCAGACTAATGTTGCCTCCTCGCAACTCCTTAAAGATCAGAGGTCTTCCTGGGTATCCCCCAGGGCACCCCGAAGTGAGCGCATGTGCAAGGACGTGGGTATTCAAGCGGGAAGTGCCCAATGCATTCATCTTAGTGAGGCAAAGCTACTGCCGATAGTCCTGTGGACTTTATTCGATTTATCTTTGATCCTCCTATGCTGAAGGCCAATCACTCTGCACAGTGCAACCAGCCCCCTCTGAAGGTATTCCCCATCTTTGAAAGAGCAGCTAACCAAAAGAGAGGGCCCATAATTCCCCCCCCCTGTGCTATCTTTGGTAGAAAAACCTAAGAGGGGTACTATTGTTAAAGGTGGAAACAAAATCGAAGAGATTGAAGAAATTAAGTCGACGGATTAGCAGGAAAAAAAGAAGGAAAGTACTGTTCCCCGATGCGATAACTGATGGGTCAATTTCTCCCCGACTCTGTACAGAAATACACATGAAGCAGCCCTGTCTGCACTCTCCCAGAAGGCCCAACATTCCTAAAAAGGGGCCTGAAAGTGAGCACATTACGGACCTCTCTACCCCTTCAGCCTTGAATCCGACCAGCATTCGAATCCAGACGGGAGGCTGCTCCTATTGATTCTTCCACCTCTCTGCTCAGGGAAGGAGCACCTTCAAAAGGTTACACCATGGATTCTCAGATTATAGACCTTTTTCCTATTTTTGACGCTGATTTAATCTTAAATAGGTCCACTTTGCTGAGATGTTTCTCGGAATCCAGTTCTTTGAAACACATTACTAGTTATGATATTGACCTTGTCTCCCTACTGATGATTAATGGTGGCCTTAGGGCTAGGATCGCCCTCCGCTCTTTGCGCTCGGCAAACCTGGTCCTCTCCCATGCTGATTTTTTGCAGTTTCGGGGGATTGATGTGATCCCGCTCTTGTCCTACACTGCTCCCGGCAGAGAAAAGGTCGTGACTAAGGGCCCTAGGTGGCCCCAATCCCCAGACCACTTTAAAGGTACTGATTTTACTGTGCACAGATCTAGACTAATCTACAGGCTCTTAAAGTCTCCCTAATAGGGAAGGATAGACAGGTGTTACTGCGGGAGATACGACCCTTACCTAATCACCTTGCCTCTTATGCCCAGGAAGATTGGGGTTGTCTTCTGGGTGCCCTTGCTCAAGAGCGGGGGCCCAGGGACCCACTCCATCCCTCTTCCTAATAGAGGATTAAAAATCATCTCCTGGAATGCAGCCGGGTTAAAATTGTGCAGGGAAAAATTATCATATCTCAGCACACTGAAACCAGATCTAATTTGCTTACAGGAGACTTGGACAGACACAGACCTATTGTGGGGCAACTATTTTGTCATTGATTGTAAGGCCTCCTCGTCTTGAAGGGGACACGCTAAGGGGGGGGTAGCCTGTCTATTGTCTAACACACTTAAATTGGATTATTCCTGCTATAAAGACCCCGGTAACCTCTTCATGGCCCTACATATTCAATTACATAACTCCGCGTTAGGCCCCACCTCACTGTTACTAATTAATGCTTATGTTCCCCCAGAGGCAGCGTACGATTCTCTGTTACAAAGGGTTTTTGCCTTTCTTGAGGACTCCCTAGACATGGAGTTCCCTCCACTGATAGCTCTAATGGGAGATTTAAACTGTAAAATTTCTAACTTTGCCTTATGTCAAATGCGTGATGCAGAGAGAGTTGAGTATTCCTGCCAGTGTTTTTCCCTCTTCTATTAAAACTAACAAAAGAGGTAAACTTCTCCTTAACCTTCTAAAAAAAAACGACTGCATTTTCGCCAATGGCAAGTCCACTTCAAATTCTCCCCCTTCCTTTACTCATATATCCCATGGAGGAATGGCCATTTTAGATTATTTAGTACTTTGAGATGCTTCTTATAGTTTATTGGAAGATCTGAGGATTATAAGTACCCCCTTCAGTGACCATAGCTTGCTTCTTATTACCCTAGAAACGTCCACATTGTCACTAGATTCCTGGAAGTCTGGTGTGTTTACCCAGAGTTACATCAGTAAGACAGGGAGGACCCAGTGGAGCTTTAAGAGGGTTGCAGGTGTTTCGGCGGTATTAGCACCCATGGTTGCGGACCTGATTTGTTGGGTGGGGTTGGAACTACAATATTTCTCTAATCTCATGAAGCAGTTGGTGGCCAACACTTTGTCCGGAGGGCAAAAAGTAGCCCGGAAAATTATCCTCGTGCTCTGCTTGATTTAAATAGAGAAATAAATAATTTGGTTAGGGCCCAGTATTTGTTTTTTTCCGAGGAAAGGAAAGTCAGGATCGTTTTGTTAAAAAGGAGAAAGAAGCGGTTGAAGACCCGACTCGCAAAAGAATCTGGGGATAGGCTTTGGATTCAGCTCCGGGAAGCCGCCATGAAGGGCCATGCAAGGCGCTTTTGGTCATTAGTGGGTGAAGGCTGCGGGTAGAGAATTCGCCCCCCCGCCGCCGCAATCACCGAATCCCGCTGGTCTGAATTTATTGCCTCCCTATATGCCTCAAATGGGGATGTTCCATTTCGGCCCCTAGGAAATTCAGGAACAAATAATCTTCTTCTGCCATCAATAAAAGAGATTGACTGTGCTATTCGCGATATGCGCTCTTCTGCTGCAATGGGCCCTGATGAACTTCCCTTATCAGTTATAAAACAGGACAAGAGCTCTTGGTGTAAGATCTTACATGTGGTTTTTAGTAGATGTTACCTTTCCAGATGCATCTTTCTCTCCTGGGTCGGTAGTATAATTGTACCCCTATTCTAAAAGGGTGACCGATCCTGTCCTGGCAATTATCTTCAGATTGCCCTTCTTGATGCGGTAGGCAACATTTTTACCAAATGTCTGCTTTCGAGACTAACATCCTGGGCAGAGGAGAATAACATCATCCCCTTGGAACAATCCGGATTTAGGCGCAAACACAGTACCCTGGTTAATATCACTATGTTACAAATTATCTCAGAACAATATGTGAAACTGAGAGGAGGGGTGGTTTATGCCACCTTTATAGACTTTTCCACTGCTTTTGACAAAGTAGATAGAGACCTACTATGGGCTAAGCTATGCAGCCTGGGGATACCTACATCCCTCCTTGAGTTAGTAATAGCCCTCCACTCTAACACCTGGTGTAGAATCCTCTTGGGGGGCGATAGAGGTCTGTCCCATCATATTTCCACATCTAACAGCTTAAAACAGCGTTGCCTTTTGGCTCCCTTGCTTTTTTCCCTCTATATCTCAGATCTCCCCTCCTCTTTGTCCCAGGGCAAGGGTTTTCCCCCGCTAGTGGGTGGACTCCCAATATGCTGCCTGCTATATGCTGACGACATTATAATTTTTGATTTAACCCCTAAAGGCTTGCAGAATCGTTTGCAGCGTCTATCAAAATATTCTGACTCACATTACTTGAAGATCAAAGTTTCAAAAAGTAAGGTTCTCTGTCTTCTGGGGAAAAAAAGATGCCTTTCCCAATTACAATTGAGAATTGGGTAAGCAAAACCTAGAAATTGTGAAATCTTATCCCTTGTTAGGGAAAATAGTGAGCGGGAACGTCAGTGATGTCGCCCATATTGCCTCAAATAAATCAGAGGCCGAATGTCAGGCTAGAGGGTTGGGAGCCATATATACAGCCACAGGGAGAAGGCATTTTTCATATCTTTAATCTGCATATTGAGTCAAAATTCCTGCAGCCCTGCTATATGGGGTGGAACTCATAGATATTGCTAAATGGGGGTTTCTGAATCAATCAGAAGGAAAAATTCTTAGAAAACTATTGTCTGTTAATACGGCTGCCTCTGTGGCGGCTTTAAGGCTAGGAATGGGGCTTAGAAGTGCGTATGTTCAAGGATTAGCAGGGGTTATTCGGTTGGCCGCCTCAATTATAAAAAGCGAGGAAAACACTACGAGATCATTATTAAAGAAATAACTTTTTTCAGACAATAGCAAGGTCAATTATGCCTTTGGTAAAAACTTCTCCAATGCCCTGGAAAGGTTGGAGCTGGATTACAGCCAGGTCCTGGAACTTTCCCCATTGCATTTGAGAGTGATTTTGAAGAAAGCACTTGGGCTTTGAGCTCTCGCCTGGACCAGGAGAGCTGTAAAAAAAAAGTTATTTTGTGAATATAGTCAATACTTTAGTAATAACTAAATTACAACCTTACTTTACTAGGAATATCCCTCATAGTATTAGACGCTTTTGGACGCTGCTTCGCCTGGGATTGCTCCCTTTGAACAAGCAAAATGGCACGGAACAGCTAAAGAGTGTAACTTCTGCCTGGCGTAATCTCAAGACCTAGTCCACGTATTATTTGTTTGTCCATCCCTTGCTTTATTTCGGCATAAATGGATAAAACCAATCTGTCTTCAGCTCTCTCAGTTGTCGGTGCCAGAGTTCCTGCGAGCCCTGTATGATCCTCCTTAAGAAAGATTTTGTTTTAAAATATTTAATTTTTTTAATGTTTTTTAAACTTATTTTAAGAGCACTCGCCGAAAGGCAAGTCGGCTGTTGCTTTTTTGCACATGTATTTATCAGTGATATTATGATTAGAGAGGTTCTGCCTTAAGACAGGTGCCCTACCTATACCTTTCCACTCTACATATGGCAGCTACACATTGTGAGAATTGTTTTTAAAGTCTTAATATTTTTGGATTTTCTGTTATCCTAATTGCACTGAGGTAAACATCTGCATTTTTTCCTTCTTTTTTTCTCTTTTAATCTTTCGCACTCTTTACATGAGTATTGAGCATGCAATTTCAAGGTCGGAAAACATAGCGGAAAGCTTTGTAACAAATTTTATTGTGTTGATTTCATTTTGTAATAAATTTCTGATTTTCGGTGTAAATAGCAATAGAGACTAAGGGGGTCATTACGACCTTGGAGGGTGGCGGTGCGGCCGCCAATGCGGCCGCACTTCCGTGGCCCCCATTATGACATCCCCGCTGGGCCTGTGGCGCAAACCAAGTTTGCACCCGCCGGCCCAGCGGGGATGAGGCTGCAACATAGGAGCCGGCTCCTAATGGAGCCGGCGGTGTTGCGGCCGTGCGACGGGTGCAGTAGCACCCGTTGCGCTTTTCACTGTCTCCTATGCAGACAGTGAAAAGCTGGCCGGGGCCCTGTTAGGGGGCCCCTGCACTGCCCATGCCAGTGGCATGGGCAGTGCAGGGGCCCCCAGGACACCCCTTACCGCCAGCCTCTTCCTGGCGGTGAAAACCGCCAGAAACAGGCTGGCGGTAGGGGTGTCATAATCCCCAGGGCAGCGCTGCTTGCAGCGCTGCCCTGGCAGATTATCACCGCCGGGGCTAAAACGGCGGTGCGACCGCGGCGCTACCGCCGTGGTCGTAATAAGGGCCTCCGTACCGCCAGCCTGTTGGCGGTATGGACGCTACATTACCCCTGACGGTCTCCGACCGCCAGGGTCGTAATGACCCCCTAAATGTATGGTTGTAGTGTGTATCTCTTATGGGGACCTCAGTTGAGTACCAAATCATTAAAAAAAAATGATTGATAGTGGGAATATTAAATGTAACCCTTTAGTTTCTGACACCTTCCCCAATTTGGTTAGATTGGAATGGGAATTGTAAATGTCGCACGGTTAATGTCCAAAACCTTCCCCCAATATGGCTAGATTGGAGTGGGACTAGTAAACGTCATCCCTTCAGTGTCCAACACCTTCACCCAATATGATTAGAATCGAGTGGGAATAGCAAATGTCAACATTTTAGTGTCCAACACCTTCCCCAAATTGGGTTAGTTTGGCGTGAGAATAGTGAATGTCATTCCTTTGCTGTCCAATACCTTCCATAAAGTGGTTAATATATCGGAGTGGGAATAGTAAGTGCCACCCTTTTAGTGTTCTAAACCTTCTTCAAATTAGTGTAGATTGGAGTGGGAATTATAAATGTTACCCTTTTAGTGTCTACTACCGTCCCTAAATTGGTATAGTTTGGCGTGGGAATAGTAAATGACACCCTTTTAGCCTCCAAAGCCTTCTCCAAATTGGTTTAGATTGATGCAGAAATAGTAAATATCATCCCATTTAGGGGCATATTTATATTTTTTGATGCATAACCGCAGCAACGCGGTTTTGCATCAAAAGGTTTAGCACCGGCTTGCGCCATTCCTGAGCGCCAGCCGGGCGCCATATTTATGAAATGGTGCAAGCCGGTGCAAAAGGTGGGCTAGCATAAAAAAAAAAAAATTACTTTAGTTGGGTGGGCATGGTGGTGGGGGATTAGGGGGTTTTGCACCAAAAAATTATGTTAGGCTGGTTAGAGGCAGAAAATGCCTCTAACCAGCCTAGCGTCATTTTGTGACGCAAAACCATCCATACCACATGACTCCTGTCTTAGAAAATACAGGAGTCATGCCCACCACCCCAATGGCCAGCACAGGGGACTATTGTCCCCTGCCCATGGCCATTACACCCTGTGCCATGCAGGGGGCCCAAGTTGGGCCCCAAGATGGCACTTCAATAAAAAAAAAGAAAAAAAAATACTTACCTCTACTTACCCTACTTACCTGGGATGGGGGCTCCCCATCCTCCGGTGTCCCTCTGGTGTGGGTGGAGATGTTCCTGGGGCTTAAGGAGGGTACCTGTGGACCCATTCCATGGTGTTTAACGATGGAAATGGATCCACAGGTCCCCTAACGCCTTGTCTGACCCCGGTTTTAAATAATTGGGCAAAGCAAGCTTTGCACCATTATTTAACCCCTGCTCCCACCCGTTCGTCATTTTAGCATGGGGGATAAATATGGGGCTATGGGGTTAGCACCATTTTTTAGATGGGAGTGCCTACCTTGCATCTCATTGATGTAAGGTAGGTTCATGCATCTAAAAAATGGTGCAAACTCAAATATTTGTTGTTAGATGTGTCTAAGGTCAAAATATAAATATGGAGTTAGTTTTGATCCGAAGTTGCGTAAAAAAATGACGCAAATGGAGTACAAATATGCCCCTTAGTTTCCAACACCGTCCCCAGATTGGTTTAGTTTGGAGTGGGGATAGTATTTTTCACCTCTTTGGTATCCAACACCTTCTTCAAATTGGTATAGGTTGGAGTGGGAATAGTAAATGTTAGCGTTTTAATGTCCATCACGTTCGCCAAATTGGTAAAGTTCGGAGTGGAAATATATTTTAGTCTGGAATCCTTTGTTTTACATTTATTTGTATGTAGTAGAAATAGTTTGAGTTATTTCATTAGTGTTGTTGGTGTTTAGAAATATCATAAAAAAATAGTTATATATTTGTAAGCAATAATATCACTAATTACATTTTTTAATAGAATAAAGACATGTAATACATTTTCTCATTTTATTTATGTTTTCAAAGTTTATTTAATGTGTATTTTCACAACGGTAGACATACATATTTCAGTTTAAAAATAAATTATGATGGTCACATAGGGATGCCAGCATAATGAGGGTAAAAACATGCAAAATGCATTTATAGAGAGAACGTAAACATGATCCAACGTACTTACATACATGTCATGGACTTCTTGTGCACTGCTTATAAAGACGCAGGGAGCGGCATGAACACTGCGGGGGAATGTGAGTTGTATATGTGTGAAAAGCGGCATTAACATAATTTCATGAGCGGCACTAGCATTACAGTACAAATGCTGCACACACCATGCATAGAAATCTACTAGCTGCCTTAAGCGTTGGCCTGGGTGTGGCTTTAGAAAGATAGGTACATCATTAGAGCGTTGTGAGGCAATCTGGAAGTTTCAGGACGTAAGGAATGGCCTCCCAGAATATTTGATTAAGTCCTGGTGGCCATTTTATCTGGAACCCTATAAAAAGCGTTCCTCTGGCACTGCTCTCTTGCTAGGCAATCAGCGAATGAGATAAAACAACCCAGAGCAATATCGAACTTCCCTGCTTCCTGGAATCTGCCGCCTCAGCCGCCTCGATTTGCAGGTGGAGCAGTTCGGCTCTCCTCCATCTCCCGGACTCCTCCTGCTCTGATTGGAGGCCGCCAACCTGTGAAGAGAAACAAGTTACAATCAGTAAATGGGAAAATGCAATGCACGAAGGAGTGTAACTCAAAGCGCTTCATTTATATAATTTGCTAAACAAGGCGCCTAACCTTTTAAAGAGGCAAACCAGTTGGTATTTGTGTATCTGACAATAATCAAGTGGCAAGACTTACAAATTGACAAGCAGCAAGATGTATTCTTGTGTAAGAATACTATTCATCCAAGTGTTGCCAATTTATTATAGACTTTTTACAAAAATACTGAACTCAAGCAGCCAAAGGGATTGTGACTTAGTGCACCTTGTGCCAATAACCACAAAAGGCTTAGACAAAGACTAAGGGTTACACTTGTAATCAGCATCCTAGCACATATTAACAGGTACAGGGTGTTGGCACGCACCACTAGATACATGTGAGAGGTGAGAGAGTGCATGAAAAGGTGCCAGAGATAGAAGAGGGGCTGGGTAGAAGGCCACATTATTACTGGCCT
The DNA here is from genome assembly GCF_031143425.1 of Pleurodeles waltl. NCBI lineage: Eukaryota > Metazoa > Chordata > Amphibia > Caudata > Salamandridae > Pleurodeles > Pleurodeles waltl. The sequence continues at coordinate 346,572,960 of NC_090450.1, read as the reverse complement.
TATTGTTGAAGGTCTCACGAACACACAGAGGTAGTCAAGCCACAACTGGAAGGGTCCTGAGTGAGAAGCTAAAACCAACCAGACAGGTTAAATTATTTTGTCTCTTTCCCTTGCAAGTTCTGAGGGGGGCTAGTTACTCATGGTCCCAGTTTGAGCTTCAGAGGGTGTTGTCGACATTCTGCAACAATCGCTCCCACTGAACTTGGAATTCAGATTAGTGTATCCTACACCTAATTATCATTCTTTGATCTGAAATAAACATTTATATATAGTTAAGTAAATAAAACATATTTTTTTATTTTTTTTTATTAAATACAAAAATAGAATTATATTTAAATATTATTGCATGTTGTACATGTTCCACTTTTATTTTTTATTGTTTAACACTTTTTTAACATTTCTTGAATTGTTTTAAATACACATTTTCAACACCATCTTAACATACTTTTTTGGGTATATATTAAATATTTGTATGCATTTTATACTATTATTTAATGTATACTCTACAATGTTCAAAATTTTACAATATTTCTCGACATGTGTTATATGTCGAATATTATTTTACATTTTTTCATACATTTATTTAACTTTTTTACATTATTTAATATTCATTTCTGTTGGGGAGATGGTCTTTTTTAGTTTCATTTAGCGGCCATTTCTTTTTACCGCTACCTTCTATTTTTCATTCTTTTTGTGTATTTTTTTGTTTTTCACGGAACCAGGTCGCAATAAGGTGCTGCTATTTGTTGAAACAGGTAAGTTGTTTTTTAAGGACCTTTTGCGGGTTGTGAGGAAAGGGGGGTTTAGGAAGTTGGGGCAGAAGTTAATTATAGTGTTGTATGTGGATTTTTTGTGGATTTAGATAAATTAATTGCAATGTTTTTCACTAGTTTGTAGTTTGGGGTTTTCATATACTATTTTAGTAATGTATCGTCATGGTATGTTAAATCGTGTTATGTTTTCCTATTTGCTTTACAGGCTTTTGCTTACAAACGTGTCCTATGGGCATTGAACGTTTCCAATTTTGTTTTTAACAAACAAATGCATTTTATTTTGATTTTCTTTTTTTTGGGTTTCCTGGAGCGTTTCTTTTTTTAAATACTTTTTTTGGTTTTTATGGTTCCTAGATACTTTGAATTGTTTGGAGGGATCTCTATTGGATTTGTATTATTTTTGGCCTTTTAGACACTATTTTCCCCATTTTTGGTGGATTACTATTTTTGACTACGGATACAGAGAAAGATATGCAGTCACAGAATAATACATTTTATTTATTTCATTTCTTTTGGGTGGGAATTGTGCTATTTCATTGTTTGTGTAAATATTTTGTGATTGTTATTTAGAATTATGTGGTTTATGTGTTGTAATTAATTAATGTGATGGATTGAGTTTGTGTTTCAGTTTCTAGATTGGTTATGCTTACATTTTTGGTTAAATAGTTGGAAGGTCCCTGTCTGAGAGAAGGGAGAAGGAGTGAGCCCAGTCTACAGCAGAAGTAGACTACCAGAGTGGACAAGAGCAGATGACCACTGAGCTGAAGGTCCATCCACCATAGGCTCCCAAGCACATGACCATTGTGCTCCTGGCTCGAAAAGTATCAGCCTCACTGTAGCACTTGCCAAAGTAACCCTGAGGGAATTGCTTAGATGAAATCTGTCAGCTGATAGTCCATGCTACTTGCCTGAAGTGTGCCCAAAGAGGCCCCTTCTGTTGCAACTCCCAGCATTTACCCTAACATTGCCATGGGGTTTGCACCGCTGAAAAACCTATTGTTGCCAAGCCGGTGGGACTTGCCTAATGTATGCGCTAGTGAACTACATTGCTGCAAATGAAGGTGCTACCTCAAGGCACTTGCCATTGGGTGCCTGACTAAACTTTGTCATTGCAACCCTGTATGCATCTGCTTGAGGTGCTGACCAAAAGTGTTCCCAATTGGACTGTGATGCCACAGCTGAGACTGTAACAAACCTAGAAGTGCCCTGGCTATTGCCAACTGGCCCCGAGACACAAAGTGGACTGCTTTGCCTGTACCCTGGGAGGTCTTCCCAGCTGAGTTGCATACTCACAAAACAGGACAAGTGGAAGAAGTTATCCTGGCAAGACACATGGGCTCTGATTTCCCACGGGCTCACTGTGTGCACAAAGGAGGGCCCAATGCTCCACAGAAAGACTGAGATCAAACTTGCCTCTTGACTTCCCCATGTGTCCATGCAACTGCTCGAGGAATCAGAAAAGAGGGCCTGCCCATCTTCCCCAAGCAGATAGAAGACATGGACTGGTGCCTGCTGAGGCATAGCCAAGGCTTAACAGGAGGACTTCTAGCTGGTGAGAGATGTAAGACAGAGAGACTCAGTGCACAACTCTGCCTCAGAGGGGGAACTTTGCACCTGTGCCTGAGACCCACACCTGATTTGCCCTATTGTAGAGACAGACGGAAGGTGGAGGGTGAGCATTGGAGTACTCCATCCTATGATACAGTGACCCTGGTCTACAGACTCTGGGTACCTAGTGCGTATATTATTCTTTAAAGCATACTAAAGTACCTCTCTTTTATAAAGGCAAGCTCTGGGCTGGACAATCACTGTTGGGTGTTTCTTGAGTGCTGAGCTTCTTGTACCCCCACATTAACCTTCATGAGAGGCCTGTACTCACTGTCACTACCATTGAATCAAGTGCTAAAGGGGCTGTATTTGGCTTAGTTGGCTGGGCCATATTAGGATGGACTATGGAATATCAAAGGCAAATGACTTCATCCCAGGCTGCAGTCCGGTAGCCCCCACTTGCCCCTGGCCCCCTGTTAGGGTCTGACAGATTCCTAATCAAGCCCAAGAAGACATTAAGGTAGAAGTGACCAAGATATTGAGCTTGCAAGTGATTCTACAGTCCTTGGTTCAGCCCCATGGCGTCCAAGCAAAGTTTCGCAGATTTGCTTTTTTGTGTGCACTGCGGGCCCCTCACAAAATCAGTAAAACGGATGCATACCTAATCGGCAGAGCTGATGAGCTTGTGGATATGTAGGGTGCTGAAAAAAGCACCTTTGATTTGATCAGTTGCAGCTGGCAAAATGATTCAGCGCCTAGTGCTAAAAAGAAGACTCAATTTTCCATGCCAGAAGGATTTTATCTGTTCAGAGTAATACCCTTTTGGGTAAAGATTGATCCAGTCACTTTTCAGCACTTGGTGACTATGTTGTATCAGGGAAAGAAAAGTTATGTGTGGCCAACCAGGGTGACATTGTGATTTTCAGCAATTTATGAGAGCACCACCGTGAGCACCTAGGTTTTGGTTAGTATACAGGGTGCAGAACTGACCATCTAGGCAACCAAGTACCAGGTGAGAAAGTCCACTGTATTCTGCCTTGAGCATCAGGTATGTTGCATGAAGATTCACCCACCAAGATTCAGTCTGTGTTGGAGTGAGCACTGTCCGCCATCCAAATACAAGTGAGAGCCTTTTCAGGACTCACCGAATATTATAGGAATTACGTGGCTAACCATGGTACAATATTTGGCCCATAGCAGCTTTTGCATCCAAGAAGCAGTCCAAGAACATGATTTTTACTGAAGAGTGTCAAAAGGCTTATGAGGACCAGAAGAAAGCACAGGGCAAAGCACCTGTACTAAAGGTCCCTTATTGTGGTCAGCCCTTGACAGTACATACAAATGCCTCAGTTAAAGGAGTTGGAGTAGTGCTGGCTCAACTTGATGACAAGAGTATATGATGGCAGTCATTAGTCCTAGGTTATGAACAGAACTGGGTGGACATTGAGAAGGAATGCTTCCTATAGTGTGAAGCTCTGGTAAGGTTCCAGCTGTATCTATTTGATACTAAGTTTGTGGCATAAACAGATAACAAACCACTTTAGTGATTGATAGCAATGAAGGTTGAGAATCCTAAATTGCCGGAATGGTGTGTCCCATTGTAATGTCTAGGTATTATGGTAGAGCACAAAGTCGGAGTGAATCTTGGGAATTGAGATGGACATTCCTGCCACTTTTGCCAGTCTGACAACCAGACTTCGCCAACAGTGAAGTAAGGTCCTGTGTGGTTTGATCTGGGAGAGGTGTCTGTTGGGACTGGATTTCCTCTGTATGGTATGTAGCTGTGGTCCTCTAGCCTGAGTGCCTGGCTGCGTATATCTGGTATTCAGCTTTTTTTTTATAGTCCTAGTATCACTCTAATCTGGCAGAGGCCTAGACCTGTCCCGTGACATGAGTAGTGAGGGGTCCTGTGAGCTGGAGGGGTGCATCAAGTGTTCCCTCATTGACAGACAGTAGACTACTGTCCCTCTCGTGGGTGGTGGCAGCGTACCATGTTTTGTGAATGTATAGGTATGATCAGATGTTTTTATCTGTGCAGCTGGAGCGGAAAGCCTACTTGCCCTTTTGCATAAAGTTCCACTTCAATGCTTCTTCCCAGTTCCTGGTGAGTATGTCATGTGTGAATGTGTATTTAGCCTGAGGTTGTGTTCCAAGACTTAGGAAGTGTGTTGCTGATATCGCTAAATCTGGAGGCAAGCTTTCTCAGCCCTGAATTACTAAGATTTTGAAGATTTTGCATTGGGGTTGCATCACTTTTGTGTCGCAGCTCCGACGCAAAATCCATTTGGCTTTTACTAAGCCATGCAAAGACGATTTAAATGGCTTTGTGTGGTTTTGATGCAAAGTAGCGCAAAGTAACACAATGTAGCTCATAGTGCTAACTTGAGTTACTCGCTGCAAAACCTGGCCAAGCTATGTCTAAATTCCTATACTTTACCCTTCTCATGAGCAGACACGCAATCATAATGTTTTGGAATACCGCAGTGATATGCTGAAGTCCTCTTTTGGGCTGATGAGGCATTGACAGCCCTAGGACACGAAGAAGCCAGAGGACTTCACAAGTACCCCATCACCTGGCTGTGGGGCAAGGTCATCCTTTCTTTTAAGGAGTGTGGCAAAGATGTTAGCCCACACTGACACCATATACCTCATTGCACCTACACAATTCTGCAGACACTGCCGCCAACCTACCTCCACACTGCCGCCAACCTACCTCCACATCTACACCTCGCTGCCTAGAATCCCCATCTCACCACCTTAGTGGTCTTCACAACTGCCAGGAACACAGCTTGCACATGCGTGCACTAAGGGACATCTCCCCAATCATCCACCACACACTGAGATCAGGCCGGAACCCTTATTGTTATTTTTGCTGATGTTGATTGGGACAAATGCAATTCCTATCTTTGCATTTATTTCGTTCTTAGACGACCTATCAATACGCTTTTTTTTTTACATCAAACTGTATCTTCTGTATGCTTTGCCCAAAATGTGTAGCAACTAGCCCTGCAAATACTAGGATGGGGGATTGTTTATCCCACCTCCTCTTTTATATTCCTTATGGTTATTTCCCTGCCTCTGGTATCCAAGTGCCATCTCATGTCATTGTATAACTGTTACCCATCAGAGGATTATCCACAAAATGAAAAAAGCAATAACATGTGTTCATGTATATTTCACAGAGTTATAGTACATTATTACTTTTTATATAGAACAATATTCAAATGGAATAAGTAAAAGAACAGATTATGGTAGCTTATGACTGAAGTGGACGGATTCAAGAAAATTGTAGGTTTTGGGAACACAACATCCGAATGAACTTAAGGCTGAATGGCACGTTAGGTTCAAATTATAGTTACAAAGGAATTAGACTAAATAGCTGTAGTGTGATACAGGAGCAGATTAATATTTAGATCAGTGGCTGATTTAGGACGTGGTCTTATTCTAGGAGGAGAAGATTCCTATATTTTAGCTGGTAGCAGAAAGTGGTGAAACACAGAAAGAGGAATGGACGAATGAGCTATCACATAATAAAGGTGTGGGCAAAACGATAGGATGTGCAGCCTACATACAGACAAATAGAGAGTAAACCAAGGAGGATGACCTTGGAAAACAAGTTCAGGACTTAGAGGCTGATTTAGTGTTTGCCTTACACATTTTGAGGTCTTCATCATGGTGGTAGTTTTTCCCTCAAAGTGGGAGGGACCACTAGTGGATATTCTGACAAACACTGTGTTGAATGGTAGATTTTCTGTCACCATTTAGGTCACTGAAAATATACAACCAAAGTACGGTACTGAGCCCAAATAACACTTCTTCTTACTATGCCAACGATATGTACTAGCCACTTAGAGATATAATATAAACCTTTGACTGAGTGGCGTGACCAAGGCGTCAAGATGGCGGACGCACTTTTGTAGTGCTCCGGACCCCTCCGTCATCCGCCTTCAATTTCCCCCCAAAATCCACCTTTATCCAAGGCATCCTCTTGTTTAAAGGGCTTCACCGCTCCCCTCCCGACAGAATAGTAGTTTTGAGCGGGCTTTTCATCCGGTTCTGAAGGAGAGGAGGCCCGGACGAGCTGCGCCCAGAAGATCGGCCGGCGAGTGCAGCTGGTGGCACAAGAAGTGCTAAAGAGCCGGGTTACACGACATTGGCTCCCTGGGGGCGGCTAGCTGGGGGTGGGAGACGGCGGCAGATCTCATGTCTCCCTCCAGCCCCTCTCCCTGGTGAATAGAAGAATCCGACCGAACAGAAGGCGATGATTGGCCACAGAGGTCCACATCCAAGATGGCGGCCGGAGTGAATGGCCGACAACGGTGGTCCCAGTGAACTAATCCAGCCCTTGCGGTGGAGACGGAGAGACGGGGACAGGGCCACAGAGACTAACAAGGAGCCGACTTGGACTGGTCCAGCGTCGAGGCGGTGGCAGTAGAGAGGAAGCCGGGACTGCGGCACAGGGGGGACGCGGGATGGTGAGGGGGGATTGGGCTGACGCACGGGGGGAACGGACCCCCACTCTTGTGGCCTGTTCTCTCTCCTCCTCCCCCCCCATTCCTACAGAGACGAAGGGGTAGATACATCGTGGGGCGCTCTTCTGCTGGTTCCCCCCCCGTATCAGGGAATTGGCTGGGGGTGCGGAGAGGCCCAGAGAACCACGCAACGCCGAGAGAGACATGACATGGGCATCCCCCGAGGCCCAGTGATAATAACTACAGGAGAGGAGGGTCAGTTGGGATTGCAACAAGCCGTAGCTGGGCATTGACGGGCTTTGCTTCCCCAGAGCCGTGATGACTGCCCGATGGAGATAGGGGGGGTGTGAGCTTGACCCGTGACCCCGCAAGGGCTTTGGCTGCCCCAGAACCACACGGGTTCCTGAAGTGGTCCCTCCCAGACAAACCTGGACTCAGACATTGCAAATACCCGACAGTGAGATTCCGGTAAACAAAAGATGGGCAAAGACAAAACGGCGTGACAGTCGACTGCAAAAAAGCACATAGAACAAATTTACCACCGGCGGGCTCGGACTCGACTCAAAACACTGACCTCTCCTATAGCTCGGCACTATAACTCGATGAAGAAGGAAATTTCTCCAGAGAGGGTACTAATTGCCATGTTGAAGTACTACTGTTATCAACATCTGTCTATTATAACTTGTTGTTTCTTAAATGATCCAACAGTATGGAGGGGTCCACCACCACCACTGCTCACTCAGTTCTTGTTCTTACCCCGCTAGGTTAGGGGATAGGATGCTTATGTGTAAGGGCGATAGATGCTTCTCGGGGGAAGTATGGGGAGGGGTGGGAGTTGGGGGGATAGGGAGTTCGAGTCCTATATCGGGCTGTTCATTGTTGGTTACTTTTGAGTTGACATGTTTATTTGCTTTAATTGCTATACCAGACAGAAGGCAGAAAGATTCCAGTGATAGAATAAGGCTCTCATTCAGACACACAAGAGACAAAACGGGGGGATCCTCAATCCCAGATCAACCATACCCAAGGGGTAGCACTGCAACACTTTCCTACAGATGTCCCAATGAGTCCAATACAGGCTATCTCATGAAATGTTAATGGTCTCCTAGACAAAATCAAACGCAAGGCAGTATTCACCTTCATACATAGATATCGACCGAATATGCTCCTCCTACAGGAGACACACCTCATGGGAGAACAATGGCCCTTCCAGTTACGGAAGGGCTTTGACAGGGTGTACCATGCAGGGTTTACGCGAGGATCGTGTGGTGTGGCGATTCTACTTCACCGCTCCTTTCCTTTGACGGTGAGGTGGGTTTGGAGGGAGAGCCAGGGCCGTTTTGTGGCCATTACTGGAAGGGTCGAAGGGGTGACGATTAACGTAGTCAGTGTGTACGCCCCTCCAGCGCTAGTGAGTGGGGAGATCAAGGAACTAACTCAGTTTCTCTCGGGTCTAACCCCGGGACTTACCATTCTGGGGGAGACTTAAATACGGTTCCGGTCCCTACCATGGATGTGAATGGCCCAATATCGACCCATAGACGCGCTGTGGCAGTGAGTCTCGAGGACTGGTTGGTGGCTGCGGGGCTCTGTGACGCGTGGCGGCTTTGGCATCCCAGGAAAAAACAATTTACCCATACCTCAGCGGCCCACGGCTCACAGGCCTGAATTGATCTGTTACTCTTGCCAAGCACTGACTGCAGTGCCCTATCCCACATCGAGATTCTACCACGAGGTGTCTCTGATCACACACCACTCCGCTTTACGATAGGCCATGCCCGACAGACGAACCGCCCTGTGTGGAGGTTAAATACTTGGTACTTACAGGATGAGATGTTTGTGGGGCGACTGCAGCAGACACAGACTGAATACTTTATCCTTAATGACGGTTCAGTGTCTTCTCCTGGTACCCTGTGGGCTGCAGGTAAGTCTGTGCTGAGGGGTGCGGCCAAGGGCCTCAAACAAGAGATAGAGCGCTCCAAAATCAAAGATATTGAAACATTGGAAAAACATGCAACACGTCTCTAATGCACACATGAGATAGAACCCACGGAGATGACAGTGCGACAGCTTTCCTTAATATATGAGGAAATCAGGGACCTATCTTTAGAAGCAGCGAAAGCACTGTGAAGAGCGAGCACCGCGAGGATTTATGGTTGGGGGGATAAGACTGGGAAATTGCTACACTGGCTGAGCTCCCATCACAGGGCCTCTGGCATTGTTCCCAAAATCTGGGATGGAGAACATAGTAGAGTTGAGGGTCACCAAGAAATAGCAGAGGCTTTTCCCCGCTACTACAAATAAAGCCTCAGAATCGGTGGACCTACCTCACGCTCGCAGGCTATTAAATGATGCTTCCTTGCCACGATTACCCCAGTCTTTAAGGCAGATATTAGACGTACCTCTTAGTGAGGAGAAGGTAGACGGAGCGATCTCTGAGTTAAAAACAGGGAAAACCCCAGGCCCTGAGGGTTTCCCATCAGAATATTACAAGACGGATAAGAAGGATTTAGTACCTCGTTTGACAGCTCTCTTTGTGGAGGTGGAACAGCAGGGGTACTTTCCGAAAGGGCTGCACGCCGCCACCATTGTGGTGCTCCCCAAAACTCAGCCCCCATCACTGTACTGTGCAGACTATAGGTCGATATCCCTGATTAACTGCAAGGTTAAAATTCTCGCTAACATTCTAGCGACACGCCTCAAGCGTGTCCTGCCGCAGCTGATCCACCCGATCAATGTGGATTTATGGCTACTCAGAGCACTCGTCACTGTATCCGTCATCTACACGTGGCCCTTGCTGAACGTCACTGGTTGCCCCGAGACCTAGCCCTTCTATTCATTGATTTTGAGAAGGCTTTTGACTCGGTGGATTGGGGCTTTCTCTTCTTGGTGCTCCAGAGGGCAGGCATTGGACCAAGATTCTGCCGCCTGGTATGAGCGTTATATGCTGACCCCTCAGCCCAGGTACAGGTTAATGGGACTATGTTGTCGACCTTTGAAGTCAGACGAGGCACGAGACAGGGCTGCCCGCTGTCTCCCCTCCTTTTTACCCTGGTTATTGAACCTCTGGCCCAGATGTTCCGGGCGATCCGGAGTATTATGGATGGAGGTGGGGACATGCCCGTGAGGACAGAATAGCCCTTTATGCGGATGATGTCCTGCTATATATGGATTCACCGAGTGTATCAGGCCCGTGCAGCCTTCTTCTTTTAAACAGTAACGCATTGGCATCGGGCTTAAAAATTAACCCTACTAAATCAATGCTACTTCCCTTGGCAAACACCCGAGATTGTTTCGATTGGCAAGACACGATACTCCTCCGTAGATTAAGCTTTAAACATCTCGGCATCTGGGTGACTCTCCTACCGGAGCTGACATGGGGTAAGAACCTAGACTCACTTTTGGTGCATATCAAGACGGATTTACAGAGATGGCAGACTTTGCCACTGAATGTAATAGGCTGTGTTGCCCTGTATAAGATGATGGGTCTGCCTTATCTACTGTATGCTTTCCAGAACTTTCCCTTTCCAATACCTCGTTCTTGGTTCTGGGTTTTGGAGGCAGCCACAGCACTGTTCCTTTGGAGGGGAGCCAGACACCGAGTGGCAGCGCGATATTGCCGGAAAGGAAAATATGATGGTGGCTTGGGCGCCTCGTATCCCTACTTATACTATCTGGCGACCTAGCAGCTAGTGATTCACGACTGGTTCACTGGAGGCTGGTCAGATCCGGCATACCAGGTGGAATTCGAAACCCTGGGGTTCCCACGCATTCTCGATATGTTATATGGTACACCCCTCCCTCAAAACATGGAAGCGATCACTAAGGCAGTCTTCCTGGCATGCAGGCGGCGCTGCGACACACCCGCTGGAATGCTGTGGTCAATCTCCAGACTCTGTTGTGGAGAGGGAAGTGGTTGAGCGCTACGACTGCGCTGGAGGGGTTTGCGGAATGGGACCTATTGAGTATTTAATTAGTGGGGGATGTGTGGAGAGGGGAGACACTAAAGACCTTCCAAGAACTACAGACAGACTTTCAATTTTCCCAAACACAGTTCTTCCGATACCTTCAACTTAGACACGCTCTGGGGACACACCTCCCGAGAATAGGTCCACTGCCGAAATTTTGCCCACTTGAAGCTAAGTTACTTATGGGGAGACTGGACGGGAAAGGGGTCTTGCGGATCTATCAGATGTTGATCAACAATACACCAGAGGGCCTGAACTCGACCAGGGTGGGCTGGGATGCATGGGTGGGCACCCTAGATGACACAGAGTGGTTGGAGGTGCTTAGGGCCCCCAGGACCGTAGACATATCAGCAAGACTCTGCCCGGTGCAGTTCTACTATCTATATAGAGCATATCTAACACCTGCCAGACTCAGTCGGGCTGGGCTATGACCTAACAGTTAATCCCCAAGCTGTGCTGGAGAGCCCGCGGATTTCTCTGCCAAATCGGTGTTGTTAGGGGTGATGGAGGACATGGTGAGATCCCGGGCAAACCGCGCTCTTGTAGGCACGGCTCTACTGATTGCAAAAAGAGATATTGCCCCTGCCTGGATCTCACCATCTGGTCCGTCCCTGCAAAAATGGAGGAGAGGCGTGGATTGGTGCGCAAATCGGGAGAAGTCAGTATACGAGTCGAGAGGATGCCCCCGAAAGCATGAAAAGATTTGGGGTGCCTGGCTGGGGACGCTGTTATAAGATAGAATGGAAAGGGAAGGGCCCTCGTGGTTGGACCTTGCTGGAGTAATACATCTATCCTCCGAAATGTTATATGGTCTAAGGTCAACAATGCATGGAATTGAATTATGTCGTACTGTCTGTACTAACTGTTTGAAACTCTGCCTTTCTAAAAACAATAAAAACTTGTTTATTAAAAAAAACTTTGACTGAAAGTCTGTCCTGGTTTCCATGGCATTAGTCTTTGGACAAACATGGTGGCAAACCTAACACTTCAATAGAGTGGCTAAGTAGCTATCAAGTTTTGACAAAGTTCGCATTGCGAAATGGAAGACCTGATAGCGGAGATAAAGTTGTCCCTGCACACAGGAATTAAGTTGAAAGAGGTTTCACTATTGTTTGGCAGATCAAACATGATTACCCTGCTGTAATTAAAGCTAAAAAATAGAAGCATAATGGTTAGAAGTATACAGATGAACAGGATATGAGTAAAGAAAACATTGTGCACATCGAAAATAAGAAACGTTTGGCGCGCAGCAAAATACAGTGAACATAAACATTTGGAGGGCAGTGAGCTTACAGTGGAGAAGGAGCGTACTGCACAAAGCATGGAGAGGGAAAGTCCAAGGAAGGGATAGAAGCACAGTGAGGAGAGAGGGAGACATATTGAGGTAGGAGAATGAAGACGATGGCAGGAGGCTCGGAACAGGCTGACCTGAGGGCAGACGTTTCTGCATGGAAAGGTAAAGCACTGAGATGGACATGAGGCCCATGTAATTATAATGACGATTATAGTAGGGAGCTCTGAGAATGGAAAAGAGGAAGCAAATAAGGGCGGAGTAACAGATAGGAAGGAAGATGAAGGTGGTGGGAAATGAGGGTCAGGATCTGCATTGTCTTGTAATATACATATGTATTTCCTCTTTTCTCCAGAGATGCACCGAACTCAGACAGCCTATGAAGATGCTTTCACGTTCAAAGTCTTTCTGTTCCAGTTTGTCAATTTTTATTCATCACCCATCTATGTGGCGTTCTTCAAGGGAAGGTAGGGGCCCTAAAGAGATTTCCGTTACTTATGCATTCAAACCTATTTAGTCACTTACATATTTTAACCGACTCCTACATTTTGAAATTCCCACCTAACAGCAAGCAGGAAACCAGTGAACAATAACAAAACTATGAGACCATTAATCATTACGACTTGCAATTATGACACATAGACCCCTGTCATTTAAATAAATATCAGTAGTGCCATTTGGTAGTTGCTCAGATCTAAAGGAACACATGCTTGTTTTATGATAGACTTGTGTAAACGTATTATTCGTTAACGTGTTCCGGCATTTTCAACTATAGTATTTTTCTATAAATACTTTTTATTGTGGTTTTATAAGTCCCTAAGATAAAACAGGCAATACAAATGTGGCCTCCACTGCATTGTTGACTGTAAGCCTAATTATTAACCAGTTAATGCATTAATGGAGGACACTATCCCCAACCCTACCATATATATATATATATATATATATATATGGTAGAAATGGCAAAAGACTTTGTCACTATCTAGCTCGGCGAGGATAGCACTGTGCTAATCCTATGCTTAAAGACTTTGCTAGATAAGCAGACATTTGAGGTGAGCAAATCTAGAGTGTCGCTGGTGTTGCAGGGTGCTCCTTACTAGAGCAGCTCTCCACCTAAAATTGGGAACTTCCCAGAGTTCTCCTTTGTTTTTTGCATAATTTATGCGTCGCTCTATCCCTGAAAGGGTTTTGGTTTGACTTATACTGGGTGCTCCCTTGTGTCTGGACAAAGCTATACTCCTCTGAAGAGCTCTAATGAGAGCGAAACACGTGTCAGGGGTTGCTTTACTCATTCCAGGTTGGCTTGGATGGTATTTGACCAGTCCAAAGCTGTAATACTGTGCCTGGAGTGGTAAATGGCTTTTGTCATTTTACAGCTCGGCAAGGATGACACTATGTCAATTCTATGCTTAAAGATTTTGCTGTACAAATGGCAAAAGACTTTGTCACTATCTAGCTCGGCGAGGATAGCACTGTGCTAATCCTATGCTTAAAGACTTTGCTAGATAAGCAGACATTTGAGGTGAGCAAATCTAGAGTGTCGCTGGTGTTGCAGGGTGCTCCTTACTAGAGCAGCTCTCCACCTAAAATTGGGAACTTCCCAGAGTTCTCCTTTGTTTTTTGCATATATATATATATATGTATATATATATATATTGTCTGAGAATTCATACTATTGCTTGTCATAAACCTAAGCTAGAGGCACTGCAAGGTCCCAGGCGAAGACTTCTGGTGTACAGTATTTGTTTCTGGTTGAGAATCGTTGTAGGAAAATGCCGCTGTTTGCATGGTTACCCCCTAACCTTTTGCCTTTTGTTGATGCCAGCTTTGATTGAAAGTGTACTGGGGCCCTGCTAACCAGGCCCCAGCACCAGTGTTCTTTCCCTAAAACTGTACCTTTGTCTCCACAATTGGCACAGCCCTGCCACACAGATAAGCCCCTTGTAAAACCTACCCCTAGTACCAGAGGCCCTGTGGCCAGGGAAGGTCTCTAAGGGCTGCAGCATATATTATGCCACCCTGGGGACCCCTCACTCAGCACATGCACACTGCCTCACAGCTTGTGTGTGCTGGTGGGGAGAATAAAAAGCCTAAGTCGACATGGCCCTTCCCTCAGAGTGCCATACCCACAACCCATTGCCTGTGGCATAGGTAAATCACCCCTCTAGCAGGCCTTACAGCCCTAAGGCAGGGTGCACTATACCACAGGTGAGGGTATAGCTGCATGAGCACTATGCCCTTACAGTGTCTAGCCCAATTCTTGGACATTGTCAGTGCAGGGTAGCCATTTAGAGTATATGGGAGTTTGTCAAACACAAACTCCACAGTTCCATAATGGCTAAACTGAATACTGGGAAGTTTGGCATCAAACTTCTCAGCACAATAAATCCACACTGATGTCAGTGTGGGATTTATTGAGAAATGCACACGGAGGGTATCTTAGAGATAACCCCTGCCTGCCAGCCCAACTGCTAGTGCTAGGCCAGCGTGCCACTTCCAGACCAGTTTCTGGCCACATGGGATGAGTGCATTTGTGCACTCTGTGACCAGGAACAAAGCCTGTTTCACACCTCTCCCTGCAGTAACTGTAACACCTGGCGGTGAGCCTCAAAGGCCCCAGCCTGATGTTACAATGCCCCAGGGCACTCCAGCTAGTGGAGATTCCCGTCCCAGACACATCCCTCACTTTTGGCGGCAAGTCTGGGGAAATAATGAGAAAATCAAGGAGGAGTCACCCCCTCAGCCAGGTCTACCCCTAAGGTGACCAGAGCTGAAGTGACCCCCTCCGTATGAAATCCTCCATCTTGTTTTGGAGGATTTAGCCCAATAGGAAAAGGGATGTGCCCCCTCCCCAAAGGGAGGGGGCACAAGGAGGGTGTAGCCACCCTCAGGGACAGTAGCTATTGGCTACTGTCCTCCAGCCCTAACACACCCCTAAATTTAGTATTTAGGGGCGACCCTAAAACCAGGAAATCAGATTCCTGATGACCTACAAAGAAGAAGGACTGCTTAGCTGAAAAGCCCAGCAGAGAAGGAGGAAGGCGACAACTGCTTTGGCCCCAGGCCTACCTGCCTGTCTCTAACTTCAGAGAACCTACACTAGCAATGCATCCTGCGGGACCAGCAACCTCTGCTGACTCAGACGACTGCCGTGCACCTAAGAAGGTTTAAGAACACCAGTGGACAGCGGACCTCTCCAACCAAGCAAGAAGAACCCATCTTTAAAGGGACTCTCACCTCACTCCAGAAGCGTGAATCCCCATCACTCTGCACCCAACGCCCCTGGCCAGTGTCCAGTGAAACCAACAACCCAGAGAGGATCGCCAGGTGACTCTGACAACGTGTCCACCCTGAGCTAACCACTCTGCACCCCCCGACGATGCCTGCAGAGGGAATCTCGAGGACCCCCCTGACCGCAACTGCCCAGGACAAAGAAACCTGATGCCTAGAAGAAGCACTGCACCCGCAGCGCCCAGGCCCTTGAATAACTGACCACCGGTGCAGCAGTGACCAGCAGGTGGCCTTGCCCAGTCGGTGGCTGGCCCGAGAAGCCCCCTTGTGCCCTACCTGCAATGTCTGAGTGACCCCCTGGTCCCTCGATTTAAATCTATTACAAACCCAACGCCCTGTTTGCCCACTGTACCCAGCCGCCCCTGTGCCACTGAGGGTGTGTGTTGTGTGCGTACTTGGGACCCCCCCCAGTGCTCTACTAAACCCCCCTGGTCTGCTTCCCAAGGACGCAGGTACTTACCTGCCATCAGACTATAACCGGAGCACCCCCTGTCTCCGTAGGCACCCACGTTATTTTGT
This sequence comes from Pleurodeles waltl, assembly GCF_031143425.1. Classification (NCBI taxonomy): domain Eukaryota; kingdom Metazoa; phylum Chordata; class Amphibia; order Caudata; family Salamandridae; genus Pleurodeles; species Pleurodeles waltl. The sequence continues at coordinate 346,557,098 of NC_090450.1, read as the reverse complement.
CTCCTCTTTTGACCTCTGCACCGGACCAGCCCTGTGTTGCTGGTGCTGGGTGTTTGGGGTTGACTTGAACCCCCAACAGTAGACTACCTATGCCCCGGAGACTGTATTTGTTATTGCTTTACTTACCACATTAACGTAACTGTACCTCCCCCAGGAAACTGTTTAATTTTGCAATGTGTCCACTTTTAAAATAGCTTATTACCATTTTATGACAAACTGTGTACATTACTGTTTTGGTTCAAGGTCCTATCTGTATCTATGCAAAGTACCTTACATTTAACATACTTATCTGCAGTGTGAATCTTGTGGTTCTAAAATAAATTAAGAAAATAATATTTTTCTATATAAAAACCTATTGGCCTGGAGTTAAGTCATTGAGTGTGTGTTCTCATTTATTGCTTGAGTGTGTACAACAAATGCTTAACACTACCCTCTGATAAGCTTTACTGCTCAACCACACTACCACAAATAGAGCATTGGTATTATCTATTATTGCCTCTGTCAAGCCTCTTGGGGAACCCCTGGACTCTGTGCACACTATCTCTCACTTTGAGATCCAGCTTCCTACAATGGGTAAACCAGGATTCATTGGGTGAAAGATGTTCTAAGCATGTTTGTTTTTGAGGCTGTGTATTACTGGCAGTTACTAGTGTAAAATATACAGACTATGAATTGTTCCAAGCACCTGTGTGTATCGTCTCCTTTAATTTTAGCGGTTTCACCAGTACTCTACATTGGCGATGAGTGGGCAGCGCAGACCCACCATGCACATCTCACTGGCCGGCCGGTTTCACCTTCTCCTTGCCATCATGGACACACACAGCCTCTACCGAGCCTGCCGCTAGAGACTGCCCCGACGGCGACTGAAACTTCCTGGCTGTCCACTGTCTGCAGCTTTGGGCGAAGAGTGCGGTGCAGCCGCTGATCCCATGGTGGCTCCCTGCGTGCGCATTAAACAGCACCACTCTTCTTCGCGGGGAACGCCACCTACCTGCTTCCATGCACCACGCTGCTGGCATAATATGAAAAGTGGGCCTTGCTTGTTCCCCGTGCACCACGCAGTCGAAACACTTACAGCAGAGAACTCTGCCTGCATTCATTGGGAGCATCCTCGAACAAGCTGCCATGCCCATTTTCATAAGTGCTGTCCCTGCCTGACACCCTGCCTATGCCGGCCTACCAAGACTCGCACCTGGAAGACCAGTCATCTCCTGCAGCTGCACCTGCCCGCTTTGTCCATCGTTTGGTCGGGGTCATCCTTGGATCCCTACTCTACTTCAGTGACAGGTGGCCTCCTCCTTCCCACAAGTGAGTACCCAGGAACCCTGAGCTGCTGCTGTGCCCTGCGATGATCAGTAAGTGTGTAAGTACCAGAGCCCATGTCCGGAATCCTACTAATGCCTTGCCATGTCATCCATCATGGCCCTTGAACCATGTACTGTCACCAGACCCCTGCTGAGGCAGGCTGCTTGGTGGAAAGCATGGGTTGAGCACCTTGAGAACTACTTTAAGGCAGTAGGCATGGACGATGACCGGAAAACGTTTCTACTCCTCCACCTGGGTGGATCTGATATATACAAAATTTCAAAGTTCATAGCTGAAGCAGGCCCACCACACCACATACACAACACTGAAAAATGCCATCAATGCATATTTCAAACCTTATTCTAACCTGGACTATGAGCATTTCCTCCCCTGCTAAGCACTCTATTTACCTGAGAAGTCTGTGGAAGTGTTTCCACCTGAAAGAGGGTGGGAGCACAAGTACACTCCTAGATGAAGAGGATTAAATAAGAACACAGTTCATACAAGGTGGGCATTGCTGAAGCTTCGAGAATGCATGTTGCAGGAACCCAACATGTCTATGAGGGACATTCTGATCATGGGGCAGTCCAAAGAACTCTCCAAGGTGTGAGCAGCACACATAGACCCAGCGCAACTGTCACCTGTCAAAGGAGAGCCTGTCAACGCTGTCCGAAAAGTCACCCGCAAGCTGAAACAAGGGTCAGAGAGTGACGTGAATGATGAGGAGCAGAAGGGAACCCATGTGGTGCAGATGGTGGACCCTCAGAGCCTTACACCATAAGCGACCCCCACAGGCCATCTTGGTGTTCAGGGATAGGCTGCCCCCACCCTCATTTACATTGGGGCCTTCATAAATCTCATGGCAGACGATGTGTTCCACACCCTACCAGAACCACTTGCTCTGCGTACCACCAAGGTGTATGCATTTGCAATTGCTTGCTACTCCACCTAGACAGTGTATTGCAGGCTGCGGTCACTATCAACACCAACTCCACGAGGGCCAAAGTATACGTGGCCCGGAAAGGAACAGGATTCCTCCTTAGCTATCAAACCAGTGAAGACCTCCAGCTAGTGCAGTTTGTCTTCAGCGTACATGTCAGTGACATCAACAAGCAGGAGCAAGTGCATTCCTCTTTGAAGGCATCAGATGTGTAAAAGGACGTCCCGTCTGCCTACACATTGATGAACTGATCACACCAGTGGTGCTTCGACATCGGCGGGTGGCTTTCCACCTCCTCCCCGAAGTGGAGAAGAAACAGAAATTTCTCAAAAAGGATGGCGTAATTCAAAAGGTGGTAGGCCCAGCCCATGGGTGTCCCCGATTGTAGTTGCGAAGAAGCCTAAGCAGCTTGATGCACACATATCACTGACCATTGACAACATCATCGGAGAGCTTGATGGGTCAAAGTGGTTCTCCAAAATGGACATTCGATCCAGCTACCATCAGATACCACTGCATCTTGTCTCATGGCCCATAACCACCTTCTCCACACATGTGGGGCTTTGGCGGAATGTTTGGCTGAATTTCGTATCTCTAATGACGCTGAAGTTTTCTAACACATGGTTAAAGAATATTAGCTGGGCTCCTGGTATTACTTAATATAAGTGACAGCATGCTCCAACACTGGACTGTTATTTCGCTCGCCTTTGCGCGGTGTTTGGCTGGCTAAAAGAACACAGTCTAATTCTTCACATAGAAAAGTGTGAATTCTTGAAGATCAACATTAGTTTCTTTGGATACCAGTTCTCCAACCAAGGCATCACTTGTGATTCAGAAGAGGTGAGGAACATTTTTGAAGCCTCAGCTTCCACTTCTGTGCCTAGTGTCTGCAGCTTCCTGGGCATGGTGACTAATTGTGAAAGTTTCATAAAAGCTTGTCAGACATCACTGGCCCCCTTCAGGAGCTCACCAAGTCCACCAGTCTGTGGGTGTTGGGAGAGAACCAGGACAGAACATTCAGAGCCACCAAGTAAGCCCTGTCTGCTAGCATACACTCACATAGTTCCACCCCAAGAAAACTTCTCAGCTGGCTGTGGACGCCCCATTGGGCTTGAAGCAGTCCTATATCAGTGTCAAGAAGGCAAGAGTGGACTCCAGCTGCCTACTTGAGACAGACACTCACATTGACAGAGCAAAGGTACTCTCAAATTCAACGAGAAGCCATTGCGATTCACTGAATGTGCCAGCACTTCTATATATGCTTGCATGGGTACCCTTTTACCATCTTCACAAATCACAAACCACTAAACTATCTGTTCCAAGATGTTCATCAAAGACACCCCCAAGGATCAAAAAATGCATCCAGCAACTGCAGGAATTCAATTTTGCGGTTGAGAACTGACGTGGCACTCACAGCCCTGATGACTTCTCGTGGCACCATGCACGCTCCACTACCCATTATGAAGCAGAGGAAGCACAAGGTGTTTGAAAGGTCCAAGCCCATTCCTGTGTCCCTCTCCAACATTGTGGAAGCCGCCAAACAAGATGACTGCCTACAAATCGCCATACAGGGGATGCTAGCAGGAGACTGGTGACCTCTCCATTGCTCTTCTTCCCATTGCACCGGAGAAACCAAAACAATGTTCCTATCACTACATAATGTTAGGGACAAGCTGTCTGTTACTGCTGTGCTGAAGGTTGCCTGCTGCCAGGCCCCGAATCGTTCTTCCCAGCAGTCTCAGGTAGCGAGCTGTCCTGCTGGCTCATGGTGTCCACCAGGGCATGGTCAAATCCCAAAACAGGCTGCAGATCAAAGTTTGATTTCCAGACCTCGATCAACAGGTGGAGGAAGCGGTCACCAGTCAGCCGGAACACCCGGGACCAGCTGTTACAGATACAGACCACAAGTTGTTCCAAGTACCTATGTGGGTGGTCTCTTTTAATTTTAGCAGTGTTACCAGCATTCTACATGTCTTTAAGAAAATATTTATGTAGTTACATAATCAGCATTAGAATACTGAATATGCAGTAAAGCAACACAGAACTTAATTTATAATATCACATTCCATTACAGAATACTGAAATTTAAAAAAAGACATATATAATTATTTCAGCCATCATTCATTGCTTAAGGTATTTACTCGACATGCCAATATCCATTGACACTTTCTATCTATATTAGTTTTTCTCAGATTAAGGCTGCTAGTGAATGCACTAGGTAGGCAGTGTAAGCACATGAATCATACCAGGACAGCTAATTAAAAAATGTCAGGGCTTCCTAGTTCGAAACCTAGTGAGCATTGCTTAGATAAATGAATCACCTAAAAGTTTCTAGGGGCATGGACAACCATGACATAAAATGGACCCAAGCAGCAAATTAAAAATAGCCCACATAAGAAAATCAGATAGGTAAAAAAAGTAACGCACATTTGCAAATCAGGGTAGTTTTACACGTGTAACCACAAGCTGCGTAGGTGTTTTCCACGGTATGTGAGACTGTATGCATTTGTGATTGCTGCAGTCAACATTTGTGTTATTAGAGAAATCAAGAGTAAAAACTGGCCCACCAGGCCCTGAAACCACCCAAAACCAGCCAAAAAATAGCCCATACAATGATCTGTCATACCAGCACTTTGGGCACTGCCTGATTACCCCTTAGGCTAGTCTGAATCTGTCTAAGGATTTCCCTTCCTTCATTACAAATGTATGAGCCTGATACAGCAAAGCAGACACCTATTTTCCTTGAACAAACCTTTACTGGGGAAGTGTATCCACCGCTTCCAAATATATTATTACATCTTCTTAAGCATGCACACGTCCAGTTGCACGTTGCCCACAGTTCCCTCCAGGAAGAAGTGTTAGGAATTGGGTTGGTGGTTGACTGGGGTATGAGCCCTGGTCAAGCAGCAACCACAATCCTAGTCAGGGCAAGTGTCAGGCAAACCCTACATCACCCTGTGCTTACCCTCTGGTAGCTTGGCATAGAGCAGTCAGCCTTAATTTAGAGGTTTGTGCAACACTTCAAACAGTAAAACAATGAAACCACCACACACAAAAATTCCACATCACAGTAAAAAAACAGATCTGAAATTAATAAATTAAACAAGCCCATAACAACAAAAATCCACTAGGTAGAATGTGAGTTATGAATTTTGAAAGCATAAACTGTAAAATAGCGCATAAAAGCAAGAAGCGACAACTGGGAATAGCTAGTCGTGCCAGACTGGGGCAAAGTCAAAAGTTCATGCCAACCGCAATGTCATGCGGCCGAGCCAACGTGCCCATTCCGAGATGCAGCGAGGTTGAGGTGTGAGGTCCTGTTGCGTCATCGTCGAGTATCCTGTCGACGGGGCTTGTGACGTGAAGGCGGGTGTCAGGGGTGCATTACGCACCTGAGGCAATGAATCAGTTCCGATGAATGCTAAGGCTGCAATTCAGAGTTGTAGCGCCATTGCAGAGCCTGCCGTTGGCAAGGGGAAAGCGTTGCTCAGTGGCGGTTCTGAAGGCAATGCTCCAGTGCTAAGGTGCAAGAATGCAGGTCTGTATTGTTGACACTGACACCCGCAGTAGTGGCGATGCACCGGTTCTGTTCCACTCAACAGCAGCGATGTGTCAGTTCTGCTCCTGTTTTGCTTTGGTTGGAACAAACACCTTAGACCCACTTCCAAGGCTCCAGAACTGTGGTGGCACCACTTGGCAGTACAGACTCACAGAAGACAGAGTCCAGGTGGATGAGCAGGATAATTTGAAGTGTTCCATGTCCTTGAGACTTCAGATCAGGAGGTCAGCCAGCTAGCCCTTGGAGTTGCTCTGGGTTCAAGTGATACCGGTCCAGTCCTTCTCACCAAGACGAGAGAACAGCAGGCGGCAGGGCAGCAGGGCAGGAGTCAAGCAAAGCAGTATTCTAGCAAAGTGGCAGCCCTTCAGCAGTACACTAGTCCTTCTTCCTGGCAGAGTATTCACAGGTCCAGAAGTGTGCTGAAGTGATGGTGTTAGAGGTCCAGTACTTATACCCAGTTGGGCCTTTGAAGTGGGAGACACTTTAAAGAGATGCCTTTGAAGTGCACAGAGTCCCTGTCCTTCCTGCCCTGGCTCCAGACTCACTTCAGGGAGTTATTCAGCCCTTTGTGTTGGGATAGGACACAGCCATGCAGGTGTAAGTGAGACTGTGCCCAGCACCTCCCTCCCATACTGTCCAGGATGGCCCATCAAGGCCAATCAGGTCACACCTAATCTCCCATTGTGTGTGGCGCTCTAGGAGCAATACACAAAGCCCTTTTGTCACCCCACCCCAGACATGTAAACAGAGACAGGCAGCAGGCACCAAATGGCTAAAGTAAGAAAATGATTTTCTATACCCTTTGATTACAGCGCCACACAAGCATATGAAACAAATTAGTTGGATCATTAGAATCACTGTGTTTTGTGGTGTTCTTTGGACAATCTGCTAGCTAGCAGCATCATTCGACATACAGGAGCCACAACCTGATTTTAATCAGTTTTTGGTCCTGAGACTGACATAAGGTCAATGTCTGGATTTAAATACGGTGCAGGGTCAGGATTAATAGTGATACTGTGTTTTCCACTATTTGTATCTGATCTGGTAATCATGGCTCACTGTTTGGCATTGAATCAGGTTCTTCTCTCTACTTTATTTGTGTGCCGGAAAATCCTGTTAAATCTGTTAATATTGACTCGCCAACTGTTAAGAATGTGCCACTCAGTTGACAGATATGATTGGCTATGCTTTCTAAAAGTACCAGTTGTGTTGCCATTTATCGGAGTGCTAACCAAGTGTAGGTGTCATAGTTGATACTGTGTCTATCTATGGTGATATATCAACAAAGAGATTGTTTCAGGTGTCGAGGAAAGAGTCTCTTTATAGAAAATATCACCTTAGGAGTACTTATACCAGTGTTATCAACTGACTTTCTTGTCAGCATCCACAAGTTGAAGTGCCTTGTGCAACAAAACAGTCAGACTCCCCCCAATCACATTCAGTGCAGAAAGACCCTGTGTCTCAGATGGTGTCATCATGCAAACATCATTAATGTCATCTTCAATCAACACGGGCTAATAGCTCTTCAGCAATCAGGACTGATGTACTTAATGCCCTCCTCAACACATACCTTAAGACTTCGGACAGGGGACTTTTATTTCTGGCATTCTAAGAAGGATTCCTCATCCCTTAACAGGGATCGTAGGCAAGTAGGTCAGCTTTGAACCTATGTTCTACTAAGGAACTGCCTTCAGTTATAGCCAAAAATTCCATCAAGATCTAGACCTCGCCAAGATAGCCGGCCCCTTTGACACTTCTTCACATGACTTAATTCTGTTCCCCTCCATGTTCTATTTAAAAAGAGACTGTTTTGCTTCCTACTCCACTTGTCTTACCACAGAGTAGCTTGACGAATGATTGATTTAAACTGACTGTTGCTCAGTTTCATCTGTTTCAGTCAATGAAGCATTGTAGCCACTAAGGGTGGCTAGGAAAGGTGCTCCTTTGGCAAAGGCAGACATCGAATAAGCTTTCAGACTACCACCAGTTGACACTGACAGTTTCTACCTCCTAGGATTCCAGTCTAACTGCAAATTTTATTGTGATAGATGCGTATCTACAGATTGCTCAATATCATGTGCCATACTTAAAAAGTTCAACTCCCTCTTGAGGTGGGCCATGGATCAGGTGGAGCCCGCAGAAAGGATAAAGCAATACGGCCTTTACAGTGACCTGAGGGGCTCCTCAGACCACCCAGCAAGATGGAAGATCTCATAAACGTTGTTAGGAACTCTGCTCGACACCTGTCAAGGGCCTGTGCTGTTTACCAAAGGACAAGGTGGAATACTTCTCGAAAGCTATTTGTGTGGTTAAGTCGAAGGAAAAGATCACACTAAAAGCAAAACAAGAACTGAAAAGAGCTTAATTTTGTGTCTCATATCATCTCAGTGAGTAGAGTGTTTGTGGTGCTTCACAAACACTAAAACACCATTTCATCAAGCTATGGGCAAGCCTGTAGGAGGATTTGCGCATATGACTTGACATTCTAAGCAATTTTCGATGGATCCCATCATGGCAGTCCCCATGGACGTCCATCCAACATACACAGCTGTTTATGAACCCCTATGACAGATCAAGTTTTGAAGCCCTTCTGGGAACAGTGTTGTGTGCTGAAAAAATGGCCTGCTTCCTGGCGAATCACACTACAGGACCAAGGCCTTAAGAGTCCTGGAACTCTCCCCTATCTTAGTCGCACTCTACATTTGGCCAGCAAAATTGTCCAACTGCAGGCTGATCTTTTCATCAGACAACATTGCAGAAGTACAAGCAATCAATTTACAGTCTGCATCATGTCCCATTGTCCTAGGCTTACTGTGAAATCTAACACAGTGTTCAGCCACAAGCTACACAAACATCAATGCTAGGCACGTGGAGGGTGTTGGAAAGAATGCTGTTGGTACTCTCTCTTGTTCCCAGATGGACAGGTTCAGCGCAGAGAAGCTCAAAGTAGACATTCACATGGATCCTGTTTGACTTGGAGCTGTGAAAATTGGTGTGATACTAGAGAAATTCAAGGCCATAGCGATGCCTCTGCTCCGAGCATGCCAACAGTATTGTAGGACAGGGACCAGACACACTGCTTGAGCCCTACAGCTTTAGTGATGGCAGGGTAAAGTTGTTCATCCTTTGGGCCATGGACACAGGGAAATCCAGGCAACCATATTTTATAACGTGACTCCAAGGAATGGCTAATCCACCAAAAGTTTCCTACTGCAACAATCATGGAAATATTGAAATAGTATAGAACCTAAGGCAGGTGACAACCAAGTCCCCATAGCTTAACCACACTACAATGCGCTGTACACCAAACATTGGTGACGTACTGCTCCCAATATGAGATTTTCATCTTCAAGGCAGCATTTGATTTTGCATTTTTGGCACCTTCAGGACATCAGAGCTGGTAGCTCACTCAATGGATGAAAGCAGTCTCAGGGACTTGTATATGAATGGCATGGGATTTTTTGCATCACTTTACTAGTATGTATGTGTAGGAAGGTGGCACTGAACATACTATGTCAAAGTGAGTGATAGTGTGCACAGAGTCCAAGGGTTCCCCTTAGAGTTGATAGTGGCAAAAATAGATAATACTAATGCTTTATTCGTAGTGGTCGAGCATAGGCTTATCAGAGGGTAGTGTTAAGCATTTGTTATACACACACAGAAAATAAATGGGAACAGACACTCAAAGACTTAACTCCAGGCCAATAGGTTTTTATATAGAAAAATATTATTTTCTTAATTTATTTAAGAACCAACAAATTCAGAATTCAAGTAAGTACATAAATTGTGAGGTACTTGGCATAAATATAGAACTTTGAATGAAAACAGTAAGGTGCACAGTTTTGGCAAAAATGGCAATATGCTGTTTTAAAAGTGGACAGTGCAAAATTCAACAGTTCCTTGGGGGAGATAAGTACAAGTTAGTTTAGCAGGTAAGTAAAGCACTTACAAGTTCAGTCTCTGGGGCACACGCATCCACCATTGGGGGTTCAAGTCAACCCCAAACACCCAGCACCAGCAACACAGGGCCGGTCAGGTGCAGAGGTCAAAGTGGGGCCCAAATAACATAGGCGCCTATAGAGACTATGGGTGCTCCGGTTCCAGTCTGCTAGCAGGTAAGTAACTGCATCCTCGGGGAGCAGACCAGAGGGGTTTTGTGTGCAGTGTCCAAATTAAGTGTTGGGTTTTGCATTGGTTTCAATGGAGGGACCTAGGGGTCACTCTGGCGATGCAGGCAGGGCACAGGGGAGCTTCTCGGGCCAGCCACCATCTGGGCAAAGATGAGGGCCGCCTGCTGGTCACTCCTGCACCTGTAGTTGGTTCCTCTCTGGCCTGGGGGCTGCGGGTGCAGTGCTTCTTCCAGCAGTTGGGTTCTTTGTTACCGGGAGGTCGCGGTCAGGGGGAGCCTCTAGGTTCTCTCTGCAGGTGTCGCTGTGGGGGTGCAGGGAGATCATCTCAGGGTGTCCACGTCGTGGGAGTCACCTGGGGGTCCTTGCTGCAGTGTTGGTTTCTCTGGACATGAGCCGGGGGCGTTGGGTGCAGAGTGTTGGGGACTCATGCTTCAGGAGTGAGGTGGGTGTCCCCTTTAAAGATGGTTTCTTCTTGGATGTTTGGACAGAGCCGCTGTCCACTGGAGTTTTTTGGTCCTTCGGGTTGCAGGGCAGCCCCCTGAGTCAGCAGAGGTCGCTGGTCCTGCTGGATGCGTCGCTGTTGCAGGTTCTTTAAGTCTGGAGACAGGCCGGTAGGGCTGGGTACAAGTCAGTTGTCGTCTCTGTCTTCTCTGCGGGGCTTTCAGGTCAGCAGTCCTTCTTCTTCTTCTTTGGGTCGTCAGGAAATCTGTTTTCCTGGTTTCAGGGTCACCCCTAAATACTAAATTTAGCGGTGTGTTTAGGGCTGGAGGGCAGTAGCCAATGGCTACTGTCCCTGAGGGTGGCTACACCCTCCTTGTGCCTCCTCCCTTTGGGGAGGGGGGGCACATCCCTAATCCTATTGGGGGAAATCCTCCAAAGCAAGATGAAGGATTTTCTAAGGAAGGGGTCACCTTAGCTCAGGACACCTTAGGGGCTGTCCTGGCTGGAGGGCGACTACTCCTTGTTTTTCTCACTATCTCCCCCGGACTTGCCGCCAAAAGTGGGGGCTTTGTCCAGGGGGCGGGCATCTCCACTAGCTGGAGTGCCCTGGAGTGCTGTAACACCAGGCTTCAATCAATCGGGAATTTGTAAAGCACACCACTCACCTGTGAGGGTCTCAAGGCTTGGTCCTTTGATGCTCACCGCCAGGTGTTACAGTTCCTGCAGGGGTAAGTGTGAGGCACCTCCACCTAGGACAGGTTTTGTTCCTGGTCACAGAGTGCACAAAGGCACACACCCCATGTGGTCAGAAACTAGCCTGGAAGTGGCACGCTGGCAGAGACCGGTCAGCTTAGCACTAGCAGTTGGGCTGGCATGCAGGGAGCATCTCTAAGATGCCCTCTGAGTGCATTTCTTAATAAATCTCACACTGGCATCAGTGTTGATTTATTGTGCTGAGAGGTTTGATACCAAACTTCCCAGTATTCAGTGTAGCCATTATGGAACTGTGGAGTTCATGTTTTACTAACTCCCAGACCATATACTCTTTTTATGGCTACCCTGCACTTACAATGTCTAAGAATTGGCTTAGACACTGTAGGGGCATAGTAGTCATGCAGCTATACCCTCACCTGTGGTATAGTGCACCCTGCCTTAGGGATGTAAGGCCTGCTAGAGGGGTGACATACCTATGTCACAGGCAGTGGGTTGTGTGCATGGCACCCTGAGGGGAGTGCTATGTCAACTCAATATTTTTCTCCCCACCAGCACACACAAGCTGTGAGGCAGTGTGTATGTGCTGAGTGAGGGGTCCCTAGGGTGGCATAATACATGCTGCAGCCCTTAGAGACCTTCCCTGGCCACAGGGCCCTTGGTACTAGTGGTACCATTTACAAGGGACTTATCTGTGTACCAGGGCTGTGCCAATTGTGGAGACAAAGATACAGTTTTAGGGAAAGAACACTGGTGCTGGAGCCTGGTTAGCAGGGTTCCAGAACACTTTCAATCAAAGCTGGCATCAGCAAAAGGCAAAATGTTAGGGGGTAACCATGCCAACAATGGCATTTTCCTACAGTATGTCACAAATTGATTAGCTGGGCAAGGAAATGGTGGTGACACTAAACAGACTATGGTCTACTGTTGAGTATTTCCCTTTAACACCATTAACTTCCCAACGGGAGGCAGGAGGAAAGGGTAGGCTACTTGCGTTTCCAAAAGGATGAGCCCCTACTGAAGATGTACCAGTTAAAGAGGGTCCTAGCCATGATATTGGAAAAGGAAGCACTTATTGGAGGAAGAGGATGTTTTACAACCCACTCTTTCCCGATTAGGGCACCAACAATGAGAAACAGAGAAGGCTTGTCAGAACACAAAGTAAGAAAACGTGGGAAGTAGGAATCTGACATCTTTAAATTATGTATTCAACATAGGGGCACGCTGCTTGTAATTAACATTTTTAAGGCTTTTGTCTGGAACTCTATTGTGCGTGTCTGTTAATGGAAGTGATGTTTGACTTTAGTAGGGTTCCAACACAATCGCATATAGTATGTGCAGGGTTGTTAAATATTGTTAAGGCTCCACATGGGCAGTACCCTAATATTAATAATCACTGAGGGATAAATTGGTAATAGTAAAATCAAATATAAAAAAAAACTAAAAAAAGAGATTTGGTTCTTTTTTATAGCCAATATATTTTCTTGGTGACGAGGCAGTCATTTGTATCCACACTAGTTGAGCATGCCCTCTTGATCAATGACTGTGGCAATCATGACTTTGTCTGAATAAAACTGTGTGGGTAACCAGGCAGGGCATGTGGTGGGACATGTTGGAGTGATTCATCAAGTTACGATTAGGGCCCTCCTGGCACTCGACATTATAGTAATACACTTGGATCATAATGACCTCAGTGCGGAAGGTAGGAGAACACTGTTGCAGAGGATGAGTCGCTCCCTGGTGGTAACAAGCAGACTATATGGGGCCACCGAATTAGCATGATCTAAGGTTGTCCCTAGACAGTATTGTCAAAATCACAAGAAAACGTTGAGGAGTCCAGAAGAAAGTTTGGGAATAAATGAGTTATGAATAGAGTAATAAGGGCTCTGGTTCATTGGAGACAGCATGTGTGTGCTTCACAAAATGGTGATCTCCTTTGTGATAAACTAGTGTTGTCCATACTGACTTCCCTGCTTCCATGCAGACGCTGTGTTCTCCTCCCTGAAACCTGTTTACATTGTAGGTGAGAGAGGTCTCCAGACATTCTCTTTTCCTTTCTAGTGCAATATTTCTTCACGCGCCTTCCTCTTCCCAGTCCTTACGGAAATGAGCTTGTCTTCACAGCGATAGGCTTCACCTAGCTAACATAAATCTAGATAATACCACCAATATAGCCACATTTCCCTTTTTCTGTGTCATATGGACTAGATTAATCCAGATCACTTCCTGTTTTTTTGGTCTGTAATGACTTAAGTATCACCCTTCATTTTCAGGTAGATTTTTACTATATATTTTGTATTATGCTGTACCTTGATTGTATTTAAACTGTATCAGATAGACCACCTATATGTGTCTGCCCCCACTACCACTATTTATTTTAATTGGCTCACATAGACTTGCACTAGCAACATGCCTCGGATACTGGTAAATCTTTCAATGTTTCTCTGCTCATCCATTTTGATCGCAAGAAAGCTTTCCTTGTCTGCAGTATATTAAAACTAGTCACACCCTTGCTTTAGGCCACGTACAACTTCTTGATATCTTAATATATTTACTGCGCCCATGCGCTATTGAACTGTCACGTTGGAGCCGTACGCCTCCTTTAAAGATGGCAGCAGGCCCAATACATTGCTTTTATGTTGAGATTGCGCACATGTCAGTAGCATGGTGTTGATCATGCGGTAATTGGCATGGTTTTGTTCCTTTGGAAACAGGGATAGGCAAGAAACATTTTTCTGTTCGAGGGAACTCAGTGTGTGCTCAAGTGTAAACAATGCAAGCTTAGAAATGAGCTTCTAATAGAAAACACAGGAGTTTGCAATTTCAGCGGAAGCGGCTCTTCATCATGCAAAACTGTCGCAAGCAGACTTCCCTTCATTTGAAAATCTGCAGAGGTTAGAAGCAACTTTTTACGTTCAAAAGGTTCCTCCTCTATTAAAAAATTACTACCAGTGGTAGTACTGAACTCACAGTTCTGAGGATCAAGTCGAACAAAAGGGGAGATACGTTTAAGGTACTGAACTGTCTGGGCTTAGTCAGCAGTTAAGAGACAATCCTAGTTTCGAACAGGCTGCAGCCTAAGAAAAGAAGAATGATTGTTCTGTTCAATAGAGAAGTCGGATACCTGAGCCTCTTCCTTTTCACAAAGCAATATAAACGTTGCCCTCAAAAGAGTGGGAGGACATTAAGTAATATATTTTTTCTAGACTTCTACTAAAAGAATTCCCATTGGATGATTTTCAAAATAAGCTCCCAGCAGTCATTAAAGTGGATTCTCTTATGGAAAGCACTGCATTACCGGGGACACTAATTTCAGAGTATGCTAGGCTCTCAAAGTTGTTTCGACCTCCACTGGAAAGGATGCTTAAGAAATCAGTGGAGGATCACAAACTATTGCTACCTACACGACATTCGTTAACCCCTGCTAGGTCTTCCCTAGCCCCCACCCAGTGCTGAGCCCTTTGCTTAGTGTGTCATAATTTATTTTCAAGATAAGGTTTTCATGCCAAATGTGCACCCTTTTTTTCCAACACCTTGGAGATTTTAAAGATAGCCAGGGTTTGTGAATTTCCCTGAAGGGAACCGTGAAAATAGGCAAAATATAGCAACATTTTTAGTTCTGTTTTTAAACAAATAGGGAAAAAGTGCTCCAGATAAAAGTGTCTGTTTTTCCCCCTAAAAATGGCATCCATGAATGGTTTAATGTACAAAAGCAGCCATTTTCCCAGCTATCAGGAGCATGCAGACAGAGCTGAATCAAAATTCCTAATTTTGTATCATAGTTAAGGCATTTGTCTAAGAGGTACCTTATTTTCCCTATTTTTGTGCTTTCAACCTACTTCCAGTTTGTTATAGAAGCAGTGTGAAAAACATGGGTTATTCAGAAAAGCTATACATTTCCGAAAAATAGACAAAATCAAGCAAGGGGTCATATGTGTAGATCCCGCAAGGTTTTTCAAATAACTGTTGGAATAAAGAAATATTGGCAATGAGTAGAAAGAAACTGGCATTTGTGAAAACATTTTCGTTGGTAACTTTTTGTTACAATGGCAGATTGACAAAAGCAATATACCATTATGTCTGGTAGACCCATGGGGGGGGGGGGGGGGGAATCTATAGGGTTTTTAGGTTGTCCAAGAACCTAAGGTTTGCACACCTCAGCATCCTGACCCTCATCAGTCACAGGTAAAGTACTTTCATCATGAATGGTTGTGAGCTTGTGGATAGCTCTGCAGTCTGAAAATGTCACAGCTAGTAGTTCATCACTATGCAAGGCTCTGCACTGTCCCCTCTGAAGCGTTTTACATACAAGCTCTTTGGGGTCACCTTTACGGTTAGGGCAGATTGTGCCACAAGCAACAGTGTCCATTTTGAACAATTTCCTGAACAATTGCACCCCAGTGTAGAAGTTATCTACATATAAATGTTGACCTTTGTTAAAAAGTCCTCTACCAAGTTCCCACACAATGGTCTCATTAACTCTGAACACGGACGGGTAACCAGGGGGGTCAATAGTGGAATCCCTACCAGTGTACACCCTGAAATTATAGACATGTCCAGTACTACTCTCAGACAACATATACATCTTAATTCCATAAAGTGCCCTCTTGCTAGATATGTACTGCCTAAAAAGTGAACGGCCCTTGAACAGGACCAAAGAATCATTCACAGCTATTTCTTTTCCTGAAACATAGATCTCTGAAAATCGACCTACAAAGTGATCAAGGACAGGATGCATCTTTAAAAGATGGTAACAATTAGGGTAATCTTGTGGCAATGCTGAAGTATGATCAAAAAAATGTAGCCTCCAAAGCAGAAGCAAATACCGATCACGTCTCATGGTTTCAGAAAATATAGTCTTTGCCATCTAGGGACTGGTAGTCCAATATGAAGATAGAGATGGCTTCCTTATGAAGCCCATCAAAAAAGTTAAACCCATGAACTTATTCTACTCATCCAGATTTGTGGGAGTCCACCGGCTAGCTCTAGAGTGGGGCTTAAGTCTGGCACTGTTGTCCCTCAAATACTGTTCAGAATCCAAATTGATCTGGTCAACAATCTCATCCATAAATACATCATCCATAAACAACTGAAAGAAATGTATAGGCAAAAGGTTTTCAGTATTCACTCGACAGCCTCTAATACCAGAAAAGGCAAGCAATGCTGGCTGCACCGTGTTTGGGGCAACCCAGAGTTCAACACTTCCAATGAGAAACCTTTCAGCCCCAGGGTTCAATCCACATGCCTCTTGCTGCACTGTTGGCATACCTGTGTCCTCCCCTAAAAAAGGCATTTCCCTTGCACTCAGGGTGGCATCATCATCAGATGATTTCTCTCATTGAGAAAATTCACTGCCAGAATCCTGGACTTCCTCCTCTTCCTCAGATGCAGAGTCAATCTCATAATCATGGTTAGAGGAAGAATCAAAAAGCATACCAACAACCTGATGAGCTGTAATCCTGCGGCTGGCCATAATCCTTACTAATTACAGTAACTTGACTAATAAGTCAACAATAACCAACACTGTGTGAAATAAGTAATAAACAACTGTGGCTTTATCAAGTGGTAAGTAAAATTACTGGTAATCTGAAAGGAAAAGTCAATCAATGCAAAGCACACAACCTATACTCAAAAACTATACCACTCACTTCCCAGAGGCAGCTAGACTCACAAGCACCTACTCTGCACAGACACAGCAAGCAGCAACGATATCCCACTAGAAAGGAAAAACAAAATAAAATTACACACAAGACAACACAATACACATCATGCACAAATCCAAGGATAATTTCACACAAAATAAAACATTCTGTTACTGCTACAGAACTTCTTCCTTCTTGACATGTGTCTGTTTTCCTGCAAAACAAAACCCCCTGCACCCGGAGAAGGACGCATTGTGTCCTCGCTCCTCTACGAAATGGCTCCCAACGCGGTGGACTGCATTTGATTACACTGGTGTGCCGTGTGGGTGCCGACTTCATCAGATCACTGATGTTGGGGATGTTGGTGGGAGCCCTTCTACTGCCATCCCTGGTGGGGTGGTTTTAAAGGAGCGGACCCTGTGGATGGGTGCGAGGAGACGCCCACCGGGGCTCAGGGGGGAACCCTTCCATCCTCAGAACGCAAGGGGTTAAGAGGAAGAGATTTTTGTAACGTAGATTTTTTCCTCCCTGACAGTTGGATCAAAATATGTAAACTGCACAAAATCTCAGCAAAAGCCCATCATATCTCCCCCAAATCTCTGCAAATCGAAAAGCCTGACTATCTGGAGAGACTGGGAGGGAGACTCCTGTACTTTTTCTAACGTGGCATTCAATGATTAGTCATGCTTGGATACTTCAAATAGTCAGCCAAGGTTATCATAAAAAAATTCCAAAAATGTTCAGATCTTTTTTGTTGCAGCACCAGATTTTCGTTGTACTCTAAACAGAAAATTTTGTCAAAGGCATCCGCAATCTGCTCATGAATGGAGCCATTTTACCAGTGCCACAGAGGGAAATTGAAATAAAGTGTTAGTCAATCATGTTTCTCGTGCAGAACCATTCAGGGAATTACCAACCTAGTCCCCACCTTTGATAGGTATCGACAGACACCACCCAAGTGAGAACTAGATGGTGGTGCTTGTCGTCTGATTATCATGTCTGACAGGAAGGCGCAAATTGCAATATGGTTCACAAGATTGGCCGAGCATAGGCCACCTTTCCCCCTCCCTAGGACTCACAGGAGTCCAAAGAGAGGAAGAGATGATCTAGTTACTCTGAAACACAAGACATCATTAGAATTCTTAGGATTAACTTACCTGTGAACAGCAAATACTTCAGACAAAGTGGAATCCACAGAAATCTCCTATGAAGGATTGCTTGTACAACCCAGAAAATATCATCTTAAGGATTGGTGCCTTGGGAACACCAAACTATAGGGAATCCCTGGCCATTGCCTATCAGTGCTGTGCATGTTTTGGAAGACTGTTAGTTAGCCTCTGGAGATTTCCAAAAAAGGGGTAATTCCAAGGAATCTCTCACTTGTACATCATGGCATAGGCGATGGAACCATAGATACTACCCTTTTTCCAGTGACGTTTGCACAACCCAGCAATTGTAATCATAAAGATTATCTCAGTGCCTTGTGAACCTTTCAGCAGTGTTTGAGAATTCAAAGTATTGCTCTGGGCCAGGCAAGGGTTCTACACTGTAGCCTTATAGAGTTACCAAACTCACCAGGGTGACACCATGGTAGTGCCTGTTCTGACAATTGAATGACTGCCACAGCCTTGCCAATTTCCTTCGTTGTGTGAATCTAGTAAATGGCATTTACAAATGTGTAAATCTATTGTATTGGAATTACAGCAGTTGCTAATTTAGAGTTAGAAGCACATTTTCTGGCGTTTCCGGGTGGGTCTACCAGGAAGCATAAGTGAAAATGCAAAAAGTTGTGAGTTATTGAGCATTTACTTAAACAACCTGTGGAGTTGGGACTGTTAGGAAAGCTTTTTGGCCATGGGGAAAATATTTTCACCATATGGAAACAAGGGAATTTTTTATATGTACAAATTACCAATTACACCAATTACACAAAGGCAGTTTTTCCACTTAGTGAACATTTTGCATGTCTACATTTTATGTATATCCCTCCTCCTGGAAGTCTACGACTCACATAAATTTCCAGAAGTAGTCTTTGTGAATTAACTCAAAGTAGGAATTCTGCTCCAAACACAGGTATATTCCTAAAGGAATGGAGGGCTTTGTGAATCTGGCCCTTTTTTAGCACGTTTGTAGCCTAAAAATGTAATATTGTCGCTTTTGCTGAGGGGTGCTTTTTGTTCTTCTGTGTTTGTAATGCATTGATTTGTCCTCTAATGGGCTTAATGGTGGCATGTACTCTTTTTGTGACTACTGTTCTTGGGTGTTTATCCTGCTCTGTGAGATGCTGTTCTCAAGATATATTTATACTTCTGTTTTCAGTATGAGGCCCAAGCATTCTAGTTTCATTTGTACTGTCCAATGTTATTATTCTGTTTTCACAAGGCATTATCTCTCCACAGATTTGTGGGATACCCTGGGCACTACAGCACCCTCTTTGGTATGCGAAATGAGGATGTAAGTATACTGTCAGGGTTATAAATATCTTTCATGGGATTTACAATTATTAGCAGTATTGGGAGAGATACTGGACGTGAGTGAGAGAGAGATTTGAGAGAGCCGAGCAGCATCGTATTTAATTTTTCCTAAAAAAACTCTCTTTGCATGTGTCTACTGTTTTGCTGCTAATGGATTCCTTCATTCTCATCCCAGCCCATTGCCCCATGGGAACTCTTTAAATCAGTGTTCTGTTAGTCCTACTACAAGTGTGATTTCGATAGATGTGGCACTAAAAATATCCTTCAATATATGGAAGAAATGCTTAAACCTGAGAACGATCCAGAGCTGCATTTTCTCTACCAGACTATCCCTATGATTGTGGAAATTCCACATGTGGATTATCCTCCGAATTTAAAATTTCCTCTAAAATTTAGAGGACTGTTCATTATTACTCAACTGTAAAGCAGACCCAATGTCCCTCATTCTCATCAGATTAGTAATCCCCCATTCACTCTGGAATTTCTGCCCTAGTCAGGATTACAGTAGTACCACACACTTCTGGCAGTTTTAGTTTTCTTCGCACCCAATTTGTGCAAGGGCATGCTGCAATATCAAGAGTTTTAAATCTTGAAACTGGGGGAAACGTGCTAGTTCCCTTTCCTTACTGCTGAACTAAAAAAAGGGGGGTATTACCACACGTGGTAAAACTTCACCTTGCTGTCTTTAAGTTCATTATGTGCAGTTCTACCTTCTAAGTAAAGGAGTTCTCGAAATGAGGACCTAAGTCATCATTAACCTGACTCCATTCTTCTTGTCCCACTCCTAACTGTGTGCGGAAGGCCCACCATCCTGAGACATGCATTTTACAGGCCTGTGCGAAATTGAAATTGTCCTGACAGTCTCTCTGCTATTGCTTTGCTTAACAGTATAAAACCCCTCCTCCATCCCAAAGCAGTCCTGTTTTGGTTCTGTCTCCAAGACAACATATATAAGGGAAGCCTGTGTATTTGTTATTTACTTACACTTTCTTGTTGAAGCAAAAAGCTTATTAAGTGCAATGCTGATGACTCTGCTCCCTGCTCATGTGTTGGGCTGGAGGAGAGAGGTGCTGTTGGGTCTCTGCATGCAGTGTGAAAACCTTGTATAGGAAACGATTCCCGGTTTAGACAGTGCACGAGGAAATAAGTGACCAGACTCTTTTTGCAGGTTAAAAGGCTTATAAAAGATACTGATGCACTGAGCACAGTCAGTCTGCTTGTGCTAGAGCAATGGAGCCAAGTAAAAGCTACACAATTTGGAGGATGTCTGCCAAAATCCAGAAACAGAAAGGGGTCTGATCATGATAAGAGCAGATCTGGAAACTATGATAAAATAAATCAATGTCTTAAACGAGCGATCTGCAAAAAAACACACAAGCCTTGTGGCATAACATATATGAGGACCAGGAGGGTCGAAAAGGCAAGTATAAAAATGCCTATAACATCTGGATCTATCTTCAATCTTGTGAATGGACCTCTATCACACCCTCCCATAGGGGCTTGCTTGTGGCACCAATTGTAACCGCTGAATTGTCCAAGGCCTTCCACTCTATGGCTCTGGGAAAGATGCCTGGACCTGATGGCCTCTTGTTAGATTTTTATAGGGTATTTTTTTTCCTCCTACAGGACCAGCTAGCAGCGCTGTTTAACTCCTTTGCACTTGATGGAAGTCTCACCCCCACAATGTGAGACGCTGAGATTGCCCTCGTTCCCAGACCTGGGAAAGATCCATCCAATTGTACCTCCTAGTGCCCAATTACTCTTTTAAACACTGATGCAAGGCTATACACCAAAATACTTGCAAAATGCCTTGAGCCCCACCTTCACAGCACTATAGAGCCGACCAAGTGAGTTTTATTCACTAGTGTTAGGGAACAGATAATATTCGTTGTATTGCCCATCTGACTGGAAAAGAACAGAAACTGAGCTTGATGTTATTTACAGATGTTGAAAAGGCATTTGACTGGGTTAGGTGGACCTTATTTAGAGTGGTCCTTGATAAGATTCAGCTAGTTCCTAAAATGATAAGCAAGAACACAGCAGCTATTTCTTCTCCCACCACACCTATTAAGATAAATGGTCAAACTAAGAAAGTGATCACGCTGGCGAGCGGCACCCCTCTCGCCCTTCTTCAGTTTGCCTTGGCAGTAGAACTTCTTGCCATACAGACTAGACAGACAGAGACAATATTGGGTAATCCCTTCGAAAGAAGGATCTACAAAGTCAATTTATTTGCAAACGGCCTTCTCCTCACATTACCTAATCCGTCAGAATCCCTCCCAACATTGGTTGATGCACTAGAATCCTTCTAACTGGTATCTGGCTTTAAGGTCAACAAAGAGAAATCACAAGTGCCCAATCTGGCCATCCCCTCCCAAGGACCTTCCACAATATCATAAAAATGAACATCCTTCCTAGGATCCTTTATCTTTTTTAGCCTCTTTCTACTCCCATTCCCACGGAAGACATAAAACTCCTACAGAACAAGCTTCATTCATTGATATCTGCTGCTGAGAGATAAGGGTGGATTATTACTGGGCGGAACTCTTGCATTATTTATCTAAGTTGGTTTCCAAAAAAGCGAGACAAATTGGTTCCACATGGGTCACGCAGAGACTTGTCACCAACTGTGGGTCTTGGCTTGGCTTTATGTTGGTCACCACCCTGAAAGTACTTGTATATCTATACCACCCTGAAAAGTGCTCGGGATCTGAGATCAGGAGGCTATTAAAAGGGGATTCACTACTTTTCTCCCTCCCAACACATCCATAGCAAAGAACCCTGACTTTACCCCTGTGGCTTCATTCCAATCATCATTTCAAGCAGGGGGACTATTGAATCCTGGACTATTTATTCCAGGAAGGTCTATCTAAACTTCTCATGCCTCTAATATTACAACTACAACATTGTGCTGGGCACCCAGCAAACGCCCAAGCACCCACTCAACCTTTCATGCCATTAGAGAAATTAATTCTCTCATCTGAGGGTAAGAAAGGCATATTTTCCAAAGCCAATTGCAAATATCCATATAACAAACACAATGTGAAATGGACTTGGTGAAGCCTGTATGAAGAATGCAAAAGCAGATGCCTGGAACAATAGCCCTAAGATACACAACAGCATTCCTCACAGAGAGTCTGTTACAAGATAATGTACCAATTTTACCTCACCCCTATCTGCTTAAGCAGAATCTACCCCTCTGTCACTCTATTGGTGTGGCACACAGGAAAATGGTGATTTCATAATCATTTGGGGTCTTGTGTAGTCATAGAAACATTCTGGAAGGAGGTTCTGGGCCCCATTAAAAGGAACCTTGAGGATATCTCATCCCTGCAGACCCTGCTACCATACTCTTGGGGCTTCAACCAACAAATGGGCAATCCCAAAGCATATGGATGTCTGATGCTCTCAATAAGCCACATTTTGCACAGTTAACTGGGTCTCCTCCTCTCATCTTTGAGAGCTTCGCTGGTGTAAAAAAGACCCTATGAAAGGTAAAGAGGTGGTTCCTCAATAGTGATGCTAATTTAACTTCTTTATATACAATACGTATTGAGTCTCCCCACCATCTTTGTATTTGATCTACGGGCATAACTTCCCCCCAAAGAGAGTACGGCAAGTCCCCATCCTGCACCTCCACCAGGGCCCAATACCAACTAAAGACCTTTGCTATACTTGTGTGGTTATTTATTATATTGTCTAGAAACTGTTTTTCGGCCTCCAACCTAGCTATAACCTTCTGAGATCAATTCCTCAATTGTATATATTGCAACCTTGATAAACTTTGACCAGTCCGTTCCATAAGATCTTCCCAAGATAATAACAAACCACTGCCGACTAGCTCCCCCCAGTATTGGATCCCTGCTTTGTTAAGAGGCAAAGCTAACATGTCAGTAAGACATTCAGGCGTCCCCGGGGACTCCCAAACTGGTGCCCAAAAACTATAATACTAAATTCCTGCCAGTTGCCGTACCCTATACCACACTTTGGCTGCATCCTGCAATATCTTCAGTCTCACCTTCTTAAAAACTTGGGATCCCCAAACGTATACAAAAAATGAGTAGCTGCGCCTTTTACTGTTGCTACCATACAATTAAGCATTTCTCTAACTGCCGAGTAATCTGGATCACTAAATAACATTCTTACATTCCTCAGATGGAATGCCCATACGTAATATTGTAAATCGGGAAGTGTAAGGCCTTCTTTCTCCTTTCTTCTGCGCAGTTTCTTCCATGTGATGCTAGAACCTTTTTGTGCCCAAATAAACGAATTGACCTTTTGTTGAAACGTACTCAAGAGCTTACTATCCATTGATAATGGGATAGAGTTAAAAAGAAAATTCAACTTAGGCAGGATCATCATTTTAACTAAATTTACCCTCCCAATCAATGTAAGAGGCAAATGTGCCCATCTTAACATTAACTTACTACATTCTGATACTACAGCCCTGAGATTAACCTCTGCAATTCGCTCCACCTCCTGGTCTATTACCAAACCTAATTATCTCATAGATTATGTTGTGCAGCAATTGTCGGCCCCCAGGTTCCATACAATTATTTCTGTTTCATCCGGATTAATATGGTAACCTGAAACCCTCCCAAAACCCTCCGCCAAACTCAATAATGCCGGGAAAGAGTCAGATAAATTTGAAGTGTAAACTAAGAGGTCGTCAGCAAATAAAGCTACCTTCTTCACCCATCCTTTACTGCTAAAGGGAGAAAATCTTAAATCTTGCCTAATCCTTCTTGCAAAGGGCTCTATATACAGATCGAATAACAAAGGGGAAAGAGGAACACCCTGTCTTGTACCTCTAGTAATCTCAAACAAATC
This sequence comes from Pleurodeles waltl, assembly GCF_031143425.1. Taxonomy (NCBI): domain Eukaryota; kingdom Metazoa; phylum Chordata; class Amphibia; order Caudata; family Salamandridae; genus Pleurodeles; species Pleurodeles waltl. Next base: position 346,533,066 of record NC_090450.1, on the reverse strand, counting down.
TGTAAGTCCCCCATTCACCAACACCCTCGCCTCTGGTGCCTAGTAAATCAACTGAATTGCTTGGCAAAATTTAGTACCCAAATTATACAGTTGAAGAACTAAATTTTAGTTCAGTAATTCCAGGTAACCCTATCAAACGCTTCTATAGTATCCAAAGCTATAACTGCTAACGGTTCTTGATACGTAGTAGCTAAGTCAATTAGGTTAAATGTTTGCTCGCACATAAACCTATTCCGTATAAAGCCTTTCTGATCTGGGTGTATTAGTTCACCAATTACGCCACTCAGCCTGTTTTCCAAAACCTTAGCATAAATCTTATAGTCAGTGTTCAACAAAGATATTGGTCTATATGATTCACACCTCACTGGAGATTTACCTGGTTTTAAAATAAGAGAGATAGTAGCTTCCCGCCATAAAGCTGGTGGTAGAACACCCTCCTCAAAGATCTCCAAAAATAATTGGACCATCTGAGGGATTATAGAGTCACCCAATATCTGATAGAATTCAACCGGGATACCATTTGGTCCTGCCGCCTTCCTCTTACTACTCTTTTTCAGAATTGCCCTTATCTCCCTTTCCATGATAGGTCCGCCTAAATATGACTGCTTGTCCTGCTTAAGCCGGGGGAGGACTTCCATATCCAGGCAATTCTCAGCTGCCTCAAACTCTACTTCCCCATCCTCCCTATATAGAGAGGCAAAAAACTTTAGGAAGGCCTCTTCTATCTCATCAGGAGTTGTAAATCTAACGCCAGAATAACTATCCACAAGTTCATCTATATTGCCCCGTACCTGATCTTTCTTAATTTTCCATGCCAGTAACTTCCCCATATTACCTCCAATCTCGAACTGAGTCTGCTTGTTTACCTCCCATCTCTTAGCAATTTTAACTTGTAGGACTAACTCCAACTGCTGCCGCAAATCCCTTCTCTTGTTATTCAAGAACTCCTCGTCACCTCCCTTCTCAAACTCCAAATCACACAACCGTATTTGCCTCTCAATACCCTCCAACTGGTCCCTATGCTGCCTTCTTCTATAACTAGCGATTCTTATCATCTTTACCCTCATTACTGCCTTATAAGTATCCCACACTACACCTATAGAAGCCAAACCATGATTAATTCTAAAAAACTCTTCGGTGTCCTTCCGAAGCCGGCCTATAATATCTTCTTCTAACAACAGAGTTCTGTTGAGAGTCCACCTTCTCCCCCTCGTCTCCTGAGGATAATACATTCTTAAAACCACTGCAGCATGATCAGACAAATGTGTGGCAGAATAACTAATATCTGGCAGTGACCTGCGCGATGGGGCACTGCACAGGGGCCCGAAGCACCCCTTCTGCCAGCCTTTCCCTGGCGGGTGAAAGGCTGGGGGAAATGGGATCATTATCCAAGGGGGCAGCAACGCTGCCCTGTCGGACAATGATGCTGTCCACCGACAGGCTGCCTGTCTTCATTATGTGCCTGTCTTCATTATGTGCTGGTCTGGGCTGCAATGCCGGATGGCGGGATTTCCCGCCACCGCCGGCATAGCGGCCCAGACCACCAAGTTCATAAAGAGGGCCATAGTGGTGAATCCATTTGTGACTAGTAAACAAACTAAATACCTCCTCTTTAGTTAAATGCGTCTCTTGAAAACCTATTATGTGTGCTGGACATTCCCTAAGTAACAACAACATTTTTCTTGCCCTAGCCTTCACCCTTAAACCGTTCAGATTCCAAGACATTATTTGCAATATACCCGCCCCCTCCCCCTGACCCTCTAAGACTCTATACATTTGTGCATAAGCGGCCTAGGGTGCATAAGGACATTTTATAGCTTCTTCCAAGCCAACCCACCTTCAGTGCAAACCCCATCCCCTTAACCCCCCCTACAACCCTTTCCTTACCCTCCCCACCCTCCCAACCCGGGGGAACGCCCCATCCTATTGACCGACCCTTAGGTCTCATTTAGAGCCCCTTTGAGCTCCCCGGCATAACCTGTGCAGTGTTGCCATTTTTTATACCTTCTAGCAATTCATCTGCTAAGGCTGGGTCTCTGATATTGTACATTCTAGTATTATGCATTACACGCAGGGTTGCTGGGAATTTAAGTTGGGCTGCTGCACCCACCTTTTTAAATTCTTCCAATCATTTTCCCAGCTCCCACTGCCTATTTAGTGTTACTCTAAATAAATCCAACCTACCCTCAAATGAGAACTCCTCAACTTTCAGAGGACCCAGTCCCAATGCCTTCGCCAATATTTTTTCTTTCAACTGATAGGTCTGGAAATTGATCAAAATCTTCTGCGGCTTCTCCCTATTAGGATCCTTCCTAAACCGATCTCTAGGAATTCTCTGAATATCTTTTATAATCTCAGCCTAACTTTCTTCCACAGGCACTGATTTTTTTATAAGAGAAGCAACATATTTCTTTAGGTCGTCCCCTTCCACACCTTCCAGCACCTTTCGAATCCTTAAATTATTCCTCCTTGAAGAATTTTCCAGGTGTTCCAGTTTCTCCTGTAAACTACGTTCACTTTCCTTTAGTAATTCAAATCCCTCCTTTTTCTTACTCAATTCTTCTTTAACAAACTCCATTGGCTCCTCAAGGGCTTGGGTCCTAAGGATCAGAATATCGAATTGTTTTTCCAAGGACTCACAAGCCGACCTGATCTCGCCTTGGTTTCCTTCTGAAACCGCAAACCCTTTGGATATATTCTCTGTAAGTGCCAAAAACATACTATCCAGTTTATCGAGCTCAGGTCGCTCCGCCAGCCCCAAGTTGCACCGAGGGGGGGGAGATCCCATCACCCCCGAAAGCTCCCCAGGGCTGGAAGGAGTAGATAGTTCCAAATCTTCCATAATGACCGTAACCCCCACTGACTAACGCAACAAGAACCAATCTGAGAAGCCTCCTCAGGTCTGGGGGTATAATACCCTGCTTCGACGTGCCCCCATATTGTGGGAAGGAAACCACCTGGTCCAGCTTCTCCATCTGGGCACCAGAAGTAGAAACAGCCAACGGAAGAACCCTAAAGTATGCCCACATGGACGGAGTTGCTTTCATTTTTCCAATGCTTTTTTCCTGTCCAGAAGTGGCTCTCCTAAAGTTCTTCCCAAACTCCTCCCTGGAAGAACCTTCGGCCTGAAATCTAACTTCCTCCCTACCACCTTCTCCTCCTGAAAACAAGCTTAGGTTTTTTATATTAGATTTAGTTTTAATGGCACCATCCTTCATATGGGCTCTCTCTTACCTCTAGCCAAGATAGATCCTTTTGGAAGAAGAGAGAAGCAAGCTTACTTCTGAGCTAGGATCCTCTTGCAGCAAACCTGCCCTGCAGGCCGCCGCCTGCTCAGCCACCCGACTGGTGCTGACTCTTCCTGCGATCCCCTGGAGGGGAACGCGCGTAGCTGCCTGCCGGCTCCTCTTGAGCAGCGCGCGCCCAACCCGCAGCTCCCACCGAGGCACCGCCATTCGTCTTCGTGGGGCTGGAGCCCCCACACATAGGCCTACAGGCAAGGCCCCGCCACTGCTGTACCTTCACCATAGGGCAAAACACCACGCTCATCGTCCTCTGGGGAGCTCAGTAGGACGGTCAGCGCACGGCACGTCTGCCGCCCGCCATGTTCCCCACCACCAGGGGCATTACCTTTTTGCTGTCCCACCATTTGTCTAATCGCTTTTTAATTTCAGCCTGTCACTCAGTGTTGGAACACATTATTTCTTATACATTTTAAATTTTTCCCTCTCTTAGTGCAGTTCCGGTGGTTGTCTCATCGAGCTTGCCCAGGAGTTACTAGTGATAATGGTTGGCAAACAACTTATCAATAACATTCAAGAGTTCATTGTACCGTAAGTATTTTTCTTGTGCTGCACAGAATATAGATAATACAATTTCTTCTGCTCTGCACCCTGGGTATAATGACACCCATTGGGATCTTCACAACTGTCATAATTTGTCATCTACACAGTGGGTGGGTCTAGGGTTTCTGCCTCAAAATTAGTGCCAGGTCTGCCCCGTCCTTTATTCATCCACTTGCTGCATTTGTGGTCACGTGCAGTTTCCTACTTTGTATGGGAGACGCACGATATGCTGAGTCTTACCACTGCTTTCCCTGCGTGCACCAATGTTGCATTGTACTACTACTAGTATATAATTAATGAAATTCTATCTCAAAAATAACCACCAGACACAAATAATTCATATTTTACCATTTGCAACAATACATATTTTGAAAGTGCAATTTAGCATTGCCATTCAGAGGAGTACATAAAACTAAAACCAATCCCATTCATTTAAGTTTGAATCTATGTTAGTTTGAAACAAACATATTTTCCTGCTAGAACATATTTCTGGAAGTAATGGCCCATGATCATTTTAAATTTCTTGTGCATTACACTTACAGGGCCAGATGTACAAAACTTTTTTCCAGTCGCCGGGCCATTTGCGACCGGAAAATAAAAAAAATTCTGATGTAAAAAATGCAAAAGGTGATGTGGTAATTTGTTACCGAATTGCAATTTGCATGTGCAATTCAGTATTTGGAAGGAGCATGTTTTGGGCGTCCCTTCCAAACACCAAATCGGTATGATGTGTATTACTGTTTTGCAACCAAAATCATGTTATGAAACAGTAATACTTTACCACCACTTAAAAAGTGGTGATAACCCATATGCAAACAGAAAAGGATCCCTTTGGTACCCCATAACCTTTGAGATTGTTATGGCAATGGCCTCAGTGATCACTGCTTACCCTTAAAAAATTAAACTTAAATGTTTTTTTTTTCTTTTTAAACATGCTTCATTTTCCTTTAAGAAAAATGGCTGCATTTAAAAAAATGCTTTATTTAAAAATAATCACAGACATGGTCGTTCACTGACCCCAGCAAGCCACTATCCCTGTAATGGCATGAATCCTAGTGGGTCGCAAATTGTGACCTACATCATTAATATGCATGCGGTAGCTCAATTTGTGACCCATTAGCAATTGCTTAGGAAACTCAAAAGAGTTTAATAAATTAGGAATAGTGATTTCCTAATCGCGATTTGCATGAAATTGCAGTTAGGAAATCGCTATTCCTTATCTTCGTATATCTCACCCATAATCTCCACTTTTCCCCTGAGGTCCTGTTTAGAACCAGTTATGAGCTAACACTTGGGCCAAGTGCTTTATGTGTAGCAATTAACCTTTCATACTTGATTGTACTCATAACATCTACATAAAATAGAGAAACAGAAAAGAAACCAGTATAAATTGTGCATGGGTAGCCTACCATAAATAATAATAAAATAATGTATAATTAAAGAACTATGATTCTGAATAGAACAGAAGAGTACATAAAACTACATCTCCAAACCCATTACTTACTAACCCTAAAGCAGTATTAGCTCATGAATTGTTTATCTCAATGATTAAAAATTAAAAACCTGTTCGGCTCACTGTAATCTACACACACCGATGTGTGGTTAGTCATCTTCTTACGCAAACTCTTTTTATTATATTACAGGTTTAAAACTTTTTATTATATTTGTGCAAGTAGTATGAAAAATAATAAGAATGCAAAGAGAATAGAGAAGCAGATCCAGTACAATGACATGGTACATATGAGAAATTGGGTTGTTGGTTGACAGGGGTGCCAGCCCTGATCAAGCAACAGCCACAATCCTTTCCAGGGTGAACCACAAAATTCACTAATTTAACCTGTGCTTTACCCTGGGTAGCTTTTTACAGAAAGCAGTCAGGCTACACTTAGAGGCGATGTGTTAAGTATTTATGCAGCACACAAATAGCAACACAGTGAAAACACAACACAACAAAAATCTCAAACCAATTTAGAATAATGTTGACAATTTTAATGAACAAATTGACACCATAACCAAGAACATCCAATTAGTAGAACAAGAGTTCTGAATATTTAAAGTTTAAGGTTCAAAATAGCAGGTCCTCAGTTTTGGAAAATAGCCACCTGGGCACCATTAGCACCACAACCAAGGGTTCAGGAAGGAATAAAGACCTCTTGCTGGTTCAAGACTCAATCAGGCTGGGTCCATGTTTAAGATGGTGGGAGCCTGTCATGTCCCTGTGGCTCAGAACAGGAGACCAGCTAAACTAGCCCCTGGAGTAACTTCTGAAGTCCTGGGTGCAGGTGGTGATGCGGGGCACTACAGTAGGGCTGGTCTCTGAAAGTTCCAAGCAGGCTCCAGACAGCAAAGCAGTCCTTTCAAGTCCAGCAGCATACTGGAAGAGTACACAGCAGGTCACGGCAGCAGGCAGTCCTCTGAGAGTCCTTCAGCAGGTCCAGTAGTGAACTGAAAAGTGGGTCTGTGAGCCCCTTTTTATACCCTGGTGCCATGCTCATAGAAGTTTGGAGAAGTTTCCAGAAGACTTCTATGAAGCTCCAGGAATTTCCTGCCTCTCCAGCTTGGCTCCTAGCTGGCTGTGCTGACAATACAGGGTCGTTAAGCCTGTTGTGTGGGGGCAGAGCCCAACCTATTCAGTTGCAAGTGGGGCTGTGCTTAGCTCTGCCACTCCCATCAAGTGAGTTAATGGGTGATTCAGGCTCTGTTAATTCCTCCCTTGTGTGACAGTCTGGAGTGAATTCACAAAGTCTCAACTGTCAGTTACACCCAGTCATGTGACCTAAGGCAGGCTGCAGGCACAGAGGGCTAAGGGCAGAAAATGCCAACTTTCTAAAAAGTGGCATTTTCAAACTTGTAATGATAAATCCAACTTTACCATTCAAGAGGATTCATCATTACAAGTGCATAGATACCAAACATGAACTATCTACCACCTCTGGTTTAGGAATGACAGATTATTAAATAAAATAAGTAATTCACAATGTTATTCTATGGGAGGGGTAGACGTCACAGTAATGAAAAAATGAATGTGGGAGTTTTTCACTACTAGGACATGTAAAATTAAACAGTACATGTCCTACCTTTTATTTAGACAGCACCCTGCCCTATGGGCTACCTAGGGCCCATCTTTGTGGTGACTTATATGTAATAAAATGGGAGTTGTTGGGGGCGGCACACTCTGGTTGGCTGAACCTACTACTTCCGTCAGAGGTGGTTGGTAACACGAATTGTATAACGTGTGCTCACCCTCAGGCAGCTTGACACTGAGCAGTCAGGCTTATCATAGGGGCATATGTAAAGCATTGGCAGAGCACACATACATGATAAATACACAGAGTGTCACAAAAGAGACTTCACCTGTTGTTTATGTAAAGAAGGTTAGTATTTAACATATACTTTAATTAACACAACATGAACATCATGTAAATCTGGGCATAAATCACATTCAAAAATATAACTAGCAATACTAGACCCAACAGTGTCAAAAACAATATGTGCAATATGTACACTTGGGAAAAAGCCTACGTTCCCTCCCAGAAACCTCATCCAGTGCAAACCATTGTCAGCACAAGGCCCACCCCAGCAGTTATCCCAGGTCAGAATCACAGAGTTATAGGGTGCATCCCGTTTCACATCATTATAAGCAATCTGTACACACAGATAATTTCAGCCCTTTTAAAGAGCTCTGTGGCCTAGGCAGCACGGGTAAAAACCAATGTCAACTGTGATAGTCTTTTGGCAAGGAAACAACGTGTATGGCAACACCGCTGTGCGGTGTAGTCAATCACAGGCAGTCACTCCCACACACTCACTTGCACACACTTGCTGCTAGCACCCTAATGCGGTGCACTGATATCCGGCAGGCCAGTTGTCACCGTGTTAAAAGAGCCCGTGGGTCCAAACCTTCCTCCACCTTTCAACCCAATCCCTACTACTCCGTCCCCAGAGGTTGGTGATGAAAGCAACCTTTCCCGAGATATTAGGTCAATCGCAGCCAGAGTCACACTTATTCAGGGTCCCAGGGGAAAGTTCGGGGGATGAGAATAGATAACAGCCTGATCAGGTAATAGTCAACAAATGGAAGTTTGACCACCACTTGGTAGGTTCACTCACATGTCTTCGCACTGCCTTCCAACGTGGCTCCTGGACTGCAAAGCACAGGGATGGCGACTGTAGGACACACACTGTTCCCAGTAGTGCCCAATTATGGCAGGCACTCCAGTACACAAATAATTACTAATTGTGCACCTCCCTGTAATGAGGCACAACGTCTGGTGCACGATGACTTGAGTCACTCCAGACAATCCCAATCACCCACGAAAAGGACCAATTTCCGTACCTCCCTGGAATGAGACACAATGTCTGGTACATGATGACTGAGTCACACCTGACAATTCCAATCACACAAGGACAGTTACCAATGTCCTCCCTCCCTGGGATGAGGCACAACATCTGGTGCGTTATGACTTGAATTGCACCAGACCATTTCGATTACACATGAAGAGTTACCAATTTCTTACCTCGCTGGATGACTTGAGTAGCACCAGACAAATTTTATTACACATGAGGAATTATCAATTCTGTACCTCCCTGGAATAAGGCACAACACCTGGTGCACGATGACTTGAGTTGCATCAGGCAAATCTGATTACACACAAAGAATTACTAATTCCATACCTCCCTGGAATGAGACACAACGTCTGGTGCACCATAACTTGAGTCGCACCAAACAAATCCAGTCACACACAGAGGGGCAGGTTCAGCATGCCACACAAGGTAGAATGAGGCACTGCTACGGGTAAGCCTCCACCTCCGAGAGTCACAGCCTGTGAATCGGACACCGCACACAATGAGCATGCTGTAATTGTGTTGCATGACATAAATTCAGCACAATAGACTAAGCGGGCCATGTGGGGTCCCACAACTAGTGAATGTGATCACCACCAACAAGACGCTTATGTGTGACGTGGCCTCACGATGAAGGGACACACTCCTTGAATGCAGGCAGTACTTTGCAGGTTCTGCACCTGGCAATCCAGTCTCCAGGTACAATACTTGGTTCAACCCTTACATCACTGCTATCAGATGAGAACCAGTTGATTATGTGGGCTCTTAAGAGGGCATGGCTCTCCAGATGTCACAGTTGGAAGTAGTAGGTTCCTCATGGGAGGTTTTTGATGTCACTAAGACCTCCACCAAAGAACAGGGGCCAAGCCAACAAGCCCTTTAAGAGCACTCTTTGGGGCGCTACACATCAACAGGCAATCCATCCACATCAGCCACAATTTAGGAAGAGTCAGTGGTCCCTTCCCATGGCAGTAATTACTTCTGGTACACAACAGAATCCTCCGGCAGTGTGCATGACGCCGACCGGTAACTCCGGTCCTGTGTCTCCGCAAGAGTATCTTTGAAATGCTGCAGTGTGGCACCAGTAGTTACACTGTAGTGTGCCTTTGAAGTTAAGGGAGGCGCAGAGTGTTCCCCTTTGAACCACAGATGGCTCCCCTAAAATTCAGTCCTGTCTGCCATGGGGCTGTGGAATGCAGATCTTAATCTTTAGTAGGGCCATGAGTTGGCCTGAGAGGCCAAGAGTCAAAACTTCTCCCTCAAATTTATCCAGCCAGGCCCTCAAATGGCAGAGGTCTGTTGTTTTGGTTGTATGCCCAATGTTTATAGCTGTCATTGGGAAATGCACAGATGTGTTCCCTCACCTCCAGTGTGGACTGAAGTTGAATTTAAAAAGGCACAAAGCGTTTTTAGTGCACAGAAATGGCCACTTTCTAGAAGTGGCTTTTCTAAGATATTCTTGACAAAACTATATTTACCATGGAAAGGGGTCTGCCAGGACAAATTCAATGATCGTAAACATTATGAAGCTGCTCCACTACAATCCACAATTGCAGCTAGCAGTAATTGTACTTCCCCTATGTTAACCTATGGGCAGAGCAGCTCTCACATGTGGTGAAAACACATCTGGGTATTGTTCACTCTCTGGGCATACATGCCGTTGCGCACGTACAAGCCTGCATTGGCAGGCTGGACACATGTTTAATAGCACCATAGGTCCAAATGTGCACACACGGGCCTAATGAAAGAGGTTGGATAATGTTTAAGAACGCCATGGGTGCAAGTGCGCACACACAAGCTTGTTAAGGCAGACTGTATACATGTTTAAGCACACCATGGGTGCAAGGGCGCCCACACAAGCCTGTTGTGGCAGGCTGGATACATGTTTCGGCACACCATGGGTGCAAGTGCGCACACACAAGCTTGCTATGGCAGGCTGGTCACATTTTTGGAGCACCAGTGGCCACTTGTGCATGCACTGGCCAGCACCACTTCCTAACATTGGTAGGAGAGGCACGCACACTTTCACACTATACTTACTGTGGGAAAGGGCCCAGGACCCTAAGGCCACTGGATAAAGAATAAGCAAAACCTATGGGAAGAGTTGATCCCTTACGCAAGGAAAACCCACGTGGGGGTTCTTCATTACCAGGTCATGGGTCACCCATGTGTACCTGCCCAGCCTTCTGCCTATCACCTGCACCGCCCTTCAGGGGGTGCTCTAGAGTTACAGGGGGGCTTACTCAAGATCAGCTACAGTGTAAGAAGAGCCAACCTGAGCCCCGGAGCAACTGCACCTCCACAGCCCTTCCTGAGGAGGCCAGATACATGCTTGACAGGCTGTTCTAGTGGGTGGCACTAGTTCCACTAGTAGCCAGAGCCGTACCCGCCTTGGGTATGTGGTGTACTTTTTTACAGGCCACTCCTGGTTACAGCACCTGATACAATCACATAAACGCCCCTTTCTGGCATGTCTAGTAAGGGCATGTGCAATTTCCCACTGCAATACAGTGGGAAAGTGCCCAGAGTCCTAAGTGTAGAAAAGTACCCTATTTTTGGCATGGTTACCCACACTTTTTGCCTGCTGTCAGTGTGTTTTTACTGTGTTCACTGGAATCCTGCGAACCAGGACCCCAGTGACTGTGCTCTCTCCCTCTAAATGTGGTTGTTCCTTACTTAGTACACCCCACAATTGGCATACTGGTGCCCCCATGTAAGTCCCTAGTATATGGTACGTAGGTACCCAGGGCATTGTAGTGACAGGGGTTCCCTATGGGCTGCAGCATGTATTATGCCACCCATGGGAGCCCATGCAAAATGTCTCATCAGGCCTGCCGATGCAGCCTGCGTGAAAAGGTGCATGCACCCTTTTGCTTCAGGTCACTGCACCAGGTCACTGTAAGCCACCACTATGGCAGGCCCTCTTAGCCCAGAGGGCAGGGTGCAAGTACCTGTGTGTGCGGGCACCCCTGCATGAGCAGATGTGCCCCAACAAACTCCAGCTCCATTTTCTTGGACTTCGTGAGTGCAGGGAAGCCATTTTACACGTGTACTGGACTGTGTCCAGCTTCATAATGGTAACTCCGAACCTGGGTATGTTTGGTATAAATCATGTCAGAATCCTACCCCAATTCTGTTGCCAGTATTGGTTGTTAGATTCCATGCACTTTGGGGGCTCCTTAGATGACCCCCACCCTTGCTCCTACCAGTTTTCAGGTTTTTGTTTCAGACAGCCTGCACTGCTGGCATCCTACAGACAGGTTTCTGCCCTCCTGTTGCTTGACCAACTCAACCCCAGGAAGGCAGAACAATTGATTTCCTTTGGGAGTGGGAGACTACACCCTCTTCCTTTGGAAATAGGTGTCAGATGACTTGGGAGGGGTAGCCTCCCCAAGCCACTGGCATGCTTTGAAGGGCACATTTGGTGCACTGCTTGCATAAACTGGTTTGCACCATTCCAGGGACCCCCCCAGCCCCTGCTCTGGCACGAAACTGGACAATCAAAAGGGGAATGCCCACTCTCCTGTCCCTTACCACCCCAAGGGTGGTGCCCAGACCTCCTCCAGGTGGCCACTGGTTTCTGCCATCTTGAATCCAAGGTGGACAGAGGCCCCTGGGAGCATCTGAGTAGCCAGGACAGGCAGGTGACACCACAGCCCCCTCCTTATAGGTGGTCACCCTGCTAGGTGACCAATCCCCCTTCCTGGGATATTTAGGGTCTCCCTCTTGGATAGGTCATCAGATTCGACATGCAAGATTCCAGCAGAACTCCTCTGAATTGCTTACTTCATCTTCTTTCCATCGAGACTGCAAGTGGACTCTCCAGGAACCGACAATCTGCAACTCCAGCGACAACTCAGCTTTGCAACATTGTTTCTATGGCTCCTTCCGGCAACTGCAACATTTCCTCGGCTGTGTATCCTCTGAGGGTGACGAGTCTTCAGTCTCCACAAGAAGCAGGAAGGAATCTCCCTTGGAGTGAAGGAGTCACTCCCCTGCATCCGCAGGCACCAACTGCAACAACGACCGGCTGTGTGGATCCTCTCTACTCTGGAACTACATGGGTCCTGCATCACAGGTGGTGGTCTGGAGTGGTCCCCTTGGTTCTCTCTACCAGCTGTCAAACTCGGGAGATGGTAAGCCCTCACCTCTCTTTGAAGGACAGTACCACTGTGCACTACAACTCTTGCAGCTACCGAGGCTTGTTGGCTCTTCTTCAAGGGATCTTCAGGCTTTGTGTAGACACGGCCTCCAGCACTCTTCCCTGCACAGCACAGTCTCCTGCCTGTTGGTCCAGTGACGTGGGACTCCTCTCCAGGTGTGCTGAGTGGGCCTCACTGCGACTCCTGTGCCTGCTGCCTTTGAGTTGCCTTTGGGGGCTGCATCTCGTCTTCTGACTCTCCTCACTGCTGAGGGTTGCTTGGGACTCTGCTCCTTGGGTTGAGTCCACACATACCTTCCTGGTCCCCAGCAACTCTGCAACTCTTCATCTGCAACTCTTACCTTTGCCAAGGCTTGTTGGTGGCTCTTTCACACCATTGCCTGACTGCAACTCTTCTTCCAACATGGGACATCAATTGCATCACTCCTGGAACTTCTCCTGCTCCTGTGCTGCATAGTGACTCCTGGTCTTCACCGGTGACCTGGTCCTGCATCTCCAGAAGGGTGGGTAGTGGCTCTTGCCCCAACCGGACACTCCAACTCGAACTGGACTGGACTTGGTCTCCTTCATTTGCAGGTCCTCTTCTGTCAGGATCCCCCTTTGGTTTCCTTCAGTCTTGTTTTTGTCTTGCACAGTCCTTATACAAAGTTTAACTGTGGGTTTTGGGAAAAAACAGGTACTTACCTCTTCTCGTCTTGTCGCTGGGGGGCACCCTGGTACTTACCTTTTGGGCTTCCTAGCTCCTCCAGCTCCCCACTACAGTTTCCACTTCCTTGGGTAGGGCACTGACTTTCGTATTCCACTTACTTAGTATATGGTTTGCTCTCCCCCTAGGTTCTCCCTTATTTTCTGTTATTTCACTGTTTTCTATTGCTTTCTATGCCAACTCCTGACTTCTAATGTGTATATAATAGTGTTTTTACTCACTTGCTAGTAGAGTATTGCCTATATAGTATTTGTGTTACCATAATAAAGTACCTTTATTTTTGTAACACTGTGTGGCTCTTTCATGTGTGTAAGTGCTGTGTGACTACAGTGGTATTGCATAAGATTTGCATGTCTCTTAGATAAGTCTTGGCGGCTCATCCACAGCTACCTCTAGAGAGCCCTGGCTTCTGAGATACTGTTTACACCTCGCTAATAGGGGATACCAGGACCTTGTATAAGGTGATAACACCATAGATGCTCACCACACACCAGGCCAGCTTCCTACACTAAGGTCATGCAACGAGAGCGAGAACAAAAAAATGGGAGGAAAAAGCTAAAGGTTTAAGAGAAATTCCCTAAGAAGGGCTATCTCCACCTGGAGTTTATGGCTTGGCAAAGGGGTTTAAATGTCAAGTCGACATAGCAGTGGGATACTGCCTTCAGGCTGAAATGGCAGGCTTGGGGCATGTTTAAGGTGCTACCTAAATGGGTGGCACAATAATTGCTGCAGGCCCACTGGTAGCATTTAATGTACAGGCCCTGGATATATGGTATACCACTCTACAAGGGTCTTACATGTAAATTAAATATGGCAATCATGTAAATGACAATTAAACCATGATTTAGGGGAGAGTGCACCAGTGCTTTAGCACTTGTTAGAAGTGGTAAAGTGCACAGAGCCCTAACGCCGACAAGCAAAAATCCAGCAAAAAGTAGGAGGAGGAAGGCAAAATGTTTGTGGGTAATCCTGTAGGCAAAGCCATTTCCAACAGTGTATAAATGAAAATTGTGGAAAATTAAAATTATTTTGACTAAAGATTTCAGCACTTTCACAATTACCATTGTGTGGAAATAAGAAATCCTAATTATAAATGATCCCTTTTAGATAGTTGCTCAAATAACACGTAGGCAGAGATCAAAAATATAGTCTAAGAAGAACATACTGGGAACGACCTGAATATGGAGATTTTAAGTTGTGCCTTTGTGCAGCCTAATTTCTGACATCTAAATGATCTAGCTAATGGGCTTATTTTGTAAATTAAAATCGTAGTTTTTTTGGCAAGTACTGACCTAGGAAAGTTCAAGAGATCCTCGTTTCTCAACACAATATTGTCGCACCTGTGTCAGTATATGACCCATGATCACTAGGTATATAACAATAGCTTCTTATCCTGGTTCCACCTGGATACTTTGTTGTTGGCCGTCATAGTGGGGAGAATATTGAGGAATAGACTTCTCTTGTTATTAAGTGGGGGGGGGGGAGAATCTCTACCGCCTGGGCACCCAAACAACCTATAGCAGGATCTTAATGGGTACTAATTTAAAAAATGATTTTCGATGTACACACTATGACATTTCAGGAGGATTATAAATAACCAGAAGAGTATAAAATGTGCATTAGAGTGCTTGCTTTAGTTTGGTTATACCAGCAGGTTCGGATCTGTAAAAAGCTTACATTTAAAGTCTTCTCCGGGGACCAGAGCATTTTGTGGAACAGCTTAAACAAGTTTGTGCAAGTGCTGCTGTTATTTTAAAACTAAAAAAAGGACCTCTATATCTGAGACCATTTACCCTCAGGTCTGGGATTTATGGTTAAGATTTCTTAGGGTTGTCTAACATTTGTGTTACTTTGTGGATTGTACATTTACATTTATAACGTGATAAATCTCAGAGGCAGAGTCACTGCGGATGGTTTGCTCAACAGTGCCATTATATCTAGAATATTGACTTGGGGACTTTTTCTTTCTATCAGTACCTTTAACTAAAACAAATGTAAAATTCCAGTTTTGTAATTTAAATTCAAGCTGCAGTTTTGCAAAGGGTTTAGTACAAGCCTTATTAAATAACTGAGTAACTGAGAGTAAATCTCATGTCCTGAAGGATTTGCTCTTCTCCTCTATTATACGTTTTTCATTATTCCAAATAATCATATGGTTTGATTTACCCACCTTATTTACTAACTTTGCATCAGTACCTTACCTTGCTTTCATAAGCTCCACAATTGTTGAGTTATTAATAGAGTGTGATAACATGGGTAATACATTACTTGCTGTACTATGAGCCACTGTGTTTTTTCTACATCAAAGTTTTGAGAAATGAACCAATACGCAACTAGGTGACCTATGGAAGCCATTTGACATTTACAGAGGTCAGGAAAAATAATACTCCTAATATTTTTACTCATTTAAAGGTTGTCCTGATTGTCCTCCTTTTTTAACGCCCAAAAGAAATCTGAAACTATATGATTTATGACAGAAGAAAGTGATCAGATATTTAGAGGGGAAAATGTTATAGGACATTGGTTCCCAACCTGTGGTCCGGGAACCTTTGGAGGTCCGCAAAGCCTCTTCAGGGGGAACCGTGACTGCTTAGAAAATTAAATAATATTAACTAATTAGGTCCCCGGCATTCAGTAATGACTCAGTGGAGGGGTCCCCGGATTCCAGTAATGATTCAGTGGGGGGTCCCTGGGTTCCAGTAATGGTAAAGTGGGGGTCCACAGAAGCCAAAAGGTTGGGAACCACTGTTTTAGGACATAGTTAAAGTGGCTACATATGCAGATGTCATCACATTGTTTATATCTGGTGTGGACTGGGAGTAATTTCAGGATTAGATCGGATAGAACATTTTCTAAAATTTGGCTGTAAATCCATCAGGCCCTGGGGATTTGTTGATTAAGGTGAGGAGATATTACCAATTAAAGCAATTTCTTCAGTGGAGGTGTCCCCTTCAAGCTGATGGTGACATGTCTTTGTATTAACAATAAGATAACTGTGGCTTAGTTATGACCTCATGTACTTCATACAAACCTTATTGTCATGTAGATATACTTTTTATAGACAGTTTTGATCACAACATCAATCTCAACATCTTTGATCACTAATTCCACTGCACTATGTTTTAAAGCAATAATATGTGTCATAGTGTGCCAATGGTGTGTTTAGTTTGCAAGTTTTCCCATGATTTGTTTAGATTACAAGGGCATTGATTATGAGTTCTGTTCAATAATCCCTGATATTTCCCTGTCACATAGTCAATGTTATCGGAGGGAGTGGGGTATTTAATGGTAAATTCAGGGTTGAGGAAACACTAGGGGTTTCATGTTTATGTAGTTAACATGCAGGTATAAGTGTTTTCAATGGGGTGGGTAACTCCTGTTATCTAGTCAATGGGAATTCAGAATTAGGGCCAAAGTTTGTTTAGAGAGTTAATACCAAATGTGATGCCAGCCCTTCTGCTCAGTAATTTGAAGTAGGACTATTTCAAATCTTTTGTCTCATTGGCTTCTGTTGTGGAGTTTTTTTTTGTTCATGTTCAATAGTTTTACTCATTTCTTGTAGTACCTCATTTTCTTGCCTAATCTGTTAATATTTGGAAACCATCAACACGAGTTAATAAAACCACCAATGAAACATCATAATTTAGATTTAGAGCAATATTAGGTAGTTCTAGAGAAACATGGACATGTGCATGTTCTGTGATAAATTTTGAATGGATTGATATATTGGATATTAATTGTACATTTGGCTTGTTAACTAGGATATAATCAATACTTCAATGCACTCTATGTGGAAATTAAAAGAATGTATATCCCCTCCCATGCATATTATAAAGACACCACATATCCTAGAAAATGTATTTACTACTTAGTGGAGGAACATTTGGTAAAGACTTGAGATGAATGTACCAATGTGGCGTTTCTTTATCTGTCATCCAGTATAATCTGCGATTAAAGTCTCCATCCTTAAAGATAATTGCATGTGTATGACTCATGAAGAATTTCCCCTCAGTCAATTTCCAAAAAGAAAGAGATAGTTTTAATTGGACTATAGATATGTATCTCTAATATTTCAGTGTTTTCCTTTTGTGATGAGATATCAGACATCTCCATTCAGTATCTGCTTCCCAAGAGATTATTTTAATGCTGGCCTTTTTAGCAATGCTCATAGTTATTGCATTCTTCTTGCGGGTTTCATCTGAAGCAAAAAAGCACTATACACCCAGTTGGAGTATACTTTAGCATCTATTTGTAGCATAATTTTAGTTTCTTGTTATCTAACATTTTATATTTGGGTTGGTATGATTTAGACTACTTACTTTTATGGATCGAATTGTTACATTATATGTCACAATATCCCATTTTGTAGGAATAAATACTAAAGATGCAGATAAAACCCAAATCTGTTGCCATGAGAACATCTGTAAATTAAATGTAAATTAACTAAAGATCTTTGAAAGATTTAAATCTTTAATAAATTCCAAAAGAACCAACAGCATCAGCATTAGCATTATTTCTAAAAACAAGGATGATTCAATGAACACTGATGTCAATTTCAGCTCAAATTGTTTTGCTTGGCATACAGAAAATAAGGCCCATATGTATACTTTTTTAGTGCCGCCTTTGTGTCATTTTTTGATGCAAACTTACAAAATATAATTGTATTTTGTAAGTTTGCACCTCTTTTGCGTCAAAAATGCTGCAAATGCGGCGCTAAAAAAGTATAAATATGGGCCTAAGATTTGATTACTTTATAATCTTTTGGTGTCTGGTTGTGCTTTCAACTTCATGCAATATTCTGTTTGTATACAATTGTCATATCTACAAGTGATGTGCAATAAAATGTTGCAGTGAGTTGTTCCATTCTGTTTTCACACACTATATAAAGTACTATATTAAGGATTATCTCTTCTAATTTAGATATTTTATATATATTTATATGTTTTCTTTTTAAAGTTCAGACCCCATTATGATTTGTTCAACAGTCTACCTTTCAAATTAATTTTTGAAATTCATTTTGCAGTGAGAGATTTTTGTAAATCACCCAGTAAGGGGAAAATCATTTGAATCATCATAAATCCCCAAAAGATTTAACAAGCTGTGAGGTTATTTTAGCATCATGTTATTTTGGCCATAGGCCTGCAACTTGTGCCATTTAGCCTAGTAGTAATTAATTTGAATTCCTTTTATTATTTCACCTGATGCCTCATTTTGCGGTGATGTTTTTATTTCTTTATTTAATTGTTCGCTCTGCTTAGGAATTATTTTCATTTCTTAGCACAGCATCTTCCCTGTGTGCTTGCTAAAGGCTATACACAATATTGCTGTCGGCACAAAGTAGAACATAACATTCCCTGCCACTTCATGGAAACATATGTGTTCCTACATTAGGGCAGTTTTTTAGAACACCAGCTGTGTTATTATAGAAACATCTTTCTGCCCCCTATATCTTAGAGGGAAGTTCCAGCCAGAAACCGCTACGGTATGCTGCAGCTTCATTGCAGCTGGCTGTTGAGACTTGACATATTTTCCGGCTACATGGGAGAGGACTCTTGGTAGGCCAACATCCCTCTTTGCTACTACCACATTCTGGAATGGGAGGTGGTGTCTTCCCAGCGGTCCTGGAGGGCGAAGCAGGGCTAACACTGCTGTGCTTTAGTATAGTACCTTAGCGGCGTAGGTAGGAATTCCTATATTTAGTGTTGTGACACTAGGGTAGGACTTTTCTTACGTTTCACTTTTTTCATCACACCTCTGCTGTTATTATGTTTCATTCTCCTAATCGTTGCAGTTCAAGCCTTTTTATCTAGGATGCAGTTGAGTCAATAATTTACATTGAACCAAGTCCTGCTTATGTTTGTCTTTCCATATTTGAGACAAATGTAACAGAGAGAAAAGAATGAGATCTGTTCCACCATGATTTCCCTGAGAAATCAGAATGTCTTGTGCACAGCTGCCACAAATCATCTTTAGTCTTGGGTAGTGGTGAGGTACTGCTAGCTGGCTGAAAGGGTTAGGTCGGCAGTTATCACAGTGTGGGATTGGACCCAGTTCCCCGCAATCCGATGGTGCTGTCGCCTGAATCCAGCAGTCTCATTGGTACAATGAGAGCCAACACGACAAAGCGAACCATATGAGAACAATACAAAATAGGCAATTCATTTCACAGTATAATGGCCGGTAGTTAAGCATGCATAAAAAGACCCTTAAACCACACTGTGTCCAACCCCCCTATGAACAATGACATTATTGAAACTCTGTCATCAATAGATTAGTACATAGTAAGCCTAGAAGACTACATAAATAGCTATGTAAGCTTTTCAAAACCGTAACATACAAGTGTCCAGTGACTTTCTAATAGCCATTGCAGCAGAACAAAAGCATGCAACCATATAACAGGTTAGCTCATGATTTAATAGTTGTAAAAACTACATGGCAAGATGCACCTGTTTAAAATGCATCACTTTTAAAAGAGTGGGGTAAAAGACAAAACAAACAAAGAGGTATCAGACCTTGTGGGGACACATGGTCATACTCACAGGGATTAGCACAGTACCCAGTAAGTGGAATCATTTGAATCAATTCACATATTCCTCTAGGGGTGTTTATTTGTAGTGTGTTAAGATTCCCATACTGCCAATGGATTGCAGGGTTATCTTTTGATATCTAACACTACACATTACAAGGTCACGAATGCTAATTACCTAAGCACATTTCACTGAATAAAAATATAACCATGTCTTGTGATTAACAAGAGCACAATCGACTATTAAATTCTTTCATCTCAGGTATATAAGATGTATCTGCGTAACTGTCACAAAGTATATATGGTGCATAAACATCACCTCAAAATACAGAATTTCCAGTTCTGTACATTGTTTCTCACAAACACACACGCCCCTATTAAATGTTTACTCTCTCTCTCACACACACACAGCAAAGTGCACACTTTGCCTTGTCCTAAACTAATTAGGATTACCACGATTCGGCAGCCCTCCTACACTCGTTTGGTGCACTTCTGATTTAAGGATACACATTTTGGACACATAATATTCCTCCTCACTACCACCACAGTAGTTAAACAGTCTTCACACTGCAGATTGAGGAGTCTTGCGTGCAAGAAATATTGATTGCATTTGAAGAATATGTTCTAAATCGCAATCTATGTACACCATTGCTCAAGGTGCCATACTGAAAACCTTGACTAGTTCTCATTTCCTCCCTATCATTTTCTCTTCTGCTTTGTTATGTGTCTTTGTATTCTTCAGTCTTCGAATCTGTGTATCACACTTTTAAATACTAGTTACAATATTTTCCTTTAAGTCATTTGAGAAAAGTCAATTTCTCTTTGAAATTACCACCTGATTGGAGCTTCACATGTGCATTCAGTAGCCAAAGTAGCAGTACTTTCTTTGCAAAATTAACACTAAATTAATTCTAGCCTTCTGAACTACTCTTTAGAAGCATGTTTAGTGTAATTAGTGCGAAATGTGTTCTGGCCCTGTCTTACAGGCAGTTTGCCTACCTGGGACTTCTGCCGACCATTGATAAATTACAGTGCAAAGTCTATCAGGGAGACTTCCAATTTCTTCAAAATGTTTAAGGCGTTCAGATCTGGCTGGAATATTGATTAAATGCTGCTATGACATTAACCATGCAAAAAGTGCACATTAAAAACACACTACAACCAGTAGTGGAGGAAAAAAGTACTACAAGTCTCTGGTCTCTGCATCTCAGTTCTGCATTAGAACATCCACACATGTTTGACCTGTGAGCAAATGTCTTCTTGATATTTGCAATGAAATACATCATAAAAGCCTAACTATCTTTAACCGCTTCTGCGCCTTGGACGAGGTGACCTCGTCCAAGGCTACAGTTCCCGTGTGCCTTGGACGAGGTCACCTCGTCCAAGGCACGGGAACTTGGGGGAGCACTAGCGCGTCCCCCCTGTACTCCCCCCTCCCCGCCAAGGCGGGGGGAGGCCCTAATAATAGGCCGATCCCCTGGGGGGCAAATTGTATTTAGACCATTTCTGACCCCCTTAGGTCAATCTGCCCCCAAGGGGGCAGAAACCACTAGGCACAGGGGATTTTTTTTTAGGCGCCAATGTCACGCAGGGGGAGCGACCCCGGAGGTAAGGGTCGCTCCCGGGGGGGGGGGCGGGGGGTTGGAGGGGCAAATATATTTTAGGCCATTTCTGGCCCCCCATGGGGCCGGCTGAGCTAGAGGCCAAAATCCACAGGTAGGCACTTTGTAAAAAACACCTCTGTTTTCTGTGAAAAAATGTGTTGTGTTCACGTTGTGTTTTGGGCCATCTCCTTTCATGGGCACTAGGCCTACCTACAGAAGTGAGTTACCATTTTTATCGAGAGACTTAGGGGAACGCTGGGTGGAAGGAAATTTGTGGCTCCTCTCAGATTCCAGAACTTTCTGTCACCAAAATGTGAGGAAAATGAGTTTTTTTAGCTACATTTTGAGGTTTGCAAAGGATTCTGGGTAACAGAACCTGGTCAGAGCCCCGCAAGTCACCCCATCTTGGATTCCCCTGGGTTTCTAGTTTTCAAAAATGCGCTGGTTTGCTAGGTTTCCCCAGGTGCCGGCTGAGCTACAGGCTAAAATCCACAGGTAGGCACTGGTTTCTATGAAATAATTTGATGTGTCCACGTTGTGTTTTGGGCCATTTCCTTTTGTGGGCTCTAGTCCTACCCACACAAGTGAGGTATCATTTTTATTGGGAGACTTGGGGGAACGCTGGGTGGAAGGAAATTTGTGGCTCCTCTCTGACTCTAGAACTTTCTGTCACCAAAATGTGAAGAAAATGTGTTTTTTTAGCCACATTTTGAGGTTTGCAAAGGATTCTGGGTAACAGAACCTGGTCAGAGCCCCACAAGTCACCCCATCTTGGATTCCCCTAGGTCTCTAGTTTTCAAAAATGCATAGGTTTGGTAGGTTTCCCTAGGTGCCTGCTGAGCTAGAGGCCAAAATCTACAGGTAGGCACTTTGCAAAAAACACCTCTGTTTTCTGTGAAAAAATGTGTTGTGTTCACGTTGTGTTTTGGGCCATTTCCTTTCATGGGCACTAGGCCTACCTACAGAAGTGAGTTACCATTTTTATCGAGAGACTTAGGGGAACGCTGGGTGGAAGGAAATTTGTGGCTCCTCTCAGATTCCAGAACTTTCTGTCACCAAAATGTGAGGAAAATGTGTTTTTTTAGCCACATTTTGAGGTTTGCAAAGGATTCTGGGTAACAGAACCTGGTCAGAGCCCCGCAAGTCACCCCATCTTGGATTCCCCTGGGTTTCTAGTTTTCAAAAATGCGCTGGTTTGCTAGGTTTCCCCAGGTGCCGGCTGAGCTACAGGCTAAAATCCACAGGTAGGCACTGGTTTCTATGAAATAATTTGATGTGTCCACGTTGTTTTTTGGGCCATTTCCTTTTGTGGGCGCTAGTCCTACCCACACAAGTGAGGTATCATTTTTATTGGGAGACTTGGGGGAACGCTGGGTGGAAGGAAATTTGTGGCTCCTCTCTGACTCTAGAACTTTCTGTCACCAAAATGTGAAGAAAATGTGTTTTTTTAGCCACATTTTGAGGTTTGCAAAGGATTCTGGGTAACAGAACCTGGTCAGAGCCCCACAAGTCACCTCATCTTGGATTTCCCTAGGTCTCTAGTTTTCAAAAATGCATAGGTTTGGTAGGTTTCCCTAGGTGCCGGCTGAGCTAGAGGCCAAAATCTACAGGTAGGCACTTTGCAAAAAACACCCCTGTTTTCTTTAAAAAAATGTGATGTGTCCATGTTGCGTTTTGGGGCATTTCCTGTCGCGGGCGCTAGGCCTACCCACACAAGTGAGGTATCATTTTTATCCGGAGACTTGGGGGAACGCTGGGTGGAAGGAAATTTGTGGCTCCTCTCTGATTCCAGAACTTTCTGTCACCAAAATATGCGGAAAATTTGTTTTTTTTAGCCACATTTTGAGGTTTGCAAAGGATTCTGGCATTGGTTTCTTGATGAACCTACAAGCCCTATATATCCCCACAACCAGAGGAGTCCAGCAGACGTAATGATATATTGCTTTCGAAAATCTGACATTGCAGGAAAAAGTTACAGAGTAAAACGTAGAGAAAAATTGCTGTTTTTTTACCTCAATTTCAATATTTTTCTTTTTCAGTTGTTATTTTCTGTAGGAAACTCTTGTAGGATCTACACAAATGACCCCTTGCTGAATTCAGAATTTTGTCTATTTTCAGAAATGTTTAGGTTTCTGGGATCCAGCATTGGTTTCACACCCATTTCTGTCACTGACTGGAAGGAGGCTGAAAGCACAAAAATTGTAAAAATGGGGTATGTCCCAGTAAAATGCCAAATTTGTGTTGAAAAATTGGGTTTTCTGATTCAAGTCTGCCTGTTCCTGAAAGCTGGGAAACTGGTGATTTTAGCACTGCAAACCCTTTGTTGATGCCATTTTCAGGGGAAAAACCCCAAGCCTTCTTCTGCAGCCACTTTTTCCCATTTTTGTTTAAAAAAACGAAATTTTCACTGTATTTTGGCTAATTTCCTGGCCTCCTTCAGGGGAACCCACAAAGTCTGGGTACCTCCAGAATCCCTAGGATGTTGGAAAAAAAGGACGCAAATGTGGCTTGGCTAGCTTATATGGACAAAAAGTTATGAGGGCCTAAGCGCGAACTGCCCCAAATAGGCAAAAAAAGGCCTGGCACAGGAGGGGGAAAAGGCCTGGCAGCGAAGGTGTTAAATTAGCAGGGAAGGGATATAGGTCTGTTCTCTAAATTGATGCATGTCAATTTATTTTGCGGCTCCTATGACATAATACTACTTAAAAGAACATCAAATATTGAGAATGCGCTTTTTGTTTTTTCCAGTGAAAGCCTGTAGAGCTAAATTGCCGAAATACCCGAACTTGCCACAGCACTGTAGACTTTGTCAATATCACAATTAAACTATTGGTACTTTGTATGCTGTTGTCCTGGATTGAAGATGAAAGAACATTTCATAAACGTGAATGTTCTTGAAACACGGCATAAGAAATTGAACTAATGATTTCAAATTTTGTCTAAATCCAACAAGTATGTCTAAGCTTTTACGGCCTGTAAAATTTTGATATCAGGTTTTCAGAAAAATTGCACCAATGTCCTTTTTAAAGGATGTAATATGTCGTTTTGATTGAGGCAGTCTTACCCACTGTGAAAGTAGTTTGTAGCATAACCGCTCTTTTGTTTTTGCACCAGTTTTAGTTAATGACCCTAATAAAAATCAATCTATCTATCTATCTATCTATCTATCTATCTATCTATCTATCCATCTATCGCCACTGTGGCTGCTACTATTCTGCCAGAATATGTTCTTGCACGTTAAGAATAGTTAACATTGATCACATTTTTCACAACAGCAAAATGTTACAAAACTTGCTGGTATTTATTACAAATCTGTCAAATTTGGAACACCTTAACATATTTTATCGAGAAATTAATGTTTTTATTCTTTTTACTCCAATGGCAGTATTGCTATATTATGACACAATAATCTGTTCCCTTGAAGACTATCCTGCTAGTTTCTCAGTAGGATACAATCAGAGTCCAACATTATCATTTTCTTGTTCAGTCAGTACATGTGTTTTCTATTGTGTCCATAAAAGATGTAATCTGAGATATACATTTGACATGAAATGATTCTCAAGTCGTTTCCTTCTGATATCTTTGGCCCCGCCATGTTTTTTTCTAGATTGGGGTATACAGATGCCAATCAGGTTCAAAAGGAATACTGAACAGCAACGTCCCTACCACTTGTTGAATCATTTTTCTCCAAGTTCGCTACCAAACTAGGAGTTACTTCTTCCATAACTTTTAGTTTCTAAGTTGTGCAAATTGTGATTGGCAACAAGGGGGCAGTCATAATAAATGTATGTGGGGTTATCCTAGTAACCATTAAAAGAAGAAATCAGTGAGTTCTGTCATTGAGGCCTAAAAACGTACTACTTTGTTATCAATGTACGCATGCACTGCAAAACAGAAATGCTCATATTTATCAATCTTATTTCTACTGTGCACTAGGTCTCCCTGTGAAAGCTGGGCAAATATCTGTTTATTCATCATAGTTATTTTTTTTCGGAAAAATATAGCCATAAAACACAACAAAATACATAAAACAATCAATCTCATAAACCAGTAAAAACAATAAATCATTACTCGTCAAGAGAAACCGTAGTTGAAAGCTCCTTGTAGTAAATGATTATGTAACATAATTTAAGCTGAAAATAGTAGCAACCATCGACCATGCAAGCTGTATTTTTAGATGTCTGAAACACAAAATGTATTTCCCATGATCTACATAGTGCTAAACAAATGTGGCCACATTATGAACTACGGTATGGTCTGCGCTAGATCTTAAAATTCTCAATGCTTCCAAAGACTGCCTGGCACCTAGCATTCAACAAAATCAATTTCTTTCGGGAACGATATAAGATTTACAACAAAAAAGCAGATGTGGTACCAATTCAGTCCCCTCTCAGCATGCTGGACAACAGTAATTTCCACGGTTATTCCTGCCCCATTTTGAGCAAAAGCTCTTGGTTGGTAAAATCTTATACCTGAACTTAGCATATAACTGTTTAAATATAGAGCAAGATAAATTGTCAAGAAAGGGCTCAAAAGGTGGTATGCACTTGTGATGCAGCAGCCTATCTGTGATGTTACCATGCGTACACTTGGACAGCTCTTCTTCCTATCAAGACCAGAAGAATCTTTCTTTAAAGACTGAGGGGGTCATTCTGACCCTGGCGGGCGGCGGTCGCCGCCCGCCTGGCGGGAACCGCCATTTGGCCGCTCCGCGGTCAAAAGACCGCTGCAGCCATTCCGACCTTCCTGCTGGGCCGGCGGGCGCTAACATTGTTAGCGCCCGCCGGCCCAGCGGGAAGGCGGCCTGCAACACTGAAGCCGGCTCCGAATGGAGCCGGCGGTGTTGCAGGTGTGCGACGGGTGCAGTTGCACCCGTCACGCTTTTGGCTGGGGCCCTGTTAGGGGACCCCTGCACTGCCCATGCCAGTGGCATGGGCAGTGCAGGGGCCCCCAGGGGCCCCTAGACACCCATTACCGTCAGCCTTTTCCTGGCGGTGACAACCGCCAGAAACAGGCTGGCGGTAAGGGGGTCAGAATCCCCTTGGCGGCGCTGCTTGCAGCGCCACCGTGGCGGATTCGCCCAGCCGGGGGAAAACCGGCGGGAAACCGCCGGCCCCGGTTTTCTGACCGCAGCTTTACCGCCGCGGTCAGAATGGGCATGGAAGCACCGCCAGCCTGTTGGCGGTGCTTTCGTCATTCGCGGCCCGGGCGTCTTGGACCGCCAGGGTCGGAATGACCCCCTGAATTTGTTCTGAAATTTTGTGCCTCTGCTGCCGTGTCCCATAGGACTTTCAACTCTAGTCGATATAAGGCCGCTGTTACAAATGCTAGCCATGGTATGGTCAGGTAGTTCTTAAAATATATTAATTCTTCCAGCCCTATATGGACCTAGTTGTTATATATACTGTAATCTGCACCAATATAGCAAAGGTCTCATATTTTCAATGTGCACCATTGGTCGATGGCTGAAGTCGACATATAATGGCAGAAGAGTGGCATTCCACAGCAAACTTATTAGTGGTTTTAAAAATATGTTTTCCATCATGGCTAAATTGATTACTTTCTCATGGCCCATTGCTAAGCAAAAAGAGCACAGATCCCAACAATGTTGTCTTATAGATTTTTACAGCTGGAGAGGTGATTTGAGTGTTTATGTTTTGTACAATTTTAAGACAGCAAAGGATTGGTGTTGTTGTTTTCAGTGGATCTTGTTAATTTGTGGTAGCCAATTGATATTGTTGGACAACATTACACCAAAATTTTCGGAATCTATGACCTGCTCTCTCTTTTCATCTTTAGCTTTTAGAAAATATTTGTAGAATTTATAGGGGTTGAGTGACATGTACTTTGTTTTACAAGTATTTAACTCCAACTTGAGCCATGAGGAGTTGGAGATCGGGGCCCACACGGAGGACCCTGGGATCTCAGCCGCAGTGGATGTGCAGTGGATAGACAATGGGTCCATGACAGACCATGTGGAGACTATGCAGTATCTCTGGGAGCGAGACTGCCAAGGGCAAGGGTGAATGGTGCGGCCCATCAGCAAGTGAATGACCCGGGGCAAGGCTTCCCCCAGTCACGGGGAGTGGGAACATCCAGCCATTCCCACCAGATAGGACTAGTGGAGAGGAGAGATGGACAATAGGGGACGTTAGTGTGGCAGAAGGTACCCTTGGGAGTTCTTGAGAGCATAACCCCCAGTTAAGAATGATCCCTCTACAGTAGACTAAGGAAGATACCTGCAGGCTGTGCGACTGTCCAGTCCAGTGTGGCCCCTGGATGCTCTCGTTGACCAGTTTGGAGACCCACCCCTCCCCCTATTGGGCACTTGGTGGCTGGGTTTCGTCCCCTGGTTCTGGCTTCTCACTGTTGGCAAAATGACCAAAAAAAGAGAAGTAGCCCCCAGGTCACAATCTTCAGTGGGAGTCAGTGACAATGACACAGAGTGGGAATGGTCCGAGAGAGAAGTCACACTGGATGCCATAATGCAGGTAATTAGAGACTCCTGTGAAGCCCTTGAATTAAAAATGTACACAGTAGTGGCAGATATGGGGATCCTGAGGGACACTGGCAACCAAACTTGTGAAAATATACAAATTGGCACGAGAAAAGGGACAACTGCTGAATACTACATGTACAGCATGAGTTATTCATCTGTTAAAACCTGGTCACCTTCCCCATGACAGAAAAGCATACCGGCCGGTATCAATGCTGAACGTCAATTATAAAATCCTAAATTAGGTTTTACATCTAGGCTCCTGCCACATGTGTCAAAACTGGTGCATCCAGACCAGGCAGGATTTATTTGGAGCCGGAATACGGCGATCAACATTCGACGGCTCTTAGCACTGATGAAAGATAACTCCTTTGACAGTTAGCAGTGGTCCTCATGGTAGATGACAAAAAAAACGTTCAATGGCTAAGTGTGGGATTTCCTCTACAAGGTGATGTGGAAATTGCAGCTGGAGGAATCCTTTATCGGCTGGACCAGACTGTTGTACACTGGACCTACAGCCCGAGTTAAAACAGGAGGAGTAATATCAGAGGAATACAAAGTGGGATGGGTACATGATAAGAATGTCTACTATCCCACCGCTGTTCCCATTGGCCATGGAACCTCTGGCATGCAGGGCAAAGGATGTATTGCATTTACATGGCCTCGAGGTCAAAGATTCTACACAATATATTGCATTATGTACTAACGACCCGCTCTTGTTCCTGCTGGATGCTACTGCAGGACAAGATAACACAGTGGGACTTTTAGATTATTTTGGGGCCAAGTCAAGGTTGGGGATGAACTGGCTGAAGTCTAAGCTGTTCTCAGTGTGCACAGGATTACATTTGCCTGCAGGCCTGGGAACTCAGCTGAGAGATCCTCGCTGCTTGCAATATTTGGGGGTAAAGATATACAATGAAGCCCATGAATTGCTTGATGGTAATGTAGGGGCGGCAGTCCAGTCCTTCCGATTTAGTGAGAACTTTTGGAAAACTTTGCCCCTATCGGTGGCAGGCAACTTTACTGTCATCAATGTGGTTGTGCTGCCCTGGCTTCTTTATTCTTTGTTGTCTTACTGCTACTGGTTCTGTGGGGGATCTTTAGGGACATGGAGTCAATCCTTTTTGCCTTTATCTGGGGATCTGGCTGCCACAGAATAGCGCTAGTAAAACTGAAATGGCCAGTTACGGATGAGAGCTTAGCAGTCCCGGACCTAGTGGCCTACCATCTAGCGGCACAGATACAGTGGCTGTGGAGCAGATGGGACCAGATGCCAGGGATAGGGTCATATGTTCCTGAGTTCCTCCAGTTGTACCACCTGCTTCTAGGCCTCCAGTGTCCTACCATAGAGGGCTCCAATGAATTTAAAATACTAAAACAATGCTGACAGAGCTGTATGCAAAAAGCCCGCACCAGGTGCCCTTATTTCCCAGAGTTGCCGCTATCAATCTTAGAAGTACTTGTACCCACAGGGCGAGTTGGAGAGGGCTTACAGAGTGGGTGGAGGCTGTCATCACCCAGATGGGAGTCTTGTTCCGAGATGAGGTGTTGATTCCATTTGAAGAACTGCATGAAGAGTTTGATACCCCACAGGGACACTTCCTGCTACACAGAGCGGGGGTTGCTGCCATGTGGAATCACTGGGGGGCAGGTCTGTCGGAACCAAATACCAGAGCTGTCATCTTATCTGTACCAACTCTGGAGTGTTTAAGCTGATTTCCTGCTTCTACAGGACCCTTTAGGCTGATTTTGATGAACCCTCTAAATAGGTTCTGTGAGAAGTGGGAGGATGACTTAGGGGTCTAGATTCCAGAGGGTGTTTGGAGAAATGGTCCTGGAGCATAACCCGAAGGTATCAAAGAAATGCTTGATTTAAATTAATAACTTTCTATGTCCTCCACAGGACATAACTCTACCCAGGCAGTATTAACAAATTATTTCCTGCAGTGGGAGCGACTTGTCCCAAGTGTGTATTAGCTGGAGCAGATGTTCACCATATGTTGTGGTCCTGCCGCTCCTTGGCTGAATGGTGGAAGGGGGGGGATTTCTTAACTAGTGGCTGATATCACTCAGAAAGAGGCCCCATGCATGCCTGGACTAAGCCTCTTTCACTGATTCCCACACCTGGCCAAAACTAAAGGTTTACTGACCTGGCTATGGTTCTGGCAAAGTGAGATATTACTCAAAATTGAAAAGCTTGTCAGGCCCAGAGAAGGCTCTTAGCGTTGGGAACTGGACAGGTGGGCCAGTTATGAAAATGGAGTCCTATTCTAAGAGGTCAGGAGGGGAGAGAGCTCCATAGAGGTGGCTTGTGCATGCAAGAGTTTGGTGGAATGTATGAGGAAACCTGAACCTGATAGCAGCCCCCTATCCCAAGGAGGAGCAAGTACAGAGGTCTGAGGAGTCCTGAATCGATGCCCAACCCCGGTGTTTCTGTGAGAGTTTTGGTATGTTTCAAATGGGAACGACCTGAAGATCCACCAGCCTTTATTTACTCTTCAGACCAGATTAATAACCTACTGAATCATGTGAACGGTGCACAACGCAGCTAGGGAGTGGGTGGAGGGGGGAATATTAGGTTGTTGTTGGTACTACTTTGTATTTGAATGGACTACCATGGTGTGCTATCTGCAATGTACAAAGACTTATGACTTTGTGATAAAAAACAATACAATTCTGTTAAAATAAAAAAGAGGATAGGGGCCAATACGTGTCCCTGTCTGTCCCCTTTTTCAACTGCTGTTTGGCTAGTTTATTCACCCATTATTTCCCACCTCACCCGGGCATAGTTGTTATTATGTACCCACATTAAAATTGAAAGAACATTTTCTGGAACGCCTATGCACTGCAGCACGTTCCAGAGTTTGTGGTGGGGGACCAGGTCAAAAGCTGACCGAAGGTCAACAAATGCAACATAGAGGGTACTAATGTGACTGTTTTCCAACATATCGAGTAAAATCAAAGGTGGCTTGTAGGTCATATAATATTCTGTTAACTTCTGTCAACATCATTAGTTTTCCAAATATTTGGTGGCAGATTTTTTTTTCCAAACTGTCAATTAGGCTTATGGGCCTGTAGTTGCTTGGATCATCACATTCACCTTTTTATATATTGGGTTTATAATTACTTGAAGCCCACCTTAAACAAAAACTATTAAAGGGTAATATCACACATGAATTTTGCATAGAGCAACTTTGCTGATAACGATGTACTGTTGTCTAGGCAATTCTCTACCTTTGGAACTTTTCTGTTAGATTGCCATGTGTTGCAGTTCTGCACCAGCTATCCAGTTACTGGGACCAGAGCCTTTTTTAACAATCATATGGCCCCCATTAGTAGAAGGAATGATTGACTGATTGTCTCACATCATTCCTAGACTGAAGGAGGGGCGATAGTGCTTAACAAAATTGAACCAAGGCATACTAAAATCTTTTTCCAGAACTTGCAACTCTACAGGTGCATCATTGTAGGCTGTACGTTCAGGTGTTGACCAGATTCTTACCCAGTAGAGCAGTGACCTAAGGTTAGCTGCATGAGCTATTTTCTTAAGTCCATGTCAAAATACAATGGGAGCATAGGCGTACTTTGGAGTAAATTAATCAGTGCCCTAACAGACTTATTCTCATTACTGGTTAGTAATTCTTTATTAGAGTTCTCCCAAATCTCCACTCCATGAAGTGCAGCACCCTGAGCCTTTGCATGATAAATATGTAGGGCTGCTGCCATTAAAATGTGACCAATGACATATTTTTAAAATGCCAGGAGATCCGTGTTTACTTTCAAGGAGCTCTTCATAACATGGTGACTCTTGTAAAAAAAAATGTGAACTAATTGTACCCTTATGTATTCCAAGCTATAAACTGTCAGGAGGCGGCCCACCCAGTGTTGTGCCACCTCTGATTGACCTCTGGGGATTTAACCCTAATAAATTGGTCTTCAGGGCATTAATCTCCAAACCCCATTGTTTGCACTATCCCTAAAACTTATTACAATTTTTTTGCAATCTCAAGGGTATATATTAGTATATATATTGTATTAATGCTGGAGACTTCAAGAATCAAGAGGATCAGCTCCAGCACAGATGACATTTGAAAATATATTTATATAGAGTGGCCAAATCGGAGGTTCCAATTTAAACAAGTCTCCAGTGATGTTATCAGGACTGGGACCTTTCCTGCTTTTTAAGGATTCACTGGCCTTGGATAGTTTCCTGTGTAGAAATTCCTAGGGGAAACATTCACAGAGGGGCTTGTGCTTGAGTGAACAAAGGAGGGCTCAGAGTAAAGGCCAGCCAAATTCTGAACCGATGCACTAGGCCAGTGCTTCCTAAACATTTTAGAACCAAAAGCCAATTTTTAGACCAACAAACTTTTGCGATCACTTAGATTTCATGGGCATAAGGTGGGCAATTTTTTAAATGTTAACTGAAGCATTGTGGGGCACACTGTCATTTACAGACAAAACATTTTCCAAAGAAATTACCTCTAAATTTTCAGAGACATCCAGTTTTACTGATAATACATGTTGCATACAAATGAAAATAGCTGGGAATCAAGGTTAAGTAAATCATTACCATTTATGTATCACCAGGTAAAGTGTCTTGCCTTGTTTTGATCCTATTAAATTGTTTGCTGCCATCCCATTTCAGAATTACAAAACACAAGTGCTTCATTTTTGCTTTCTTAACTGCTGAATTTGTACAGTTAATTTACATGTATTTACATTTTGTGCAGAGTTACAAAAAATAAGATACTGCAGACTTTTCTTTCAGTCTTCAAGTACCCAAGCAAGATTGTCACATAATGTTCTTAACTTTTCTTTCTCTGACTACAAAGTGAGAGGAGTTTGTAAACTCCAGCCCTCATTTTGATAGAAATAAGCAGCACTTTGTTTCAAAGACATAGCCTGACATTTCACCGCTGTCTTTGGAGCACAGCAAATGTGACAAGATAAATACAGAATTTAAAGGCATCTTTCCTGACCTACCAAAAATAGTCTCATGATAGACCCACAGTTTGAGAAACACTTCACTGGGTTGGTGTAGGAAAGTACCATGTTTCTTGGCATGTTACCCCCAATTTCTGCCTGTTTGCCAGTGTGTTTTTACTGTTTCACTGTGATCCTTCTAGCCAGGACCATATTGCTCATAGTTTGTGGCCTACATGTGTTGTCAGTATGCTTGACTGTGTCACTGAAGTTCTGCTAACCAGAACTCCAGTGCTTATGCTCTCTCTGTGTACCACATTTTTCACTATAGTTTAGTGACTCCATATTCCAATTCTGATTGGCACACTGGACCCCCCTTATAAGTCCCTAGTATATGGTACCTAGGTACCCAGGGCATTGGGGTTCCAGGAGATCCTTATGGGCTGCAGCATTTCTTTTGCCACCCCCAAGGAGCTCATACAAACCTTTTTTCAGGACTGCCACTGAAGCCTGAGTGAAATAGTGCACGCACTAATTCACAGCCATTTGTCACTGCACCAGGTAACTTATAAATCACCTGTAGGTCTAATCCTCATTTACTGAAGGCTAAGTGCAAAGTTACTGTGTGTGAGGGCACACTTGCACTAGCAAAGGTGCCCCCACATTGTCCAGGGCCAATTCCCCAGACTTCGTGAGTGCGGGGACACCATTATAAATGTGTACCACATATATGTCAATACATATGTGTAGCTTCACAATGGTACCTCCAAATATGGCCATTTGAGGTGTCTAAGATTATGGGATTGAACCCCCAATCCAAATCTGGTATTGGGTGCCAATTCCATACACCCTGGGGGCTCCAGCATGGACCCCCAATACTGCCAAACCAGCTCTCTGAGGTTCCCACTGCAGCCCCAGCTGCTGCCACCTCACAGACAGGTTTCTGCCCTCCTGGGGATTGAGCAGCTCAATCCCAGGAAGGCAGAACAATGCATTTCCTTTAGGAGAGTAGTGTTACACCCTCTCCCTTTGGAAATAGGTGTTACAGGCGTGGGAGGAGTATCCTCCCAGAGCCTCTTGAAATGCTTTGAAGGGCACAACCGGTGCCCTCCTTGCATAATCCAGTCTACACCGGTTCAGGAATACCCCCCAGTCCCTGCTCTGGTGAGAAACTGGACAGAGGAAAGGGGAGTGACCACTCTCCTGTCCATCACCACCCCAGGGGTGGTGCCCAGAGCCCCTCCAAAGTGTCCCTGCTGTTAGCCATCTTGGATTCCAAGGTGTGGGGACCCTCTGGAGACCTCTGAGTTCCCAGGGGCTGCAGGTGATGTCAAAGACCCCTCCTGATAGGTGCATATCTGGGTAGGTAGCCAATCCCCCTCTCAGGCCTATTTAGGGTCTCTCCTCTTGGTGTTTCTTCAGATTCGGTTTGCAAGACTCCTCCAGGACCCCTCATCATTCTCTGCTTCAGCTTCTGACCGTTGGATAAACAGCAGACTGCGCCAGGAACCACTGTAACTGCAACAAAGTATCTAGGAAGACTCCTGTGACCTGCAACTTCAGCTCCAGCCAGCAATTGCAACAGTTTCCAAGGTGTGAATGCTCTGAGGACTGCCTGTCTTCAGCCTGCACCAGAAGAACCAAAGGAATCTCCCGTGGAGTAACGGAGTCACTTCCCTGCTTCAGCAGGCACCTCTCTGCAATGACAACAGGTACTCTGGGGCTCCTCTCCTGTCAACCAGCGTGATCCCTGGAACACAGGTGGTGGACCGAAGTGACCCAGACTGTCCAAAGCTCCAGCTGTCCTAATTTGGTGGAGGTAAGAGCTTGCATTCCCGTGCAGCGACAGTACCCCTGTGCAACGCGTCTTCTGCAGCTTCTTGGGCTTCTGTGCACTTCGTCCGAAGTTCTTCATGCACAGCGTAGCCCAGGTCCCCAGCACTCCATCCTGCGACGCACAGTTCTCTGAGTTGTTCTCCGGCGGCGTGGGATCCTCCATTGTAGTGCTGCGAATGACTGCACTTTGCAACTCCTTTGTCCCTGTGTTCTGGGACCCTCGTGGGTGCTGGCTGGTCTTCTGAGGGCTCTCTGAAGTGCTGAGAGCCCCCTCTGTCTCCTCAGTCCTGGGACCAGGCAGCTTCTCTTTGATGCAAACTATGAACTTGCGTGAACCAAGGCTTGTTGGCAGAATCCAGCGACTCAAATAGCCTGCATCCAACAACTCGACGTGGGACATCTGTTGCACCAAGCAGGAACCCGCAGCTATCTTCTTTGGAGCATTTCTGTACTTTTCTTCCAACAGGAGAGTCCACTTTTGCACCTTCTTCCAGGTGGGCAGGGCCTTCTGTTCTTCTTGTACTCTTCCTAGACTTCTGGACTTGGTCTCCTCTCTCCACAGGTCTTCAGGTCCAGGAATCCATCGTTGGTTGCTTGCAGTCTTGTGTGGTTCTTGTAAAATTGTTCATCAGGACTTGTAGTGTGTTCTGAGGAAACTTGCTGTACTTTACTCTTGCTTTCCTGGGCTCTGGGGTGGGGTTCTTTACTTACCTTTGGTGTTTTCTTACACCCCCAGCACTCTGCTACACACTACATCTGCCTAGGGGGGGGATTCAACATTTGCATTCCACTATTTTAGTATATGGGTTGTGTTGCCCCTAGGCCTATTTCAATCTCTTTTATTTTCTGCTGTTTGCACTATTCTATGACTGTTTACTAGTGTATATATTGTGTATAATACTTACCTCCAGAAGGAGTATTGCCTCTAATATATTTTTGGCCTTGTGTCACTAAAACAAAATACCTTTATGTTTTGGTTACCCTGAGCATTGTCTTTTATTGTGTATAAGTACTGTGTGACTATAGTGGTATTGCATAAACTTTGCATGTCTCCTAGTTCAGCCTTGGCTACTCTGCTACAGCTACATCTAGACAGCCTGAGCTGCTAGACACTGCCTACATTTCACTAATAAGGGATAACTGGACCTGGTATAAGGTGTAAGTACCCTAAGTACCCACTACAAACCAGGCCAGCCTCCTACAGTTGGTATGCGAAACTCCACAAGATTACTTGAGTGCATGCTGCTGTGGGCTTCAATATGTCAAAATTTCTTTTTGTAAGAAAATCATTATTTTTGCATGCCCATCCCCAATTTCTTTGAAGTGAATCTGTATTTTTTCCCAAGACAGGATCGCCATCTTGGCTGTGCCCAGGAACTTAATTAAACTTCAAAGGGTGCCTAACTCCTCACAAGTAGATGTAACCCACATAGAAGCCTGCTCCTTTATTGTCCTTATAGCCATCTAGGCACCAATCTTAGGCCCTCATTACAACCCTGGTGGTAAATCCCGCTTTCCGACATGCAGAAGACCGCCAACATACCGTTGCGGCAGCGGAATTCCGCTACAGGTGTTACGACCCACAGCTCGGAATCTGCCAAAATACAGACAACCACACAAGTCCGCCACACCAAAGGCCAGTGATAAACTGGTGATACCAAAACCTACACCGTCACACCAACAGGAATACGCCCACAGTATTGCGACCCACGAATTAACGCGGCGGTCTTTCAACTGCGGTAAACCATTGGCGGTAGACACCGGTGTGCTCAAAATACACACACACTAACAAAACACAACCACATTGGACAATTCAAAATATACACACACCTGATACACATACACACACCACACCCACACACCCAATCCAATATAAAGCACACACCCACAAAACCTTACAACCAAAAATTTGAAAGAAGGCCAGAGAGAGAGACTACCTAACACAACACCAGCATCCACAGATACACAACACCATCACTCACACAACATCCACGCACCTCAAACAACACACACCAACACATCCCCTCACACATCACAACAGACAGCACCTCACACATCACCCACACCACAACATCGCACCTCAAAAACACCCCAGGTTCTCTGAGGAGGAGCTCAGGTTCATGGTGGAGGAAATCGTCCAGTTAGAGCCACAGCTATTCGGATCACAGGTGCAGCAGACATCCATTGCAAGGAAGATGGAGCTATGGTGTAGAATTGTCGACAGGGTTAACGCAGTGGGACAGCATCCAAGAACACAGGATGACATCAGGAAGAGGTGGAACGACCTACGGGGGAAGGTACGTTCCGTGGTATCCAGACACCAGATTGCTGTACAAAGGACTGGTGGTAGACCCCCACCTCCTCCCCCACAACTAACAACATGGGAGGAGCAAGTCTCGGCAATACTGCATCCTGAGGGCCTCGCAGGAGTAGCAGGAGGACTGGACTCTGGTAAGACATATCTTATTTACCATATCCCCGCCACCCCACCTGCATGCCATCACATACCCCCACCCTCACCCTCACACCCATCACCCCAACAACCCACAGATACCCTACTAACACAACTCACACATCCCAAAAGCAAGCCCTGCATGTAACACCAATGCATGGCCACCCATCACCAAAGCATGTTCAGTAGAAAGACTCACTCATGCCCCAAAATCACCAATCACACAAGGGCCAAGCCAATAATGCAAGCAAAGGAGTAGAGGATAACTCACCCATTGCACAAGATGGCACACACAGATACAATAACTATGCATTTACACCCCAACAGGACCCCTACCCAACGTCACCGGACAGGAGGTGCCAGACATATCCAGTGCCCCCACAGGAGAGGCCCACAGTGACGACAGCAGCTCTGCACGCCTGGATCAAGATGACCAGACCGGCCCATCAGGGACCTCAGGACAGTCGGTTCCCCTGACACAGTCACAAACCACCACTGAATCTCCCCTCTCAGGAAACACCACCACAGCACCCACCCAGCAGGCCCATCCCTCTGTCCCCAGGACACGTCAATCAGCAGTGTGTCCACCACTACAGGGAACCCAGGCAACCCCACTAACACAGGACGATCAGGGACCTGGGGGCACGGTTCAGGGGACAGAGGCACAGGATAACAGGGAAGCTGGGAGGACTGCTGTGTGACAGGGGGAGGACAGGCCCCGGGAACAGACACTCCATGAGGCACTCTCCAACATCATGGGAGCTTACCACCATTCCCAGGAGCCCATGGTCACGGTACTGGCCAAGTTTCAGGAGACCCAGCGGCTGCAGGAGGAACACTACCTAGGGATCAGGGAGGACTTGAAGTCCATCAATACCACCCTGGTCACCGTTGCAGGGGTGCTGGCAGACCTTCTCAACACCAGGAGGGACACAGTGGCTCACCAATGGGCCCCTGACACTAGCCTGGACGATGAACAGCCCTCCACCTCCGCTGGCGCTAGTGGACAGGAGGCACAGCCACAGGAACAACATGCGA
The DNA here is from genome assembly GCF_031143425.1 of Pleurodeles waltl. Classification (NCBI taxonomy): domain Eukaryota; kingdom Metazoa; phylum Chordata; class Amphibia; order Caudata; family Salamandridae; genus Pleurodeles; species Pleurodeles waltl. Next base: position 346,495,131 of record NC_090450.1, on the reverse strand, counting down.
CCAGCACTCCACCCCCTGCAGATGGAGAACCACCCCGCGAACGGTCCCTGAGATCCAGGAACAAGACAGAGAACATTGCCAAGACCCCCCCCCCCCGAAAGTCACCCTTATGTCCCACTTTAACACCCTGTCCACCTTAAACTGCCATTGCTCCACTTCCTATGCCCCATTGGACAATGCACCTGTGAAACAAATAGACTGGACTCGGCCATGGACATTCCTCCACCATCACCCCAGCCTATCTTACAACCCCCTCCACTTATTTGCACAGAAATAAACACACTTGAATCACAACACAGCCTGGAGTCAGTCTGTGCTTTCACAAATGTGTAATTGCAAAATCTCTGGAATATAGCAATGTCAATGTACTTGTTCACATAACAATGTAACACAGCTGTAGGCCATCAGTAAACATAGCAGAGGGCACAAAGTGGGTCCCAGATCTGTGAAATGGAAAGCCAAAGTAACAAGTAAGGGTCCATACACTGAGTGAAAATGACAGACTTATGCTAGCTCCAACAATAGTATGAGATGTGGGAAGCAGTTATATCTTCTTACCTGTGTCTCACTGGAAGTATTGCATGATGATGTTGTTTCGGTTGTCTACATCTTCTTCTTCTGCCTCCTCTTCTTCACTGTCCACAGGCTCCACAGCTGCCACAAGACCACCCTCTGGCCCATCCTGCTGCAGAAAAGGCACCTGGCGTCGCAAAGCCAGGCTGTGCAGCATACAGCAGGCCACGATTATCTGGCACACCTTCTTCGGTGAGTAGTATAGGGAGCCACCTGTCAGATGGAGGCACCGGAATATGGCCTTCAGGAGGCCGAAGGTGCGTTCTATAATCCTCCTAGTTCCTCATTGTAGCGTTCCTCTGCCCTTGTCCCGGGATTCCTCACTGGGGTCAGTAGCCATGACAGGTTGGGGTAACCAGAGTCACCGGCAAATGTCGAGGGACAACTGTTAGACACACACTAACCCTTAGGGACAACCCCATACCCAGACACCTATGTCAACTGTGTTGGGACCTTGGCCTCACCTATTAGCCACACACGGTGCCTCAGGAGTTGCCCCATCACATAAGGGATGCTGCTATTCCTCAGAATGTAAGTGCCATGCACTGAGCCAGGATACTTGGCATTCACATGGGAGATGTACTGGTCTGCCAAACACACCATCTGCACATTCATCGAATGGTAGCTTTTCCGGTTTCTCTACACCTGTTCATTCCTGCGGGGGATAAAAATGCCACATGTGTACCATCAATGGCACCAATGATGTTGGGGATATGTCCTAAGGCATAGAAGTCACCTTTCACTGTGGGCAAATCCTCCACCTGAGGGAAAACGATGTAGCTGCGCATGTGTTTCAGCAGCGCAGATAACACTCTGGACAACACATCAGAGAACATAAGCTGGGGCATCCCTGATGCCAGGGCCACTGTTGTTTAAAAGACCCACTGGCCAGGAAATGGAGTACAGACAGAACCTGCACTAGAGGGGGGATTCCTGTGGGATGGCGGATAGCTGAAATCAGGTCTGGCTCCAACTGGGCACACAGTTCCAGGATTCTTGCACGATCAAGTTTGTATGTGATTATGATGTGTCTCTCTTCCATTGTCGACAGGTCCACCAGGGGTCTGTACACCGGAGGATGCCGCCATCTCATCACCTGCCCCAGCAGACGTGCCCTATGGAGATGAACAGTGAGCAGAGGGTCATCCAACACTGAGGTATCACAATGTGTTACTTGCTGAAACGTTGGTAATTCGCGATGTACACCGTCGCGGTGGGCATTCGAAGACCGAAGCGCAATTCAGCATTGGTTAACACTGGGCCCTATGGGTCCCAGGAGCCAATGACGATGTACGCCGGTGGTGACGGTACGTACCGCCGCAGACGTGACTGCCATTTTCTATCTGTTCGCTCACTTGATACCTGACCTTCAACAGGAGAGGACCTACACTGCAAGTGCTGCTGTGACCTGTGTCAGGAAGCGACGATGGCTACAGTGTCTGGGGAAAGGGGCCCTGCCTTCACTTTGGAGAAGTTGGAGAAACTAGTGGATGGGGTCCTCCCCGAGTACACGCAACTGTACAGTCCTCCAGACAAAAAGGTGAGTACATCGTGAGCATGCTGCGTGGGCAATGCCTGTTTTGAGTGGTGTGGATGGAAGATACATGGGGGGGGCTGAGGTGTGCATGTGCGGATGGTGAGTGTATGTGCGTCAGGGCATGGGTGGGAACTGGTGGGCAATGACTATGACAGTCCAGACGGGTGAGTAATTTCCTTTCCTCCTGTACCTTTTCTCTAGGTCAGCACCCACCAGAAGAAGGATATTTGGCGTGCCATCGCCAAGGACCTCCGGACCCTGGGGGTCTACCACAGACGGAGCACCCACTGCCGTAAAAGATGGGAGGACCTGCGCCGCTGGAGCAAGAAGACGGCGGAGGCCCAGCTGGGGATGGCCTCCTAACGTGGAAGGGGTGCCCATCGCTCCATGACCCCCCCTGATGTACCGGATCCTGGTGGTGGCCTATCCTATCCTGTTAGTGCATGGCATAGTGGAGAGGGCTGCTCCCTGTGTGTTGTGTCCGCCAATGGTAGTGGTGTTGCATGCACTGAACATGTTTTTCTTCGGTCTCCCCCCCCCTTTTTGTTTTGTCTCCCTGTTCTTGTGTGCAATAGCATCATCTGGTGGAAGAGCAGTGGCACTGGAGCAGGAGTGAGCTGCAACCCACTTGGCCCTGGATGGTGAAGCTACGGAGTCTGAAGCCACCAGTGGGACGGAGGGCGAGGGGAGCTCCACGACGGGTACAGGAGCATACACCAGTGACAGCGACTCCTCCTCTGATGGGAGCTCCCTTGCGGTGGCGGGCACCTCTGTGCCCACCACATCAGCAGGTACAGCCGCCACCCCCCCACCAGCACCGCCCTCCCAGCAGCCCCTCAGTGTGTGTCCCGTGCCCGCTCACCCAGGAGGCATCTCCTTTGCCCCAGGCACCTCAGGCCCTGCCCCAGTCAGCCCTGCTGCCCTCTGTGAGGAGGCTATTGACCTTCTGAGATCCCTCACTGTTGGACAATCAACCATTTTGAATGCCATCCAGGGTGTTGAGAGGAATTTGCAACAAACAAATGCATACCTGGAGGGCATTCATTCTGGGCAGGCAGCCCAACAGAGAGCATTTCAGGCTCTGGCCTCAGCACTGATGGCGGCCATTGTCCCTGTGTCCAGCCTCCCCCCTCCAACTTCCTCCACCCTGACCCAATCCCCTGTACCTCAGCCTATCCTAAGCACACCATCAGACAAGCATGCACACTCATCAACACACAAGAGTGGACACGGCAAACATAAGCACCACACATCCCACAAGCACTCACACAAGCACCATCCCCATGCAGGCACAGCAACATCCACTGCCTCCACTGTGTCCCCCTCCTCCACAACCTCCTCCTCCTCCCTCCCTGTCTTGTCTCCACTCACACCTGCATGCACCACATCCTCAGCCATTACCTCCATCACCAGCACGCCCATCACCACACACCCCTCACGTGCAATCACCACCCCCACTACCATGCACACATCCCCATTGTCCTCTCCCAGTGTGTCTGTGAGCCCTCCTCCCAAAGTTCACAAATGCAGGCACACACCCACCCAACAGCCATCCACATCACAAGAGCCTCCGGCCCATGCACCTTCACCCAAATTCAGCAAACGTACACCTCCTACAACCACTACCTCTTCCTCCACTCCCAAACCCTCTCCATCTTCCCGTCCCAGTGTGTCTAAAAAACTTTTCCTGGCAAACCTAGACCTCTACCCTTCACCTCCCCCCGGTCCTTCCCCTAGGGCCAGGCTTTCCAGGTCCCAGCCCAGCACCTCAGCCACCAAATACCCAGGCACAGTGGTGCCAGCAACTGCGAGGTCATCAAGTGCGCCACCCATCAGGGCTGCCAGTGTGCCACGTTGCGAGGAGCAAGGACATTCTGCCTCCTGCCAAGGTGAAGAAGATGCCCACATCCCGGAGGGAGAAGCCGCACCTACCAGCAATCAAGGGATCCGCCAAAAAAAAAAGGGGACAGTGGCAAGACACCTGCGGCACCATCAAAGGTGGGGAAGGGACAAAAGCAGAAGAGCAGGTCAGGACAAGGCATTGTGGCACCGACTGAGGGACTAGTGTCACCCCTTCTGTCCACGACTACACCAACCTGTACGGCGGCGAACACCGCAACCTGTCCCGCCACCAGCACCGCCACCTGCACCGCCACCATCACCCCCACCTGCACATCCACCTGCACAGCCACCTGCACCGCCACCGGCACGTCTGCAGCCTCAGCAACAGTCCCCAGCATCTTCCCCAGTGGGCAGCCATCCGAGGCTGCAGGAGGCGTCCTGCTGTGTCCCTCAACAGGTGCTGACTCATGCACCATCGCCGCCACAAACACTGCCGCAAGCCCCACGACGTGCTTGGACAGTGGCACCACCGCTGACATGGCTACCATCCCCAGTGGTCAGTCGTCCAAGGATAGAGGAGACTTCCTGGACCCTGCCCAGCTCCCATGAGGCATGACTTTCAATACTGTTTGCACCTGCAGGTGGAAGGTGAAGCCGCAGCAGTGTGGGGTATGTCTCTGCCTCCATGGCGTATCATGCTACCTGTTCCTAGGCAATCTTGTGGCACACACACCCAGGTGAGGGAATGGGACCGGCCACAGTGCATGTGGAGCACTCTGGGCACCATGCCCACTCCAGAACCAGTGGAGAATCACATCCACTACCTCAGTCCTTGGCAGGATGAAGCACTCTGGGCACCATTCCCCCTCCAGAACCAGTGGAGACTGTTATCCACTACCTCAGTCCTTGGCAGGATGAAGCATTCTGGGCACCATGCCCCCTCCAGAACCAGTGGAGAATCACATCCACTACCTCAGTACATGGCAGGATGAAGCACTCTGGGCACCAGGCCCCCTCCAGAACCAGTGGAGACTGTTATCCACTACCTCAGTCCTTGGCAGGATGAAGCACTCTGGGCACCAGGCCCCCTCCAGAACCAGTGGAGAATCACATCCACTACCTCAGTCCTTGGCAGGATGAAGCACTCTGGGCACCAGGCCCCCTCCACAACCAGTGGAGAATCACATCCACTACCTAAGTCCTTGGCAAGATGAAGCACTCTGGGCACCAGGCCCCCTCCAGAACCAGTGGAGAATCACATCCACTACCCAGTCCTTGGCAGGATAAAGCACTCTGGGCACCAGGCCCCCTCCAGAACCAGTGGAGAATCACATCCACTACCTTAGTCCTTGGCAGGATGAAGCACTCTGGGCACCATGCCCCCTCCAGAACCAGTGGAGACTGTTATCCACTTGAGAGACTGTGGCTTTGCACTCCCCAGGATAAAGCAGTGGGCAAACCACCCACTGGAGAGACTTGAGAGACTGTGGCTTTGCACTCCCCAGGATAAAGCAGTTGGCAAACCACGCACTGGAGAGACTTGAGAGACTGTGGCTTTGCACTCCCCAGGATACAGCAATGGATATGGAGCCCCCTTGTGCAGCAGTGGCATCATGCGTTCATCCGACTGAGGTGCCCCCCCTTCCCTTCCCCCTGAGGTGCCTGTTTCTTTTTGATCTGATGCCCCTGCAGTGTTCTCTCCGTTTTGAGTCAGGTATCTTGTGTGGGCTTTGCCCATGCATTTTGGGACCACTGGTCCACGGACAATGATTGGTACACTATCCGGACTTGTATAGTTGGTGTACATATTTGTATATACTGAATTTTGAACTTTCACTATCAAATTTTTCATGATTACAATCGTTACAATCATTTAATTTTGTCCTTGCATTGTTCCAGGGGGCGGGGGTGTATTTGTAATGTTGCTGCATGTATTTGTGTGTATGTTGTTGTGGGTGAGGGTTTGGGTGGGGGTATTGCGTGTTGCGTGTGTGTGTGTCACTCTTTTCCCTCCCCCCTCCCCTGTGTTGTAGGTGCAGTACTCACTGTGGTCGTCGACGGCGTCTGTCCTGCTCCTGATAGAGCAGGAGGAAGACCAGCATAGGCAGTACGTGTAGTTCGGGCTCCATGGCGTTCTGGTTCCTCGTTGGGCGTCGAGAGGCGAGTGTTTTCCCTTCTGTGTACTGTCTCCGCCGTGCTTTTGATAGCGTTGGTTCCGCCCCGGAAAAAGTGGCAGATATGCCTGTTGTGATACGGTGGGCCGTACTTTGTCCTCCGCCTGTCTGTTGGCGGTGACCTCCGCAGTGTTTGTTTCTACCGCTGTGGTGGTCGGATTGTTAAAGTGGCTGTCTATGTTGCCGGTTTCCACCATGGTTGTGATTCAATTTTATTTTCCGCTGGCCTGTTGGCGGTATTACCGCCGCTTTAACACCGACCGCCAGGGTTGTAAAGAGGGCCTTAGTCTGATAGGGGCTGCCCCAGAACCAGTTTAGAGTGACCACAGGGAAGGCTATGCTCATTATACTTCCCACGCAGCTGAGTGGGCCCAGGGAGCTCTACACAAAGGAAGAAAGGTTCTGCCATATTGGTCTAGGCAAAGAGGAGCTGTCAAAACCAGCCTAGGTGGAACTCCTTCTTCTCTCTGCGTTCAGTCACAGAGGCAGCATTGTCCCAAAATCCCCTGAAAGCATCCAAGGGTCAGCGAATAGCAACAATCAGGTGCCAACTGATAGTCCCAAGGGAAGAGGGTTTAGAAACAAAATAAACTAAAATAACAGCCTGATGCATAGGTGCACATTTGTGTTGATAGGAGGAGTCACAGCACAGTTACCTGGCCTTGCCTCAGTGCTAGGAGTGAATCACTGTTTGTGATTCCTCTACAATTTGTGGGGATATTACTCTTTCATCGGCTTTATGACAGAACAACACATGCACTTACCAGGCATTCCTTTACAATGCAGTAAGTACAATGCATGCGTCATTACCACGCATGCACTTACAACTACATTTTTTTTTACAACGCAGATGCCTTTACCACGCATGCCTTTACCATGAAATTTTGTTTGTAAAAGTATGGCTGGTTACAGCATATGCAAAATTAAAGAGGCAAGTATAATCCATATATATATATATATATATATATATACACACACACACACATATATACACCTTTCCACCCAAAAGCCCTGCCTACCCTAAAGTCTAAGGTCCATATTTATACTTTTTGGAGCTGCATTTGCGTCATTTTTTTATGCAAAAGTGGCACAAACTTACAAAATATAATTGTATTTTGCAAGTTTGCGGCGCTTTTGAATTGAATAAAGAGGCAAATGCGGCTCTAAAAAAGTATAAATATGGGCCTAAATATTCCCTTACTGCGCAAAAAACCATACCAACCCTAAAAATGCTCTTAACACCCAAACTCCCATACACACCCTATACCCTATACCCTAAATACCCTTCCCACCCAAAAACCTACACCCACCCTAAAACCTACAAATGCCCTTACCAACCCAAAAACCAGACCCAGTCTACAACCTAAAAATCCCCTTACTACCCCAAAACCCATATCCACCCCAAAACCTAAAAAGGCCATTACCACCCCAAAACCCATATCCACCCTAAAACCTAAAAATGACCTTACCACCCCAAAACCCATACCCACTCTAAAACCTAAAAATGCCCTTATACCATTCCTTACCCTTTTCTTTTCAAATTTTTCCATATTCGTGAGTAATTCTCCCAAATTCCTGAATTTTCACGAATATCACACATGGTGACACAAAATTATTTTCAACCTATAATCACACCCCTGGCCCGTTAGGCAACTTCCAGTTTGGATTTTCTTCACCAGGGTCTGTGTCCTGTGAAATAGGTTGCTTTTTTTCACATGCATATTTGTGAAAAATGTGTGAATTTTGCAATTTATTCACAAAATATTTGAGAAGTCATTGTGGCCAGAGATATACAAATGTATTTTCCCTTCAATAGCTCAAAAACTACTGAAAGGATTTACATCAAACAAGTGAAAGTGTGATCTGCGTACAGAAAGCAAGCTTTCTGCCAAATGTGGTGTAATTCCATCCAGCAGATCGGGCTGTAGACAAGTCTAAAGGTCTCATGGGAATTAACAGGGAAAACCCAACTTTTTTCACCCCCCCTTTTTCTTTGCCCACCCCAAAACGTCCTATGCCCAATAAGAATCACCGTAGCACTTTTTTGGGAAAATGTTGTGAAGATTCGCAAACAGTACAACAGATATAGGCAAGTCAAAAAATGCTTTTTCAATGGAAACATGGTCCCAGCTATAACTACCTAATGGCGAACGCCACTAGGTAATATATGTACACACTCAAACCACTTAATACTTTGTGTATTTACCTTTAAAATCTTTACCACACATACACCTTTACCATTCATGCCTTTACAAAATAAAAAAAATACTTACCTTTAAAACCTTTACCACATGTACCTTTACCATTCATGCCTTTACAACGAAATTCGTTGTAAAGGCATGCACGGTAAAGGTATATTCATGGGAAAGGCATTCATTGTAAACGCATATGCGTGGTTAATGCATTATGTTGTATTTGCTGTGTTGTAAGTGATGTTTCCCCTCTCATGTGGTGATATCTATGATGATTCCTCACCCAGATACAGTCCTGCTTGAAAATGGAGAGGCTCCCTATTAAAAATGTCCCAAGGAGGGAGAGGGCTTACTCAGGATTTTAGATTCTATGGAAATACTTCTATGGAATATGAAACAGCATTGATAACATTATTATGCACACTCACTGCAAACACACTGCAATACCATGCATTTCTCATAATATCCCTGCGGGGTTGCAAGACGTGGTCCTGCACATGTAGTCAAAAATGATTCCTCACTGGGATTTTTTGGCTGCCTTTAGTGTAACACATACAGTACTGTGCAGCAAGTGTGTAGTCAGAATGGTTCCTCATAGCTATAGTACTGTGCACCAAACACATATGTAACACAATATAATACATATGATACTGTGCATCAAACGGTCTTTACGAAATCTCTCAAGCATGTACAAGTGCCCAGTAGTCATACTAACTGCGCCAACATCCTTGGGTCCACAAACATAACCTGTAGGAGGGCCAATGCTTATCTGAGAGGGGGAGTCCAGAGAGTGCTCCAACTGCCTCCAAGGTCGGTACTCACTTTCTGGCTGGAAAATGGCTGCAGGATTAGGAGAAAACACTGTCCAGATCGGAGAAGCAGGCTGACAACTCCACCCACCAGTAAGCACAATGTGAAGCATCGAGCACTCCCTGGGTTGGGTGTTGTTGGAAATTAGGTCTCTAGTTGGCAGAGGTCTAAGTAGGGACCACAATCCTAGTCAGGGTAAGTCAGGTACACAACCTAAATTAACCTGTGCTCACCCCCTGGTAGCTTGGCACAGCTAAGGCAGGCTTAACTTAGAAGGCAATGTGTAAGGTATTTGTGCAGCACTTAATTACAGCAACACAGTGAAAGACACCACAAAAGAGGTTCCGCACCAATTTAGAAAAATAGGGTTTGTTTATTTGATTAAAATAAGACCAACACAACAAGTATCTACATCCAAGGTCATGTGATATTCACTTTAATACAATAATCAGTGCATCACTGTGGGGCTCCTATCAGGGTCCGTACAGTAATATGCCAGTTTGATTGGGGTGGAGCACTAACAGAGTGGGATGAGCTCCCAATAGGGGATTTATGTGATTTCTGGGCGCCAATGTGGTCAGAAACTGGCAGGTGCTGGCATGAGGTGAGAGCCTACCTCGAGTGACAGAGTGCTCTTGTGAAAGGCAGTGAGCAATGGAAGCACGTGTGCCCTGCTTTGTGGAGTCTTATTGTCCCACTGGGGACATGCTGAAGGCTTCCAGCACTCAGCGTGGTTCCAGGACTGTGATCGCGTTGATCAGTGCCGGGCAAACTTCTGACCGTGGTTCTGCAGCTAACCAGAAGTCACTAGACCCCAGTGGGAGTGCAGGAATCTAGGGCCATATGTATGAAAAAATGGCCTTGCGAATCGCAAATAGCGATTTTTAAGAAATCGCTATTTCCAAGTCGCAATAGGCCATGTAACAAAATTGCAAATCAGAATTAGCGATTTCTTAAAAATCGCTATTTGTGGGTTGCAAGGCCCGTTTACCGAATCGCAATTTGCATTTTCACAAATTGCGATTTGGTAAATGAAAATCGCAAATTGCGAGAAATTCCGAGAAAGCACACCTGGAGGAGCCTGATGACATCACAAGAAGGAAGTGAGTCATCCCAGGCAGTTTCAGGTGCCACACCCAAACCAGCATCCGGAGAGAGCAGCCCAGCCACACTGAGCAACACTCTGAAGGAGGCAGCACACCTGAGCAAGGATGGACACCTCAGCCCAAGGAAAGGAGAAGGAAGAGAGAAAGAGGAAGCTCAAATTCAGCGAGCAAGAGCTTGAGGTGCTGACAGAGGAAGTGGTCATGAGCCATGACCGCCTTTTTGGCAAAAGCTCACTCCAGGTGCAGGAGAGTGAGAAAAGGAGACTCTGGGCAGATATTCAATACAAAATCTGCGCAATTGGAGTGGCACAGCGCTCGGTCGACGAGATTAAGAAGAGGTGGGATGACCTGCGGTCCCGCGCGAAGGAGAGGGTGGCAAGAAGACTGCAGGAGGCCAGGGGCACAGGAGGTGGTCCACCCACAGAGGCACCATCCACCCCATTAGAGGACCTAGTGGAGTCGACACTCCTCCCTGAAGCTGTGACTGGGATCACAGAGATAGACACCTCCGGCACACAAAGTACCAGCCAAGGTAAGTGCAATATTGAATTGTAACCCCATATGTGTATGCACAAAAGCCCCTTAGGAATTAGCAAGTAATGTTAAACATTGTGAGAAGTAGTCCATTCCACATCTTAGAAGCAGAACAACAATGCATTATGGGAGTGGCAGTCCACAACCCAGAGCTGAAAGTATCACGTACAATGTAATTAAGTAAAGCAACACCCAAAGGAACACAACACCCACAACACAGTTAAGAGAAGTACCTGTACCTTTATTACCATTGTGTGCCCTTACTTGCAAAAAACATAATTGACAAGCTGCATATTTTCGTTGCAGGTGAGCCAGGCTCAGCAGCCACAGCATCAGCCAGCGTAGGCGAGACTGACACCCATCTAGCCTCTGATTCCAACATAAGTGGGTCTCTCACCATTGCGCCAGTCCAACGCAGGCCCAGGGCACTGCCACTGCCAGAGGTCAGCCAAGACTCAAATGAGCAGCATGAAGGGCCAAAATAACACCATCCCCAACTGGTAGGTGCACCCAGATGCAGGAGGCCAGTTGTCAGCAGACCACAGCACCCCGCAGGATGGCGACAAGTGCAGGTGCACAGCAGAATGAGGCAGGTGAGGGTCCCTCCTTCTTTGGTGGGCTGGAAGCTGCTATGTTGCAGCAGCAGCACATACAAAACAAAAGGATCCTTGGTTTACAAAAAAATATGCAGCAACTTAACAGCAACATGGGGGCCTACATCGCCAGCTTGAGTGCCTGAATGCTAATATAGAACTGCTGCATGAGGGACAGGTGCAGGCATCACAGGACACAAGAGAGCTCACTTGTGCTGTCCGTGAACCATGCCAGGAGCTGCTCCATGAGACGGTGAGCCACCGCAGACAGGAGCGCAGATTTATGAACATGTTCGGGAGCTTCTGTCGCTCTGTGAACAGGGTGGCAACTGCAACCTCACTGATTGCACGTCGTGCAGTTGCTGCACAGGTGGAGGCAGCACACAGCAGCAGGGATGTGGCCAACAGACTGGTACAAATCACTAATGGGATCGATAACATAATGGGACAGAGGTTGGCCACACCTCGTGAGCTTGCACTGGGGGACACAGAGGACACTTCCAGCCTCAGCAGTCTAGCTGTACCCGCAATGGACACCAGATGGCGCAGTGCCAGGCACAGCACTACCACTGAGGCGGTCAATCGAGGTGCCAGTGAGGTAACTGGGCACCCGAGTGGTGTGCGTGGCCGCAAAAAATAACTGTAGCGGCCAGAGGGGTAATGTGTTCACTATGATGTAATAGTGCATTACTCGGAACTTCTATTATCTCTAGTTTTTTACATCATTTATTTTGCTATTCGTTGAACAATCATTACCTGCCATTAAGGTAATACATTTGATTCACTACAGGTACAGTTGTCAGTGCATTTGTGTTATTCATACTTACATCTGAAATGGTTGTGTGTGATGTCAGCACGCCTTTGCCTTCTCTCTGCTGCACTGGTCCTGTCTGCTGGCTGTAGGGGTGGTATGGGATCATCATCCTCATCAGATTCAGTATCACACATTGCTACAGGTATGCCCTTGGTGGTAGCTATATTGTGCAAGATTGCACAAGTAGCCACTATTCTACATGTGGTCTCTGGGCTTTACTGTAGTGCCCCTCCACTTTTGTGAGGCACCGGAAGCGACTCTTCAGCAGTCCAAAGGTGCACTCTACCACGTTGCAGGTCGCCCTGTGTGCTGCATTGTATCTCCGTTCAGAATGTGTTGCAGGATTGAGGTAGGGCGTCATCATGTAGGTGCGCACTGCGTAGGCACTGTCTCCTGAGTAACTGAGCCATCCGACATCAGCACGCCATCAATGCGCCATTGTATAGAGCGACAATACCTAGTAGATATCCTTCTCCAAACTCCCCAGCTGTCAGTCTTGTGTGAATGCAGCTATGGCAAAAGATGTACGAATCATGTGTGCTCCCTGGGTACCTGGCCACGAGATCAGTAATGATGTAGGAAGCATTGCAAATCACCTTATATTCATTGAATGTTGGTATTTCCGGTTGCGGTACACATAGTCTGTGGCTGATGGTGAACAGATTGCAATATGTGTCCCATCTATGGCATCTAGGACTTGGGGGAACTGTGCTATCTGGTAAAAATCAATTTTTGTCTGCTGTATTTCGTGTGGGGGAATCTGAGGTACTCGTGTAGTTTGCTCAGCATGGCGTTGATAAATGCATTTTAAAATCTAGAGAGGGTACTCTGTGAGACCCCTCCAGCTGCTGCTATGACCCCTTGATAGCTCCCTGAGGCAAGTAGGTGGCGGGAGCATAATACCTCCACATGGGTGGGTATGCTGTGAGTCCTTAGTGTTCTGCGCTGCAGTATGGGTTGTAGCTCAGCTATCAGATCAAGTATCATGGCTGAATTCAACCTATACCTCTCATATATTTCCTCCTCTGTCAGGTTAAAAAGTGTAATGCGCACTCTGAAAATGCGCTCCTGTCTCCTCCTCCCTCTCCTCAAACCTGCCAACATCCTCATCCTCCTCGCCATGACGTAGAGTGCAGCCATTGTGGAAAAGAGTCTGAGGCATTCTGGGCCTCTTTATATAGGTTGCACCTGGTTACCACCTGGTTTCACTTAGTGGTATTTTGCATGTGCAAAATGCCATTCTGTGAAAAATCGCAATTTGCGATTTTTTGAATCATCTATTTGCGACTTGGATTTTGCGTCTCACAATTTGTGCCTCGCAAATTCCTACTGGAAATACCGAATCGCAAAATGCGACTCTCAAAACCAGGTCGCAACGCAAAAAAACGAATTTTTTGCAATTTCTTATTTTTGTTCTGCGAATGCCTTTCACGCATCACAGACCACGTTTTTGCACTCGCAAACGGCCGATTTTTGCGATTCGCACCATTTGCGAGTGCAAAAAAGTTTCATACATCTGGCCCCTAGTCTCTAAAGTTTAGGCAAGCTAGGGTTAAGGTATAGCCCTTGCTCTAAAGTTCTTTCTGAAAGACAAGGGGTTAGGTAGGTTATGTACACCCTACACCATCCTAACACACACCATGTCTACAGCTGGACCTAGCTCTGATCTGGTCATGGGATCTGTAGGAGGCTGGCATGGCTTATAGTGGGTACCCTGTGGTACTTACACCCTGTGCCAGGTCCAGTTATCCCTTATTAGTATAATAGAGGTGTTTCTAGCAGTTTAGGCTGATAGAAGGTAGCTACGGCAAAGCAGCTTAGGCTGAACTAGGAGACATGCAAAGCTCCTACTATACCACTTATATCATATGCACAATATCATAAGAAAACACAATACTTAGAGTTACTAAAAATAAAGGTACTTTGTTTTTATGACAATATGCCACAAGTATCTCAGTGAGCACCCTCAGTAAGAAGGTAAGTAACATACACAAGTTATATGTACACAAACCCAAAACAGGTAAGTAAGAGTCAGAAAAGTAATACAAACAGTGTGGAATTATAATAGATTGCAATAGGCAGACATAGGTCTAGGGGCAACACAAACCATATACTCCAAAAGTGGAATGCGAATCACAAATGGACCCCAGACCTATGGGAGCTTGTAGAGGGTCACTGGGACTGTAAGAAAACAGTCACGGTGTCCAAGATACCCCACCCCAAGACCCTGAAAAGTAGGAGTAAAGTACACCTACTACCCCAAAAGAGCACAATAGTCGTGATAGGGGGATTTTGCTAGAACAACAAACAACAGCAGTGCACTGAAAACGGATTCCTGGAGCTGAGGACCTGCAAAGCAAGGGGACCATGTCTAATAGTTGCGACAGTGTCCGGGGGGGCAGGAGCCCAGAAAACCCCGGATAAAGGTGCAAGGAAGCTGCCTCCTGATGGAAGAAGCTTGGAATTCTGCAAGAACGAAGAGGACTAGGAACTTCTCCTTTGGATGGAAGATGTCCCACGTCGCGATGAAGGTTGCAGAAGTGTTCCCAAGCAGAAATACCGCAAACAGGCCTTGCTAGCTGCAAGGGTCGCGGTAGAGGTTTTTGGGTGCTGCTGAGGACCAGGAAGGACCAGGATGTCGTCCCTTGGAGGAGGAGACAGAGGGGGCGCTCAGCAACTCAGAGAGCCCTCACAGGAGCAGGCAACACCCTGAATAGGCACTTGGAAGATTTGTGAACCGGAGTCCACGCAGCATTACAAAAGAGGTTCCCACGACGTCAGAGGCCAACTCAGCGGGTTGAGCACTGCAGGACGGAGTGCTGGGGACCCAGGCTAGGCTGTGCACGAAGGAAATCCTGGAAGAGTTCACAGAAGCCGGAGCAGCTGCAAATCATGCAGTACACAGGTTTGCAGTCTAGCGTGGGGGGGCAAGGACTTACCTCCACCAAACTTGGACTGAAGGATCACTGGACTGTGGGAGTTACTTGGATAGAGTTCCTGTGTTCCAGGGACTACGCTCATCAGGATGAGAGGGGACCCAGAGGACCAGTGATGCAGTCTTTTGGTGCCTGCGTTAGCAGGGGGAAGATTCCATCGACCCACAGGAGATTTCTTCTTGGCTTCTGGTGCAGGGTGAAGGCAGGTGACCCCCAGAGCATGCACCACCAGGAAACAGTCGAGAAAGCCGTCAGGATGAGACGCTACAATGTTGCTGGTAGTCATCTTGCTACTTTGTTGCGGTTTTGCAGGCGTCCTGGAGCAGTCAGTGGTCGACCCTTGGTAGAAGTCGAAGAGGGAGATGCAGAGGAACTCTGGTGAGCTCTTGCATTCGTTATCTGAAGAATTCCCTAAAGTAGAGACCCTAAACAGCCAGAAAAGGAGGTTTGGCTACCAAGAAAGGAGGATTGGCTACCAAGAAAGGTTAGAGCCTATCAGAGGGGGTCTCTGACGTCACCTGCTGGCACTGGCCACTCAGAGCAGTCTAGTGTGCCCCCAACACACTGTTTCCAAGATGGCAGAGGTCTGGGACACACTGGAGGAGCTCTGGGCACTTCCCCTGGGAATTACTGGTCAGGGGAGTGGTCACTCCCCTTTCCTTTGTCCAGTTGCGCGCCAGAGCAGGGCTGGGGGATCCCTGAACTGGTGTAGACTGGCTTATGCAGAGATGGGCACCATCTGTGCCCATCAAAGCATTTCCAGAGGCTGGGGGAGGCTACTCCTCCCCAGCCCTTCACACCTATTTCCTTAGGGAGAGGGTGTAACAACTCTCAGCTGCAGTGGAAACCCCGGAAAGGCAGTTTGGCAGTACCCGGGTTCTGTGCTAGAGACCTGGGGGATCATGGAATTGTCCCCCCAATACCAGAATGGTATTGGGGGGACAATTCCATGTTCTTAGACATGTTACATGGCCATGTTCAGAGTTACCATTGTGACGCTATACATAGGTAGTGACCTATGTATAGTGCACACTTGTAATGGTGTCCCCGCACTCACAAAGTTCAGGGAATTTGCCCTGAACGATGTTAAGGCACCTTGGCTAGTGCCAGGGTGCCCACACACTAAGTAACTTGGCACCCAACCTTCACCAGGTGAAGGTTAGACATATAGGTGACTTATAAGTTACTTATGTGCAGTGTAAAATGGCTGTGAAATAATGTGGAGATTATTTCACGCAGGCGTCAGTGGCAGGCCTGTGTAAGAATTGTCTGAGCTCCCTATGGGTGGCAAAAGAAATACTGCAGTCCATAGGGATCTCCTGGAACCCCAATACCCTGGGTACCTCAGTACCATATACAAGGGAATTATATGGGTGTACCAGTGTGCCAATGAGAATTGGTAAATGTATTCACTGGCCTGCAGTGACAAATTTAGAAAGCAGAGAGAGCATAAACACTGAGGTTCTGGTTAGCAGAGCCTCAGTGATACAGTTAGGCACCACACAGGGAACACATACAGGGCACATACTATGAGCACTGGGGTCCTGCCTGGCAGGATCCCAGTGACACAAGGGCTAAAACATACATACATACAGTGAAATTGGGGGTAACATGCCAGGCAAGATGGTACTTCCCCCTGCAACCGCAGGCAACAAAAGACTGCATCACCGGTCCTCTGGGTCCCCTCTCAGCACAACGAGCGTGGTCCCTGGAACTCAGCAACTCTGTCCAAGTGACTCCCACAGTCCAGTGACTCTTCAGTCCAAGTTTGGTGGAGGTAAGTCCTTGCTTCCCCACGCTAGACTGCATTGCTGGGTACTGCGTGATTTGCAGCTGCTCCGGCTCCTGTGCACTCTTCCAGGATTTCCTTCATGCACAGCCAAGCCTGGGTCCCTGACACTCTAACCTGCAGTGCACAACCTTCTGAGTTGTCCTCCGGCGTCGTGGGACTCCCTTTTCTGACTTTGGGTGGACTCTGGTTCACTCCTCTTCTAAGTGCCTGATCTGGTACTTCTGCGGGTGCTGCCTGCTTCTGTGAGGGCTCCCTGACTTGCTGGGCGCCCCCTCTGTCTCCTCATCCAAGTGGCGACATCCTGGTCCCTCCTGGGCCACAGCAGCACCCAAAAACCTTAACCGCAACCCTTGCAGCTAGCAAGGCTTGTTTGTGGTCTTTCTGCGTGGGAACACCTCTGCAAGCTTTTTCACAATGTGGGACATCCATCCTCCAAAGGGGAAGTTCCTAGTCCTCTTCGTTCTTGCAAAAACAGCAAGCTTCTTCCATCCGGTGGCAGCTCCTTTGCACCCTCAGCTGGCATTTCCTGGGCATCTGCCCACTCTCGACACTGTCGCGACTCTTGGACTTGGTCCGTTGTCTTACAGGTACTCAGGTCCGGAAATCCACTGTTGTTGCTTTGCTGGTGTTGGTTTTCCTTGCAGAATCCCCCTATCACGACTTCTGTGCTCTCTGGGGGTTGTAGGTACACTTTACATCTACCTTACAGGGTCTTGGGGTGGGCTATTTTTCTAACTCTCACTGTTTTCTTACAGTCCCAGCGACCCTCTACAAGCTCACATAGGTTTGGGGTCCATTTGTGGTTCGCATTCTACTTTTGGAGTATATGGTTTGTGTTGCCCCTATACCTATGTGCTCTTATTGCAATCTACTGTAACTTTACACTGCTTGCATTACTTCCTTTTGCTATTACTACATAATTTTGGTATTGTGTACATATATCTTGTGTATATTTGTCATCCTCATACTGAGGGTACTCACTGAGATACTTTTGGCATATTGTCATAAAAATAAAAGTACCTTTATTTTTAGTATATCTGTGTATTGTATTTTACTATGATATTGTGCATATGACACCAGTGGTATAGTAGGAGCTTTGCATGTCTCCTAGTTCAGCCTAAGCTGCTCTGCTATAGCTACCTTCTATCAGCCTAAGCTGCTAGAAACACCTCTTCTACACTAATAAGGGATAACTGGACCTGGCACAAGGTGTAAGTACCTCTGGTACCCACTACAAGCCAGGCCAGCCTCCTACAGTATGGCCTCAACTTTTTCAGTGCCCAGACCACAGCAAAGACCTCCCTCTCTATGGCAGACCAACGCTTTTCTCTAGGGGTCAACCTTCTGCTGATAAAAGAAACTGGTTGATCCTGGCCCTCAGAATTGAGTTGTGATAAGACTGCCCCTACCCCTAATTCAGATGCATCAGTTTGAACAATTAATTTCTTGGAGTAACATGGGCTTTTTAAGACAGGTGCACAGCACATGGCCTGTTTGAGCTCTTCAAAAGCTTTCTGACAGCTAGCTGTCCATAACACCTTCTTAGGCATTTTCTTACTTGTGAGATCATTAAGAGGGGCTGCTATGGAGCCATACTTCTTGATGGATCTCCTGTAATACCCTGTGAGGCCTAAAAAGTCTCTCACCTGGGTCTGAGTTGTAGGGGGAACCCAATCCATGATTGTCTGGATTTTCCCCTGTAGTGGTGCAATCTGTTCTCCACCTACGAGGTGGTCCAGATACACCACTTTCACCTGCCCTATCTGGCTCTTTGAGGCCTTGATAGTGAGGCCTGTCTTTTGCATGGCCTCCAAAACTTTCCTAAAGGTGGACCAGGTGCTCACCCCAGGTTGAGCTAAAGACAGCAATATCATCAAGATATGCTGCACTGAAAGCCTCCAACCCTTGCAGGACTGTGTTCACCAACCTCTGAAAAGTGGCAGGTGCATTTTTCAAACCAAAGGGCATCACTGTAAATTGGTAGTGCCCTCCTGTAGTTGGAAATGCAGGCTTTGGTTTAGCATCTTCTGCCAATCTGATCTGCCAATACCCTGCAGTCATATCAAAAGTGCTAAGATACTTGGCAGAAGCCAGTGTATCAATGAGCTCATCTGCCCTGGGTATAGGGTGAGCATCAGTTTTTGTTACCTGATTGAGCCCTCCATAATCTACAGAAAATTTCATCTCCCTCTTTCCATCTTTGGTGTGAGGTTTTGGTACAAGCACCACCGGGCTAGCCCGTGGGCTTTCAGAAGGTTCAATCACCCCCAAGTCCAACATTTCCTGCACCTCTTGTTTAATGCAGTTTCTGGCATGGTCAGGCTGCCTATAAGTTTTACTTTTGACAGGCAGGCTGTCTCCAGTGTCAATTGTGTGTTCACACCAGGATGTTGTACCTGGTACAAGTGAAAAGAGGTCTGAAAATTGGCTTAGGAGATTGATGCAGTTGTCTTTCTGTTCTGGAGTCAGACAATCTGCTAAAACTACTCCCTCCACTAAGGCATCTGCTTCAGTGGCGGAGAAGAGATCAGGGAGAGGGACACTCTTTTCTTCCTGTCCCTCATCTGTTGCCATGAGCAGGTTGAGATCAGCCCTGTCATAGTAGGGTTTTAGGCGGTTGACATGAATCACCCTAAGGCGACTCCTGGCAGTGCCCAGGTCTACCAAATAGGTAACCTCACCCTTTTTCTCAACAATTAGATGCGATCCACTCCATTTGTCTTGGAGTGCTCATGGGGCCACCGGCTCCAATACCCACACCTTCTGTCCTGGTTGGTACTGGATCAGAACAGCCTTCTGGTCATGCCATTGCATTTGCAGCTCCTGACTGGCCTGAAGGTTTTTGCTGGCCTTTTTCATGTACTCAGCCATTCTGGGTCTTAGGCCAAGTACATAATCCACTATGTCCTGTTTAGGAGCTTTTAAAGGTTGTTCCCAACCCTCCTTCACAAGAGTGAGTGGACCTCTTACAGGGTGCCCAAAGAGGAGTTCAAAGGAGCTGAAGCCCACTCCTTTCTGGGATTCCTCCTTGTAAGCAAAAAGGAGGCAAGGTAACAGGACATCCCGTCTCCTCCTGAAGTTTTCAGGGAGTCCCATTATCATTCCTTTGAGAGATTTATTAAACCTCTCAACCAGTCCATTTGTCTGTGGATGGTAAGGGGTAGTGAACTTGTAGGTAACACCACACTCCTTCCACATTGTTTTCAAGTATGCAGACATGAAGTTGCTACCTCTGTCTGATACTACCTCTTTAGGAAAACCCACCCTAGAAAAGATTCCCAGGAGGGCCTTTGCCACTGCAGGAGCTGTAGTGGTCTTTAAAGGTATGGCTTCAGGATATCTTGTGGCATGGTCCACAACCACCAAGATAAATATATTGCCTGAAGCAGTAGGAGGGTCAAGGGGGCCAACTATGCCAACCCCTACCCTTTCAAAGGGCACCCCAACTACTGGAAGTGGAATTAGAGGGGCCTTTGGAGTGCCACCAGTCTTGCCACTGGCTTGGCAGGTCACACAAGACTTGCAAAAATCTTTGGTGTCCACTGACATATGAGGCCAGTGAAACAAGGGGACAAGTCTTTCCCAAGTTGTTATCTGGCCCAAATGCCCAGCCAAAGGAATGTCATGTGCTAGAGTGAGAAGAAACTCTCTGTACTGCAGGGGAATGACCATTCTCCTGGCTACTCCAGGTTTTGGGTCCCTTGCCTCTGTGTACAAGAGGTTATCTTCCCAGTATACTCTATGACTGTCACTGACATCCCCATTTTGCTGTTTGACAGCTTGCTGTCTGAGACCCTCTAATGTGGGACAGGTTTGCTGTGCCACACTCAGCTCTTCCCTGGCAGGCCCCCCTCCACCCATAAGCTCAGAAGTGTCTGCTGCCAGCTCCTCTGGTGTAGGTTCTGCACAATAAGGAAATTCCTCTTCCTCAGAAGGGGAATCATCTGTAGAGGGAGGGATAGTGGGTAGGGATTTACCCTTGCTACCCCTAGCTTTTGGGAGTACTTGGTCCATTGTTCCAGGATCCAAGATACCTTGTCCTTTTTGCTTTTTCGCCTGAGCCTTGGTTAAAGCAAAAATATGCCCAGGAATGCCCAGCATTGCTGCATGAGCCTCCAACTCCACTTCTGCCCAAGCTGATGTCTCTAAATCATTCCTTAGTAGACAGTCTACAGGTAAATCTGAGGCAACCACAACTTTCTTTGGACTAGTAACCCCCCCTCCCCCAGTTGAGATTCACAACAGCCATGGGGTGGCTAAGAGTGTTGTTATGAGCGTCTGTCACTTGGTACTGCTGACCAAGTAGGTGTTGTTCAGGGTGGACCAGTTTTTCTATCACCATAGTTACACTGGCTCCTGTGTCCCTGTAGGCCTGAACCTCAACACCATTTATTAGGGGAAGTTGCTTGTACTTATCCATATTAAGGGGACAAGCAACCAAGGTGGCCAAATCAATGCCACCCTCAGAGACTTAAATAGCCTCCGTGGTCTCCCTAACGACCAACCCAAACTACATTGCCAATGGTGAGCCCAGCTACACCCTTGAATTGGCTATTAGTAGTAGATTCCCACCACCACCACTGCTATTCATAGGGGCACTAGAATTTGCAGCAGGGGTTGTGGTGGTGGGAGGTTTGGTGTTTTTCTTTGGACAGCTGCAATCAGTTGCCCAATGGCCTTTGACTTTACACAAATAACACCAAGGCTTTTTAGGTTGATTATTGGAAGAGGATTTGGACCCACCACCCCCGGAGGATTTTTGTGGGCCTGATGAAGACTCAGAATGTTTACTTTTGTCCCCACCCTTCTCAGAAGACTTACCAGCATTCTTATTGCCATCCTTGTCACCCCCTGTATGAACTTTTCTGTTTACCCTTGTTCTGACCCAATTGTCTGCCTTCTTTCCCAATTCTTGGGGAGAGGTCAGATCCGAGTCCACTAGGTATTGGTGCAACAAGTCAGACACACAGTTGTTCAGAATATGCTCTCTCAAAACAAGATTGTACAGGCTTTCATAGTCAGATACCTTACTGCCATGTAACCACCCTTCCAAGGCCTTCACTGAACAGTCCACAAAATCTGTCCAGTCTTGAGAAGACTCTTTTCTGGTGTCTCTGAACGTAATCCTGCACTGTTCAGTGGTTAAGCCAAATCCATCCAAAAGTGCATCTTTCAAAACTTTGTAGTTGTTAGCTTCACTTTCTCTAAAAGTAAGGAGCCTATCCCTACCCTTTCCAGTGAAAGATAGCCACAAAATAGCAGCCCACTGCCTTTGAGGGACCAACTGTACCATACAGGCCCTCTCAAGTGCAGAAAACCACTTATTAATGTCACCCCCCTCCTTGTAAGGGGGGACTATCTTGTGCAGATTCCTGGAATCTTGCTTTCTCTAACAGGATTGCTATCAGGAATACTGTTGCTGCCACCATGGGGAACTAACCCCAACCTCTGTCTTTCCTTCTCTATGTCTAGGTATTCCCTATCTAAGGCCAGATGCTGCTGTTTAAGCTTCAGTCTGGTCTCTTCAACCCTCAACTTTTTGAGTTCACTTTCTAACAAGTTATCCTCAGGGTGGGTGGGTTGGGAATGCTTTGACACAGATGACAAATTGGAAACTTCAGAGGGGGACCTGTCCCTAACTGTCTGGACCCTGGTAACCTGGCCTCTAGGGATAAAGGATGCCCTACTGTTATGGGAACCTTTCTCACTGCCAGCATCACTGGGTGCCCTGCTAGGGGGCAGGCCCTTGTCAGAACCCTCCCCTGCTTCTTCAGGGGGATCCTCTCAATCAGACTGGGAAGCCTCTCCCTTTTCTAATCTCTCATAGGTTGCATTAACAGTTTTGAGAATTGAATCTACAACAGACATGATAGAAAAGGTTTAAGGATAGTGAGAAGAAAGAAAAAGTTTTAGAACTTTTGAAAGCACGAAGAAAAAAAAAACTTTTTCTAACTTTTAGAAGTTTTGAGAAACTTTTCAGAACTTTGCAAAAAGTTTTAGGATAGAAAAGCAAACTTTTGGGCTTAAGTGTACATACACTGAACTGTTTGGTATATGATTCTCTTATGAAAAGTACAAAATGACAAAGTGGTAAAGCAGTTGCAAGTACTTATCCCACCGCTGCACCACCAATATAGGAGGCTGGCCTGGCTTATAGTGGGTACCCTGTGGTACTTAGACCCTGTGCCAGGTCCAGTTATCCCTTATTAGTAGAATAGAGGTGTTTCTAGCAGCTTAGGCTGATAGAAGGTAGCTACGGCAAAGCAGCTTAGGCTGAACTAGGAGACATGCAAAGCTTCTACTATACCACTTATATCATATGCACAATATCATAAGAAAACACAATACTCAGTTACTAAAAATAAAGGTACTTTATTTTTATGACAATATGCCACAAGTATCTCAGTGAGTACCCTCAGTAAGAAGGTAAGTAATATACACAAGTTATATGTACACAAACCCAAAACAGGTAAGTAAGAGTCAGAAAAGTAATGCAAACAGTGTGGAATTACAATAGATTGTAATAGGCAGACATAGGTTTAGGGGCAACACAAACCATATACTCCAAAAGTGGAATGCGAATCACGAATGGACCCCAGACCTATAAGAGCTTGTAGAGGGTCCCTGGGACTGTAAGAAAACAGTCAGGGTGTCCAAGATACCCCACCCCAAGACCCTGAAAAGTAGGAGTAAAGTAAACCTACTACCCTAAAAGAGCACAATAGTCGTGATAGGGGGATTCTGCAAGAACAACAAACACCAGCAGTGCACTGAAAACGGATTCCTGGACCTGAGGACCTGCAAAGCAAGGGGACCAAGTACAATAGTCGTGACAGTGTCCAGGGGGGGTAGGAGCCCAGAAAACCCTGGATGAAGGTGCAAGGAAGCTGCCTCTGGATGGAAGAAGCTTGGAATTCTGCAAGAACGAAGAGGACTATGAACCTATCCTTCGGATGGAAGATGCCCCACGTCACGATGAAGGTTGCAGAAGTGTTCCCATGCAGAAATACCACAAACAGGCCCTGCTATCTGCAAGGGTCGCGGTAGAGGTTTTTGGATGCTGCTGAGGACCAGGAAGGACCAGGACGTCGCCCCTTGGAGGAGGAGACAGAGGGGGCGCTCAGCAACTCAGAGAGCCCTCACAGAAGCAGGAAGCACCCGCAGAAGCACCTGAACAGGCACTTGGAAGATTTGTGAACCAGAGTCCACGCAGAGTTACAAAAGAGGGTCTCACGATGTCGGAGGCCAACTCAGCGAGTTGTGCACTGCAGGACGGACTGCTGGGGACCCAGGCTAGGCTGTGTACGAAGGAAATCCTGGAAGAGTGCACAGAAGCCGGAGCAGCTGCAAATCACGCAGTACACAGGTTTGCAGTCTAGCGTGGGGAGGCAAGGACTTACCTCCACCAAACTTGGACTGGAGGATCACTGGAGTGTGGGAGTCACTTGGATCGAGTTCCTGTGTACCAGGGACCACGCTCGTCAGGATGAGAGGGGACCCAGAGGACCGGTGATGCAGTCTTTTGGTGCCTGCGTTAGCAGTGGGAAGATTCTGTCGACCCACTGGAGATTTCTTCTTGGCTTCTGGAGCAGGGTGAAGACAGGTGACCCCCAGAGCATGCACCAGTCGAGAAAGCCGGCAGGATGAGGCGCTACAATGTTGCTGGTAGTCGTCTTGCTACTTTGTTGCAGTTTTGCAGGCATCCTGGAGCAGTCAGCGGTCGATCCTTGGTAGAAGTCGAAGAGGGAGATGTAGAGGAACTCTGGTGAGCTCTTGCATTTGTTATCTGAAGAATTCCACAAAGCAGAGACCCTAAATAGCCAGAAAAGGAGGTTTGGCTACCAAGAAAGGAGGATTGGCTACCAAGAAAGGTAAGAGCCTATCAGAGGGGGTCTCTGACGTCACCTGCTGGCATTGGCCACTCAGAGCAGTCCAGTGTGCTCCCAATACCTCTGTTTCCAAGATGGCAGAGGTCTGGGACACACTGGAGGAGCTCTGGGCACTTCCCCTGGGAGGTACTGGTCAGGGGAGTGGTCACTCCCCTTTCCTTTGTCCAGTTTCACGCCAGAGCATGGCTGGGGGATCCCTGAACCGGTGTAGACTGGCTTATGCAGAGATGGGCACAGGCTGTGCCCATCAAAGCATTTCCAGAGGCAGGGGGAGGCTACTCCTCCCCAGCCCTTCACACCTATTTCCAAAGGGATAGGGTGTAACACCCTCTCTCAAGGGAAATCCTTTGTTCTGCCTTTCTGGGCCAGGGCTGCCTGGACCCCAGGAGGGCAGATTCCTGTCTGAGGGGTTGGCAGCAGCAGCTGCAGTGGAAACCCCGGAAAGGCAGTTTGGCAGTACCCGGGTTCTGTGCTAGAGACCTGGGGGATCATGGAATTGTCCCCCCAATACCAGAATGGTATTGGGGTGACAATTGCATGATCTTAGACATGTTACATGGCCATGTTCGGAGTTACCATTGTGACGCTATACATAGGTAGTGACCTATGTATAGTGCACGCGTGTAATGGTGTCCCCACACCCACAAAGTTAGGGGAATTTGCCCTGAACGATGTGGGGGCAGCTTGGCTAGTGCCAGGGTGCCCACACACTAAGTGACTTGGCACCCAACCTTCACCAGGTGAAGGTTAGACATATAGGTGACTTATAAGTTACTTATGTGCAGTGTAAAATGGCTGTGAAATAACGTGGACGTTATTTCACGCAGGCTGCAGTGGCAGGCCTGTGTAAGAATTGTCTAGCTCCCTATGGGTGCAAAAGAAATGCTGCAACTCATAGTGATCTTCTGGAACCCCAAATGCCCTGGGTACCTCAGTACCATATACAAGGGAATTATATGGGTGTACCAGTGTGCCAATGAGAATTGCTAAATTTAGTCACTAGCCTGCAGTGAAAAATGTAGAAAGCAGAGAGAATAAACACTGAGGTTCTGGTTAGCAGAGCCTCAGTGATACAGTTAGGCACCACACAGGGAACACATACAGGGCACATACTATGAGCACTGGGGTCCTGCCTGGCAGGATCCCAGTGACACTAGGGCTAAAACATACATACATACAGTGAAATTGGGGGTGACATGCCAGGCAAGATGGTACTTTCCTACAGGCTCTCCTTATGTGGACCTGACCTTCAAGGAATTGAGGGGCTGTGCTCAGAAAGGAAGCTAGACATGGGAAAGAACCCTAACAAGAGTCTGCTCTTGAGCGTTCTCCTTCAGGACGATGAAGAACATGTTGGTAGCCAGAAGAAGGAGGAGGAAAAAGGAGACTCTAACCCCACTGAGTTAGAGAATGATATTCTAGGCCCAGGGGAGGGATCTTTAAAGGATCTTGCAGATCCTAGCAGACCAATTAGTGTAGCTGGTAATGGGAGGGGATGTCAGACATGTAGGGCTCGCTTTACACCCAGAGGACAGGTAGCTAGGGTCACTAAGACTAGGGAAAGATCCACTACTGCCCACTCTCATGTCTGTTACTTCAGTGTCTGAGGGGTCACACTGCACAACTCCAGGGGATGACTTTATAGATGGAGAGCTCAGGAAACTGAGACTGGAGGAGGCCAGGCTGAGGCTGCAGCTGCAACAGCTAGCCCTAGATAGGGAGGCCTTGACAGTGGAGAGGGAAAGGCAGGGGTCGGGGTTAGCACCCCATGGTGACAGCAGCAAAAGCTCACGTTTCAGGGATTATAGAGTCAGGGAGGACTCCTTGGATTCCAGAAACTTGCACAAAATTGTTCCCCATGCAAGGTGGGGGATGACATCTACAAGAGGTTTGCTGCACTTGATAGGGCCTGTAAAGTTCAGAGGGTCCTTCAAAGGCAGTGGACTGCTATTCTCTGGTTGTCCTTTTCTGATAAGGGGAGATATAGACTTCACACTGTCAGAGAGGCATATGCAGACAACTACAACACTCTCAAAACAGCACTCTTAGATGGTTGAAGTCTCACCACTGAACAATACAGAATCAAGTTCAGGGAGACCATAAAATAGGCCTCACAGGGTTGGGATGGCTTTGTGGACTGTTCTGTTATAGCTTTAGAGGACTGGTTACATGGCAGCCAAGTGTCTGATTATGAGTGCTGGTATAATCTATTACTGAGAGAGCATATTTTGAATAATTGTGTGTCTGACTTGTTGCACCAGTACTTGGTAGACTCAGATCTGACCTCTCCCCAAGAATTGGGAAAGGAGACAGACAAATGGGTCAGAACAAGGGTGAGCAGGAAAGCTCATATGGGGGTGACAAGGACAAGAAGAAGGATGGTAAGTCTAATGACAAAGGTGGGGACAAAAATAAAAGTAAAGAGTCTTCATTAGGCCCACAAAACTCTTCTGGGGGTGGGTCTAAATCCTCTTCTCATCACAATCAGAATAGAAAGCCTTGGTGCTATATTTTTTAGAAACAAAGGCCATAGGGCAGGAGACAGCTCTTGCACTAAGAAAAGCACTAAATCTCCCATCCACTACACCCACTGCTACAACTAGTACCCCTAGCATTAGCAGTGGTAGTGGGAAAACTAATACTACAAACAGCCAGTCCAAGAGTATAGCAGGGCTCACTCTGGGAAATGTAGTGGGAGTTGGTTTAGTTAGGGAAACCACTGAGGCGGTTTTAGTCTCTGATGGTGATTGCCACCCTTGTTGCTTGTCCCCTTAACATGGATAACTACAAGCAACAGCCGCTAATAAACGGTGTTCAGGTTGAAGCCTACAGGGACACAGGTGCCAGTGTCACCATGGTGATTGAAAAACTGGTGTCCCCTAAGCACCACCCCATGGCAGTTGTTGATCTCAACTGGGGGCGGGGGTACTGGTCCTAAAAAAGTTGTGGTGTCTACAGACCTACCTGTAGAGTGTCTACTAAGGAAAAGCTTGGGAGACTTCAGCTTAGGCTGAAGTAGAGTTGGAGGCCCAGGCAGCCATGCTGGGCATTGTTGAGCATATGTTTGCTTTAACAAGGGTTCAGGCCAAGAAGAGAAGGGAACAGGGAAACTTGGAACCTGAAAATCTAGACCAAGAGCTTCCCAAAAGAAGGGTTACGAAGGGTAGAAATTATCCCCTATCCCTCCCTCCACTGATGATTCCCCCTTTGAGGAGGAGGAATCAACTCCTTTGACAGAACCTACATCTGAAGAACTTCAAGCTGACACAGCTGAACTCTTAGGTACAGGGGGCCTGCCAGGGAGGAGTTAAGTGTGGCTTAGCAAACTTGCCCCACACCTGAGAGTTTGAGACAGCAAGCTGTCAAAGAAGAAGCAGGGGATGTCAGTGGCACCCACAGGTTATACTGGGATAACAACATCCTGTATTCAGAATCTAGGGAACCCAAACCTGGTGCTACCAGAAGATTTGTGATCCCTCTGCAATACAGAGAGTTTTTGATGACTTTAGCCCATGACATTCCCCTTGCTGGGCACCAGGGGCACAGTAAAACGTGGGACAGACTGGTCCCTCACTTTCACTGGCCTCACATGGCAGAAGATACAAAAGAGTTTTGCCGCTCCTGTGTCACCTGTCAATCTAGTGGCAAGACAGGTGGTACCCCAAAGACCCCCTTAATCCCACTGCCACTGGTTGGGGTATCCTTTGAAAGGGTAGGGGTTGACATTGTTGGCCCCCTTGACCCTCCCACAGCTTCTGGAAATAGGTTCATACTGGTGATGGTGGACCATGCCACCAGGTATCCAGAAGCCATACCTCTTAGGACCACTACAGCTCCTGCAGTGGCCAAAGCCCTACTGGGAATCTTTTCCAGGTTGGGTTTCCCAAAAGAGGTTGTATCAGACAGGGGTAGCAACTTCATGTCTGCATACTTGAAAGCAATGTGGAAAGAGCGTGGTGTAACATTCAAATTCACCACACCATACCATCCCGAACAAATGGGTTGGTTGAGCGTTTTAATAAAACACTCAAATGTATGATAATGGGACTCTGAAAAACTCAGGAAGAGATGGGATGTTCTATTACCATGCCTCCTCTTTGCCTGCAGGGAGGTTCCCCAAAAAGGAGTGGACTACAGCCCCTTTTAACTCCTCTTTGGTCACCCTGTTAGGGGTCCTCTAGCACTTGTGATAGCTCCCTAAACAAGATATAGTGGATTATGTACTTGGCCTCAGATCAAGGATGGCTGAGTACTTGAAGAAGGCCAGTAAGAACCTTCAGGCAAGCTAAGAATTACAAAGCCAATGGCATGACCAGAAGGCTGTCCTGACTGTGTACCAACCAGAGCAGAAAGTGTGGGTCCTGGATCCTGTAGCACTAAGAGCCCTCCAAGACAAATGGAGTGGACCATACATAGTAATGGAAAAAAGGGTGGGGTCCCTTATTTGGTAGACGTTGGCACTCCAAGAAATCATCTCAGAGTACTTCATGTGAACCGCCTAAAGCCCTACTATGACAGGGCTGACTTAACCCTGCTCATAACCACTGATGAGGGACAGGAACATAAGAGTGACCCTCTCCCTGACCTCTTTTCTAATTCTGCAGCTGAAGGTTCAGTTGAGGGGGTAGTCTTAGCAGATTGCCTTTCCCAGTCTCAAAATGAAGACTGCAGAAATCTCTTAGGACAGTTCTCAGAACTGTTTTCCCTTACACCTGGTCAAACCACATGGTGTGAACACACCATTGATACAGAGGACGGTTTGCATGTCAAGAGTGAAATCTACAGGCAACCTGATCATGTAGGAGATTGCATCAAAGCAGAGGTGCAAAAGATGCTTGACCTAGGAGTCATTGAGCACTCATATAGCCCCTGGGCTAGCCCAGTGGTGCTGGTCCAATAACCACACTCTCAGAATGGGAAAAGAGAGATGAGGTTTTGTGTTGACTATAGGTGGCTCAATATGGTAACCAATCCACATGCTCATCCAGCTCCCAGGGCAGAAGAGCTCATATATACACTGGCACCTGCCAAGTATCTCAGCACTTTTGACCTTAGTGCAGGCTATTGGCAGATTAAGTTGTCAGAAGATGCTAAACCAAAGACAGCATTTTCAACCATTTGGGTCACTACCAATTCACAGTAATGCCATTTGGTCTGAAGAATGCACCTGCCACTTTTCAGAGGTTGGTGAATACAGTCCTCCAAGGTTGGTCAGGAAGCCTTCAGTGCAGCATATCTAGATGATATAGCTGTCTTTAGCTCCACCTGGGATGACCATCTGGTCCACCTTTTGAAAGTTTTGGGGGCTCGGCAGAAAGCGGGCCTTACTATCAAGGCTTCAAAGTGCCAAATAGGGCAGGGGAAAGTGGTTTATCTGGGACACCTGGTAGGTAGGGATCAGATTCACCAACTACAGGGGAATATCCAAACCATTTTGGATTTGACTCCCCTCACCACACAGACCCAGGTCAGAGCCTTCTTAGGTCTTACTGGGCACTACAGGGGGTTCATTAAGAGCTATGGCTCCATTGTTGCCCCTCTTAATTTCTTAATGACCTCACCTCCAAGAAATTGCCTAAAAATATATTCTGGACAGCCAGCTGTCAAAAAGCTTTTGAGGAACTTAAACAGGCCATGTGCTTTGCACCTGTTCTAAAGATCCCAAACTACTCCAAAAAGTTCATAGTTCAGACTGATGCTTCAGAGGTAGGGGTTGTGGCAGACCCCTCACAACTCAATACAGAGGGCCAAGATTGGCCAGTAGCTTTTATTAGCAGAAGGTTGACCTCCCAGAGAAAAGTGTCTGTCAGCCATACAGAGAGAGGCCTTTGCTGTGGTCTGGACCTTGAAGAAGTTGAGACCATACGTTTTTTGTTCTCACTTCATTGTTCAGACAGACGACAAACCTCTCTTACGGCGCAAGCAAATGAAAGGAGAAAACCCAAAATTTTTGTGGTGGTCCATTTCCCTACAGGGTATGGGCTTTACAGTGGAACATGGACCTGGGAGTAACCACTCTAATGCAGATGGACTCTCCAGATATTTCCACTTAGACAAGGAAGACTCATCTGGGCGAGGTTAGCCGTCTTGTTTCTCGTTTTGGGGGGGTGTAGTAAAGTACCCTTTTTTTGGCATGGTAACCCCCCTTTTTATGCCTGATCTTAGTGTGCTTGATGGTGTTGACTGGTATGCTGCTAACCAGGAGCCCAGTGATTATGATGTCCCTTCCAAAACTCTGTATTTCATCCACAATTATCACAAAGGTGCCCCATTATAAGTCCTTAGTATATGGTACCTAGGTGCCTAGGGCATTAGGGTTTCACGGGATCACTATGGGCTGCAGCATATATTTTTCCCCCCATAGGGAGCCCATGCAAAGGCTTCTGCAGGACTGCCAGTGCAGCCTGCGTGAAAAGGTGCAAGCACCCTTTCACTGTCACTTTTCACTACACAAGGTCACTTATAAGTCACCCCTACAGCATGCCTTCCAGTCTAGAGGGCAGAGTGCAAAGTACCTGTGTTTGAGGGTCCTCCTGCACTATCAGAGGTGCCCCCTCAAACTCCAGGCCCATTTTCCCAGACTTGGTGAGTGCTGGGACGCCATTTTTCACGTGTACTGGAGATAGATCACTACCTATGTCCAGCTACATAATGGTAACTCCGAATATAGGCATGTTTGGTATCAAACATGTTGGAATCATACCCCAAGGCTTTTGCAAGCATTGGTTGTGTGATTCCATGCACTCTGTGGGCTCCTTAGCGGACCCTCATTTCAGCCTTCTGAGGGTTTCCTGGCAGCCCAAGCTGCTGCCAACTCCCAGACAGGTTTCTGTCCTCCTGTTGCTTGAAAAGCTTGAGCCCAGGAAGGCAGAACAAAGGGTTTCCTTTGGAAGAGGGGTGTTACACCCTTCCCTTTGGAAATAGGTGTTACAGGCTTGAGAGAGGTAGCCTCCCCAAGGCACTGGAAATACTTTGAAGGGCACATTTGGGGCCTTCCTTGGATAAACCAGTCTACACCAGTTCAGGGCCCCAGTCCCTGCTCTGGCACAAAACTGGACAAAGGAAAGGGGATTGACCACTCCCCTGCCCAACACCATCCTAGGAGTGGTTCTCAGAGCTCCTCCAGAGGGTCCCTGGGTTTTGCCATCTTGGATTCAAAGTTTACAGGGAACCCTGGGAGTATCTGAATGGCCAGTGCCAGGAGGTGATGCCAGAGCCTCCGATAGATGCTTACCTGGGTAGGTGACCAATCACCGTTTCAGGGCTATTCAGGGTCTCTCCTTTGGGTGGTTCCTCAAATTGGGACTGCAAGACTCAAGCAGGAATCCTCTGCATCCTCCACTTTGACGTCTGATTGAAGAAATTGCATCTGGACTCTTCAGGAACCTACAAGCTACAACAATGAAGCAAGACGCCTCCTGCAACACTGTAGCTCCGGCTTCTTCCAGCAACTGCAACATTTCCCCGGTCGTGCATCCTCTGAGGACAACCTGTCATCAGCCTGCATCAGAAGGAAGAAGGAATCTCCCTTGGGATGAAGGAGTCACTCCCCTGCTTCTGCAGGCACCAACTGCAATGACGACAGGCTGCATGGATCCCCTGTCTGTTGAGCTGCCTGGATCCTGCATCACGGGTGGTGGACTGAAGTGGTCATGATGGCCCTCTCTTCCATCTGTCCAACTTTGGTGGAGGTAAGACCTTACCTCCCAATGCAAGACAGTAAGTCCGTGCACCACGTGTGTTGCAGCTGCCAAGGCTTGGTGGCCTCCTTCCTTAAAGATCTTCGTGCATCTTGAAGCTCCAGCCCCCAGCACTCTATCCTGTGACGCACAGCTTCCTGAGTGGTTCTCCGGTGGCGTGGGAGCCTTTGTCGTAGTGCTGCATGGGCCTTTTCTGCAGCTTTCTAGTCCCCATCCTGTGGGACTCCTGTGTGTGCTGTGTGGCGTTCTGTGGGCTCTGTGTGTCGCTGAGGGCCCCCTCTGACTCCCCTTCCTGGGTAGAGTCCACCTGGTCCTTCCTGGTCTCCGGTATTGCCATTTTCTGCTAACCGCGAGCCTTGCTTGTGCCAAGGCTTGTTGGCGGATTCAGACAACACAAACCTGACTGCAATCCTCCATCTGGTGTGGGACATCACTTGCATCCTCCAGGAACCAGACTGTCTTCTTGGGTGCAGTACTGACTTTTCTTCCCCACCAGTGGTTCTCCTTTTGCACCTTCATCGTGGTTAGCAGGGGATCCTGCTGCTACTGGACACTTCTGTGCTTCTTGGGCTTGGTCCCCTTCTTCCACAGGTCCCTTGTCCAGGAATCCACTGCTGGTGTCTTGCAGTCTCTTCTGGGTTGTTGCATAATTCTTCTCCCCGTTTGGGTGTGTGATCTGGGACACTTTCTGTGATTTCCTCTTGTTTTCTTGGTCGCTGGGGTGGGTTGTGGTACTTACCTTGGGGCTTTTTTAGTACTCCCAGCTCCCCTCTACACACTATACTTGCCTAGGTGGGGACATTCGCATTCCACTTTCTTAGTGTATGGGTCGTGCTCCCCCTAGGCCCATTTCTAACTATTCTGCTTTTCAATAATTGCACTGTTTTCTAACTGTTTTATGCCTATTTCTCCATACTAGTGTATTCAATTTGTGTATTACTTACCTTCTAAGGAAGTATAGCCTCTATGGTATTTTTGGTATTTGTGTCACCAAAATAAATTACCTTTATTTTTGTGACACAGAGGGCCAGATGTAGTAAAAATGTGGATTGCGACTCGCAAATTGTCAGTCACAATCCAGAATGTAGGATGGTGTCCCTGACACCATCTGTGACCCGCAAGGGGGTCGCAAGGGCCCACCTCATTAATATTAATGAGGTGGGTCACAATTTGTGACCCCCTTGCGAGTGGCGGCACTCACAGGGATGGTGGCCTGCTGGAGACAGCAGACCACCATGTATGTGACTGCTTTTAAATAAAGCAGTTTTTTATTTTTGTAATGCAGCCTGTTTTCCTTGAAGGAAAACGAGATACTTTACAAAACATTAAAAATTAAATGTTTTCATTTCATTTTTTCAGAGAAGGCAGTGGTCCATAGTTTTTCATGATATTCACATATTGGGGAAGGGGTCCCATGGGGACCCCTTCCCTTTTGCAAATGGGTTACCACCAGTGTGACACTGGTGGTAACTGTGATTGCTTTGCGACGGCGTTTGCGGTCACAAAACAATACAACATCGTGCTGCGACGCGCAATTAGGAAGGGGAACACCCCTTCCTAATTGCGACTCGCAGTCCTGTTTTGCGAATCGGTAACCAGGTTACCGACTCGCAAAACGGGGATTGGGCATCGCGATGTGCTTTTTGCACGTCGCAAACAGTGAAATTCGCTGTTTGCGACGTGCAAAAAGTTTTGAACATCTGGCCCGGAGTGTTTTCTTTCATGTGTGCGAGTACTCTGTGACTACAGTGGTATTGCATGAGCTTTTACACCTGTTAGACCGAGCATCCTTTGCGTGGTCTCCCATAATATTTTGCCTTCTGGCCTCCTGTTTTTCTGACTTATCCTTGCTGGCCTTTAGGGATCTGTGCACTGTTGCCCTGTGCTACAGTGCAGGTTCTTTGTCCTCTAAAACATGGTAACATTAGCTTCCTCACAATTGGCTTATTTAATTTACTTGTAAGACCCTAGTTAAGTGGACTATATGTGTCCAGGGCCTGTAAAATAAATGCTACTGATTGTGCCACCTGTAGGAGTGTGTGGTGGGTACTTTTGGTACTTACACCTAACACCAGATCCAGTTATCCCGTATTATTTAGTGTAGTCAGTGTCTAGAAGCCATGCTCTCTAGAGGTAGCAGTGGATGGGCAGCCAAGGCTTATCTAGAAGACATGCAAAGCTCATGCAATATTACTGTAGTCACACAGCACTTACACACAAGTAAGAAAACACTCAGGCCCTCAATACATCCCTGGCGGTCGGTGATAAAGCGGCGGTAATACCGCCAACAGGCCAGCGGTAAAAAACGAATGGAAATATGACCACGACGGAAACCGCCCACACAGACAGCCACTTTAACACACCGACCGCCACGGCGGTAGCAACAAGCACCACAGCGGTAACCGCCAACAGCCAGGTGGAATACAATGTACCTCCCACACTATTATAACAGGCCTCCCCCTGGAGAAATTAACAGATGTTCAGATATCGAAAGAGCTTTCACTCAATGAATGTGCAGATAGTGTGCCTGGCGGACCAGTACATCTCCCATGTCAATGCAAGGTATCCTGGGTCTGTGCATAATGCCTATATCCTGAGGAAAAGCAGCATCCCATATGTGATGGCTCAACTCCAGAGGCACCGGGTGTGGCTAATAGGTGAGCCCATGGTTCCCACCCAGTATATGTTGGTGCATGGGTATGGTGTTGGCCATAAGGATTAGTGTTTGGCTAACAGGTATCCCTCGATATCTGCAGGTGACTCTGGTTACCCCAACCTCTCATGGCTACTGACCCCTGTGAGTAACCCCAGGACAAGGGCAGGGGAATGTTACAATGAGGTACATGGGCGAACAAGAAGAATAATAGAGAGCACATTCGGCCTCCTGAAGGCCAGGTTTCGTTGCCTCCATCTAACAGGTGGATCCCTGTGCTACTCACACAAAAAAGTGTCCCAGATCATCGTGACATGCTGCATGTTGCAAAATCTTGCCTTGAGACGCCAGGTGCCTTTTCTGCAGGAGGATGAGGCTGGAGATGGGCATGTGGCAGTAGTGGACCCTGTGGACAGTGAAGATGAGGAGGCAGAGGATGATGATGATGACAGCAGGACAGCTATTACATGACAGTACTTCCAGTGACACATAGGTAAGACACTGTAACTTCACTTTGCATTGACAGTTTTGTATTTGACAGTAGGCGTGGCAGGCAGATTCTCCCAGTTCTATGGCCACTTACTATACCCTTTGGCATCTCTATTTGCAGATATCTGTGCCCCACTCTGACACCTGGTGTGTTGACTGCAGCCAACTACAGGTCCTTCCTATGTATACATTACTGTACAGTTGTATTGTAGTGTTTAAACCTTGTTAAACAAATACATAGTTCAATCATTCAACATACTCCATACTTGTATTTTTTCAAAGGGTGTTTATTTAAGTGCTAATAAGTAGAGGGATGTGTGCAATGGGGCTGGGGTGATGGTGGAGGAAAGTCCAGGATAGAGTCCAGTCTATTTGTATCACAGGTGCATTGTCCTAGGGGGCATAGGAAGGGGAGCAATGGCAGTTCAAGGTGGACAGGGTGACAGAGTGGGACTCAAGGGTGACAATCAGGAAAGTCTTATTTCCTGGCAGGGGTCTTGGCAATGTTCTTTGGCTTCTGCCTGGATCACAGGGACTGTTTGTGGGGTGCTTCTCCTTCTGCAGGGGGTGGGGTGCTGGTGGCCTGTTGTTCCTGTGGCGGGGCCTCCTGTCCACTAGCAGCAGCGGAGGTGGAGGGCTGTTCATTGGTGTGGCTAGTGTCAGGGACCCGGTGGTGTGCCACTGCCTCCCTCATTGTGTTGGCAATGTCTGCCAGCACCCCTGCAATGGTGACCAGGGTGGTATGGATGTCCTTCAGGTCCTCCCAGACCCCAGGGACTGTCCCTCCTGCAGCCGCTGGGTCTCCTGCAACTTGTCTATTATCTGGCCCATCTTCTCCTGGGAATGGTGGTATGCTCCCAGGAAGTTGGTGAGTGCCTCCTGGAGAGTCGGTTCCCTGGGCCTGTCCTCCGCCTGTCGCACAGCAGGCCTCCCAGCTTCCCTGTTGTCCTGTGACTCTGTTCCCTGAACCTTGTGCCCACTGCCACTGACCCCAGGTCTCTAATCGTCCTGTGTTTGTGGGGTTGCCTGGGGTCCCTGTAGTGGTGAACACACTGCTGAGTGACGTGTCCTGGGGACAGAGGTATGGGCCCGCTGTGTGGGTGCTGTGGTGGTGTTTCCTGAGGGGGAGGCTCTGTGGTGGTATGGGACTGTGCCTGGTTAACTGTACTTACTCCTACTTTCCTGGGTCTTGGAGTGGGGTATCTTGGACACCCTTAGTGTTTTATTACACTCCCAGCAACCCTCTACACACTACACTAGCCTAGGGGTCCATTTGTGGTTCGCATTCCACTTTCTTAGTATATGGTTTGTGTTGCCCCTAGGCCTATTGTATTCTACAGTGTTTGCACTACTTTCTGACTGTTTTACTTACCTGATTTTGGTTTGTGTGTATGTTTTGTGTATTTTACTTACCTCCTAAGGGAATATATCCTCTGAGATAGTTTTGGCACATTGCCACTAAAATAAAGTACCTCTATTGTTAGTAACTCTGTGTCTTGTGTTTCTTATCATTTAGTACCTGATATAAGTGGTATAGTAGGAGCTTTGCATGTCTCCTAGTTCAGCCTAAGCTGCTCTGCTATAGCTACCTCTATCGGCCTGAGCTGCTAGAACACTACTAATCTACTAATAAGGGATAACTGGACCTGGCACAAGGTGTAAGTACCATCAGGTACCCACCATAAGCCTGGCCAGCCTCCTACAGTAACCTACTGTCCCGAGATCCCTGATGGGCCAGGCTGCTCATCCAGATCCAGGCATGCAGAGCTGCTGTCATCACTGTGGGCCTCTTCTGTGGGGGACTGGATGTTGCTGGCACCTCCTCTCCGGTGACATTGGGTGGGGGACCTGTGGGGATGTAAATGCAGTGTTACAGTTTCTGCATGTGACATCTTGTGCATGGGTGTGTTGCCCTGTATGGTTGTAATTGTCCTGTCATCTTTGCCTTGTGTGAGTAGTGATTTTGTGGGCTAGGTGATTCTCTCTAATGTGCATGCTTTAGTGATGGGTGTCCATGCAGGGCTGTGAGTGATGTCCATGCATTGGTGGTGCATGCAGGGCTTGGTATTGGGATAGATGGGTTGTGATGGTGAGGTGTATGTGAGGTGGTGGGGTGATGGGGGTGGGGTGGGGTGAGGGTAGGGGTGGGGATATGTGATGACATGCAGGTAGTGGGGTGAAGGTAATAGAGATTTTACTTACCAGAGTCCAGTCCTCCTGCTACTCCTGCCAGGCCCTCAGGATGCAGTATTGCCAAGACTTGCTCCTCCCATGTTGTTAGTTGGGGGGGGGAGTCCACCACCAGTCCTCTGTATAGCGACCTGGTGCCTTGCTGCTATGGAACATACCTTCATCCGTAGGTAGTTCCACCTCTTCCTGATGTCGTCCCTTGTTCTGAGGTGCTGCCCCACGGTGGTGACCCTGTCCACGATTCTCCGACATACCTCCATCTTCCTAGCAATGGATATCTGATGCACCTGTGCTCCAAATAGCTGTGACTCTACCCTGACAATTTCCTCCATCACGTCCCTCAACTCCTCCTCAGTGAAACAGGGGTGCCTTTGTGGTGCCATGGGTGTTATGTGATGTGTGTTGGTGAGGGTGTGTTCGGTAATGTGTTGGGGTGTGTGGTGTGGAGTGCGTGAGGGGCGTATAGGTGTGAGTGGTGTGTGTGTGTGTCTAGTTGTCACAGTGGTCTTGGTGTCTGTCTGGTGGCAATGATTTATAAAGGTTTTGTGGGTACTGTGGGTGTGTGTTTTATAGTGGTGTGGGTGTGTGTGTGTGGTGTGTGTATGGGTGTCAGGTGTGTGTTGTTTGAATTGTCTAATGTGGTGTTCTTTTGTATGTGGGTGTCCCTTGTGAGCATGGCCGTATTACCGCTAATGGTTTACCGCCGTTGAATGTCTGCTGTGGTGATTCGTGGGTCATAATGTGATGGGTGTTGTTCTGTTGGCGTAACAGGGTGGGTTTTGAGACTGCCACTTTTCCACTGACCTTTGGTCTGGCGGATTTGTGTATGTGGCTGTATTCTGTCGGTTTGGTGTGTGTGTGTCATAATATGGTGATCGGATATTCACCAGCCCGGCGGTAAGTTGGCTGCCGTCAGTACGGTGGTAAGTATCATTTAACGCCAATGTCATAATGAGAGCCTAAATTTGTACACTAGTAATCAACAATAGGCATAGAAAGTATTAGAAAACAGTGCAAATAGCAATAGAAAATAGTGACCCTAGGGGGAGCCAAAACCATAAACTAAACAAATGGAATGCGAACACAGGACCCCCACCTAGGTAAGTGGAATGTGTAGAGGGGAGCTGGGGGTACTAGGAAACCCCAAAGGTAAGTACCGCAGTGCCTCTTAGCGACCCGGAAGAAAAGAGTAAGTTACTGGATTTTCCCCAAACCACCCAAAAGGAATAAAATAAAAAAAATACAACACCCAGACAAGACTGCAAGAAACCAGTGGTGGATTCCTGAAGAGGAAGGCCTGTGGAAGAAGAAGACCGAGTCCAGAAGTCACAGAAGAGTCCAGGAGGAGTAGGAGCTACTACCTACCCAGCTGTGGATGGAGGAGTTGGTTGACAGTAGAACGAAGACGGTGAGGAATGAAGCCCTGGAGCAGGTGAAGAGTTCCTGGAGAATGCAGTTCACGTTCCAAGCAGGATGGATGTTTGCATTTGGTCAGTGGCATGGAAAAGCCACCAACAAGC
The DNA here is from genome assembly GCF_031143425.1 of Pleurodeles waltl. Lineage (NCBI taxonomy): Eukaryota > Metazoa > Chordata > Amphibia > Caudata > Salamandridae > Pleurodeles > Pleurodeles waltl. The sequence continues at coordinate 346,455,787 of NC_090450.1, read as the reverse complement.
CTTGGCAAAGGCAGAAGTCATGTTGAAGCAAAAGTGGTGCTGCTGGGGACCAGCAAGGTCCACGAGTACTCAACCTGCAAGGGAGTCCAAGTGGATCCTCAGAAAGGCAGAGAGCCCACAGAAGAGGAAGCAGGAGACCCACTAGATGAGGAACTAGGAGTTGCATAGGAGCCCATGCAGCACAACTGGAGAAGGGTCCCACGATGCAGGAACAGCACGCAAAGGGCTGTGCGGTGCAGGAAGGAGTGCTGGGGGCTGGGGTTACACAGAGCCTAAAGATCCCTTGGAGGAAATGCCAACAAGCTTCGGTAGCTGCAAGAGACACAGTGCACGGGGTACTGTCCTGCGAGGGAAGGCAAAGGCTTACCGCCACCAAAGTTGGGCAGCTGGCAGAGAGGACTAAGAGGACTACTCTGGACTACCACCCGTGATGCAAGATCCATGCAGCTAAGAATGAGAGGAGATCCATGCAGCCAGTCGTCATAGCAGTTGGTGCCTGTGGATGCAGGGGAGTAACTCCTTCACCCCAAGGGAGATTCCTTCTTCCTTCTCCTGCAGACTGAAGACTTGCCACCCTCTGAGGACGCACAGCTGGGGAAATGTTGCAGAAGCTGGAAGGAGCAGTGGAAACAATGTTGCAAGCAGAGTCTTCGTCGTGGATGCAGATTGTCAGTTCCTGGAGGATCCAGTCCCGGTTCCGGTGGCTAGAAGTCGAAGTAGGAGTTGCAGAGGAGTCCTGTTGGAAGCTTGCAAGCCGAATCTGAGGACCCAGCCAAGAGAGAGACCTTTATTAGCCCTGAAAGGGGGATTGGTCACATAGCCAGATGACCGCCTATCAGGAGAGAGCCCTGATGTCACCTGCCTGACCTGGCCACTCAGATGCTCCCAGAGGTCCCTGCCAACCTTGGTTTCAAGATGGCAGAACCCAGGGACCCTCTGGGGGAGCTCTGGGCACCACCCCTGGGGTGGTGATGAACATGGGAGTGGTTACACACCTTTCCATTGTCCAATTTCTCACCAGAGAAGGGACTAGAGGTCCCTGAACCGGTGTAGACTGGTTTATGCATGAAGGTCCCCAAATGTGCCCTTCAAAACATACCAGTGGCTTGGGGCGGCTACCCCTATCAAGCCATGTAACTCCTATTTCCAAAGGGAAAGGGTGCTACCCCCCTATCCCAAAGGAAATCCTTTGTTCTGCCTTCCTGGGCTTGAGCTGTTCAAGAAGCAGGAGGGCAGAAGCCTGTGTGAGGTATGGCAGCAGCTTGGGATGCCTAAAAAAACCCAGCAGACTGGTAGGGGCAATGGAGGGGTCCTCTAAGGAGCCCCCAAAGTGCATGGAATCATACTTCTAATACTGGCAACAATATTGGGGTATGATTCTGACATTTTTGATACCAAACATGCCTAGGTTCAGAGTTACCATTATGTAGCTAGACATAGGTAGTGACCTATGTCCAGTACATACATAAAATGGCGAAGTCTAGAAAAATGCACAGTAACTGGTGTCCTGGTTAGCAGGATCCTAGTGAACACACTGCCAAACAGGCAAAATATGGGGGTAACCATGCTAAAAAGAGGCTACTTTCCCACACCCACCATCCTATTCATGCATAATGTGCTGGGACTTACTCTTTTTATGGCATGTGGCATGAGACTATATTCACACAGGAATGAGTACATGGCACATTCTGATTATGAGGCAATGCAATCCGTACCACTTGTTTAGCGTCGTCATAAACATTTAGCTTCACCCTTTCTCCTGGGGCCATCTGAGAGTAGTTTTCTAATGGGAAATGCCACTTGATCTCAGATACTCTGTGGACTGCTAACTGGAGAATGGAGGCCCATTTTCCTTATGAAGCTAATTCAGCAGCCCATGAGTAGACATGATCGTCTCTAATCGGGGCACGATCTGACTTTTGGTGAAACAATCAAGGATTTCTAACTCAGAATATGTAGAAAAGTCATTGATCACGACCAGCATGTGCTGACCATCAGGCAAACTCCCAGAATCAGTTCTTGCTCAGTGCCATGGAAATGGAGTGATGTCTTCAGTGAGGATGGGAGCGGGTGAATTTGTGGGTCCGGTCTCTTGGCACAGTGAACCGTGATGCACAGATTGTTGGACTCTGTCATCAAGACCGAAAACCAAACTTCGAAACAAAGTCTGGATTTTTTTTTTACTAGGTCTTGGTGAGCAGCATAGGCTAGATCCACCAGCTGTTGCTGTAAGTATCAAAGAATCACCAACCTAGGCCCTCTCAAAAGTAATCCTTCCGGAGAAGTTGGTAACTCTTGGCAGAGATGATGCAGCAACTGCAGTTAACCTTGCCTCAGCAGTTCAATGGGACAACTCCTGAGCCAGTATCTTCCAGTGTCATAAAATCTCCACCAACAGAGCCATCTGGAGACACTTATCCTTCTTCGTAGCATCCATGATTGCTTCCAGTAAAAGTTGTAATGGCTGAGACCAATTTTACATATTCTTCCACTTCCTCTGCTTCCAACTCCTCACCACTTCCGGCCAGTCTTGCATGTCTGGCTAGATAGTCAGCCGGGTTCTCGTTCCCAGGTGCTACTCCATGGAAAACAGCATGCCTGAAGCTGGATAATCCATTTCTCTATCCTAGGAGGCAGTTTGGTAGAGGACTCAGTGAACAAAGGTATCAGGGGTTTGTAGTCTGTGTTGACGGAGTTACATATGGAAATGGTGACACCCCCAATAAATGGCTATGTCCTCCTTCTCAATGTGGGAGTACCGCTGCTCGGTGTCCCTCAAAACTGTACTGGCATAGACAATGGCAACCCATTCTCCATTGTCCTGCTTTTGTGACAGTACTGCCCCAAGACCAGTGGAGCTGGCATTCACAGATAGCTCTGACTCATGACAAGAATCAAAATAGGCTAAAGTTGTGTGTTCTAATAGGGCCTGTTTCGTAGCTTCAAATGCTTGTAACACTGGTAGGGGCAGGAGTGGACTGGATGTCTCTGACTTTTGCAGGGTCAGGCATTACCCCATCCTTGAGAAACGATATCCAAAGAAGCAGATTTAACTGACGGAATGCATACTTCTCACAATGAAGAGTGAGCCCACTATCAGACAAGTGCTCAAATGTTGCCCTCAGCCTCCGCGGCTGTTTATCAAGTGTGGGGGCATGTGCCAAAATGTTTTTGATGACACCTGACGGTCCTGCCAGCACCACCCTGATGGTGTTGTGAAACTCTTTCGCCACACTGGTCATCCCAAAGCTGATGTGTTTGTTTCTCCTTAAACCAACATGTGTGGAAAAAGTGGTGATGGCTCTGGACTTAGGTACCAGCATGAGCTGATTATTTCCAGCCCACATGTCTATTTACGAGAGCCACTTCCACCCATTGACCTCTGCCACTGTATTGTCAAGAGTGGGTGTCAAACACCTCTCATCTGATTGTCATGTTGAGCAGCCACATGTCTAAACAAATCTGAACTTTGCTTGGTTGCTTGTGTTTCCGGGCCACAACTATTGGGGATACCATGGGGTGGGGCCATTGAGGTGGAAAGCCACTCAGCGATTTCTCAGAGCAATGGCCCTAATTGTCTTGTCAGCATGAAGGTGTATCATGCGGCCCTTAAGACAACCAATGCCAGTAAACAGGAGTCTAAACTCATCCAATGGGGCTTGAACAATGAAAGAGTGTACAATGAATGAAAAGGACACTAGTTGAAGACTTCCACTGTGTGGCAGCTGATCAACATTCCCGAGCCCCCTTTCGTGATATATGCTTTGGCTCATGTGGTGTGGGTCCTATGGGTTAAATCCGTAGTACCGACACCAGCCAGCTGGAGGGGTAACATTGAACCAAATGCATATATCTGCATTGATGTAGGGCAGAGTATGGGCTGTTGTGGAAGCACCCTCAGGACTGTCTGTGCCAAGATGTTTAAAGATGTCTCTGACTTTCACAGGGTCAGGCATCACACCATTCTCTGAGAAACAATATTCAAAGAACTGCAGTGCACATTATACATGCAGAGCAACAGGAGGACCCTACAGACTGTGTGCACCGTTCTGCATGGTCACCATGACTGGTTGCCTAATTCCAGCTCTGATAGATACTGGGGCATCTATAAACATCTTGGCATAGGCAGTCCTGCAGATCCTTCCACAGCAACCTGTACTCTGACCCACATCTTCGCAGGTGTATGTGTTCGGATCGACATGGCCCCTCCTGCTGGCTGGTATGTTTACTATGGATGTGACCCCCCTCATCTTCCTGGGTTACCGGGGTGTTTACAGCATTCATGGATTTGGACTTTTGCACTTTCTGGGATGCAGTGGAATGGCAGGCTTCAGCAGGCAGATCACCTCTTCCCTTGCGCTGGGCAACCACCTTCATGTGGGTAGGGGCCACCAGTCCAGTGACAGGACTTGGAAGTGGCTGTTGGCTTGGGGCAACCCTTCTTTCGTTGGGGCCATCTTTTGCAATCACATTGATGGGTTTGGATTTGATGGCCATTGGAGAGCCTCCTCGATATGTGTTGCACAGGGTTTTGAGATTTCTTTCAAGCAGCCCATGGTGAGCATGTTGGCCATGGTCATTCCTGGGACTTGGGAATGAGTTTGGAGGAGGAACAAATCTTAATAAATTGAACCGTGATCTTGTCGTCTGTGTCGGGCAGGGTGCACATGCTGGCCAAGTCTTTTAACCTGGTGGAAGATTAGTCCACCAATTCCTTAGGTTGTTGCAGGGGCTGGCGTAGGAGAGATTGCTCATAATCAGGATTTCCAAACGTTTCAAAATGATCAGTTAGGGCATGATTTAAGGTGTTTCTACGTCAAAGGTAGGCCAGCTTCCAAAAGCATGGGGCACTTGCTGTTGTTGTCCAGATCCACTGCAGCAAAGTAAGTTTCCAGGCGATCCATCCATGCCTTCCATTTTGCCACCTGTGAGGATGGAGATCCCTCAACCACAAACAGCTTCAATGCCAGGACTGACCTTAGGGACTCCTAGTGTGTTATGGGTACACTAGCACATCCAAGAGCTTGATTACAGTAAGGTGCTGTTGCTCGCAAGACTCAAACTTATTTGAGTATATTCATTACATCCTTGAATATCAAGTTTGCAATAACCAATGCTTGTTAAATATCTCATTTATTATAACCAATGCTTGTTGATTATGCACAGTATATCCCACCTGCTAAACTTGTGCCAACTGTAACTGCCAAAAGATGTGCTCTTCACAATGTGATCTGTATTGAACATGTGCCACAATCAGGAGGATATTTGCTAATTTCCTTAACAAGCAACCAACTACCTTTCCACCTGCTCCAACTGTAACTGCCAAAACAAGTGGTCTTCATAATGTGATCTGTATTGAACATGTGCCACAGTCAGGAGGATAATTGCTTATCTCCTTAGCAAGCAATCAACTTCCAAAAGGCACATGTGCACATTTGATTATTTAATGATGCTTGTGAGCCTGAGGCCTTGCTTGACTTCATACCTGTTGTTCTGCTCACCTGTTTTCAGTCAAGTCAAGTTCCTTGTCCTCCAGCCTGCCTCCAGTCAAGTTTCAGTGATCCTCGTTCTCTGACCAGCTTCCAATCGAGTTCCAGCATTTCTTGAATTCCGGACAGCCGCCAGTCGAGGTCTGGCGATTCTCGCCCTCCCGTCTGCTTCTTGCAGAGTCACAGCTCTCTTCTTCCGTTTTCCGATCCCGTATTTCTTTTAAAAGAGAGAAAATAAGAAAGGTGAAAAAAAAAGTTATGGTTCTTCTTAAATTCTCAAGCAAGTAACTTCATTTCAAGGTAAAGAACGATTAATCACTTAAATGAAACAAAACAGAGCTGTGTCTTTTAAAATATTTATGACAATAAGAAATAGCATGATTTATCATTTGGGTGGGAATCCAAGATACCACTAAACAGACATTAAGAAAAGACGTATTTCCTGTAACAAGAGCTCCCTGAGTATTAGAGATTGTAAATAGAGCAAGTTTATCAAAACGAATATTGGCAAAAGATTACTCCAGAACAAAAAGAAGCCCTTTAGTCAAGTTGATTGTTTTTGTGTTTGGTCATTGCTTCAGAGACTCTCAAAGTATTGTAAAAACAGGAAAAGAATTGTTCAGCCTTATAGAAACGTATGCTCAATATGTCAACAATGTATCATTTTGCAATAGTTTATGCAAGTTCAATGTATTAATGAAGTTATTCTTTTGAAGCCCAGAATCCTAAAAACCAAGAACCCAGTATTTTGAGAAATCAGAAGTCCTGACGCCCAACACGACATGCAGTCCAGGGTCCAGCAGTCTGATTCTGCAGTCCATGGAGCAGAAGCTGGTATTTTCTCTTCTTCCCTTCACAAAAGCCCCATCCCCTTGAGGACTTGTGAGAGGGCAATGTACTGTTCATTGCGGTTATGTTAGTCTTCACCAGGATTGGGGAATTGTCATCGCCCCATCGGAACACCTGGAATTCATGTGAGTGGCTCGTGCAGAATCTCGTGACATCCACTACCACTACCGAAGAAGAACCAAAAGGGAAAAAGGCAGCCCCGCTGCAGACTTCCAAGCAGTGATGACACCACATGTATAGGTGAGTCCAGTGAAAAGGCCAGCAAACCAAACCTGGACCGGGCAGTGCCTTGTTCTGGGCACAGTAGAGACAGGCAAAGTCACACAGAGTGCAAGTATCACAGCCCTTACAACCTCAGTTATACACTGAACTGCTAATGAGAAGATCAGTGAACCAAAACCTTGACCAGCCAGTGTCTCACTCAGGGTGCAGCAGGGACAGGAGGCAGTCAAAGTGGGCAAAACCCAGCCCTACCAGTCTCACCTGCTTGAACGAAGAACAGGCTCCCACCAACAAGTCCAGCTTGCGCAGAGTTTTTATGCAGGCACTACCCCAGTGCAGCTTACAGAGTATTTATGCTTGCAATATCCCCAAAGGCCGTGCGTGGCTGGCTTGCGCTCCACTAGTGTGGATCGGACCAGGCACTGGGTAGATAGCTGCAGAGCAGGCCAGGGTGGGCGGAGCTAAAAGCCGCCATGAGTAGGCTATGCCTTGCACCCACTGGACACATACCACCAACCAATGCTCATAAAGACAGGCCCTTGCACCAGTGCTACTGAGATCAAATTGCAGGACACACAGTAATGGGGCTGTGGAGGTGGGGATGGGCTCCGACTCATCGTGTGCTGCCCAGCCAGAGAAGACGGTGCCTGGAGACTGCACTACGCTGGCAGCAATGGGTGGCCGCTGCAGTTCACACAAGGCCGCCGATGTGGCTGTGAAACAGTACTCGTCGGCACAACCATCCCAGGTGAGCAAGCCAGCAGGCAAAGCAGCCATCGTCACAAGTTTGCAGTGACCTTGCTTATAGATGGCTAGGACCTCTGCATAGGCCATGAACTGCTACACGTCGCTAATTTAAATTTGGCAAGAGAATACACAGGATTCAGGCTGCTTATGTGTATTTGAGACCTCGAGGTGTGGCCTCTTGTGAGAAAACAGGGCTGATTGCAGAGACCCCCTAACTTTTTGCCCCCATTTTCCACTTTTTGCTGGTGTTTTCCTGACTCTGATGGTGCCCTGGGTACTGCTAGCCAGTCCCAGGGCCTGTGCTCTGTGTAAAATGGATATGCAAATTAGGCTAAATATAATTGGCTAAGTTAACCTACCTATAAGTCCCTAGTATATGGTAGGGCATGTAGGTTTAGGGACCCCAGCATAGGTAGTGCACCCATAGGTGCACTGCTGAGGCACCCAGTGTCATTTTAAAGGCAGGCCTGCCTTGCTGGCTGCTTTTAAAATAGTTATATGCAAATTCTACTTTGGAATTAAAAGTAGTTCCAAAGTCTTAAACTACCTTATTTTTACATATAAGTCACCCCTAAGGTGTGCCTTATGTGCCCCTAGGGCTGGGTGCCATGTAACTATAAGCAAGGACCTTATAAAAATAGTTTTATAAGCCCTGGTGAGGTAAAAACAGCCAAATTCGTTTTTCCCTCATTGTAGTAAATGGCCTTCATAGGCTAGAATGGGGAGACTTTATTTTAATTTTTAAAGTCTCCTTAAATGATGCATACCAAGAGTTTGGTGTCAAATTAATTGTTGTAATAAATCCCACAACTTCCAGTTGTGGGATTTAATATAACTTGTTCAGGTAAAGAGTTTTAAACTTTACCTGAAAAAGTTGCCAATTTCAGCCCTGCATTGTTTTTGCTGCTGTGCTCTGATTGGCCAGCTCTGGTAGCTTGGCCAAGCTGCCTTGATGAGGTGTGAAGTGGCCTGGCTTCACACAAAGGAATGTGCCTGTGGGAAGGAATCTCCCCTCAGCAGATGGTGAGGCAGGAAGGGGGAGGGCTGCCAAACTGGTCTTCAAAGGCAGAGAAGGACATTTGGAGCAACCTGCAACACCCCCACATCCTGCAACCCCAGACAACTAGGTGCCCCCTTGATTAGATTAGGAGAGGGCAAGAGAGGGGTGTGTTTAGGATATTTAGCCACACCAGTGGGTGGGCTCAGCCAGATGTAACCTCCAAAAATCAGATTCAGCCATGATGGATTTTTAGAGAATGTTGCCTCCTGTGATTGATTTTTGCCACACTTCCCAGGAAGTGGTCATCACAGGGGGAATGACCCTGCACCTGATTGGAGAACCAGGGCCCCCTGTTTTTCACCCAGGAGCAAGGATAAAACTGGCAGACCTGCACCCACACCTCAGTTCCCTACCACATTCAACAAGGAAGAACGACAGAAGAAGAAGGACTGCCCTGCTGGACCCCTGGCCTGCACCTGGAACCTGCACTCAGAAGGACTGCACCAGCTTCACACTTGGGCTTCACCACAAGAAGGACTTTGCCTGGCTTCAACTGGTTCAAGGAGGGACTCCCTGTTTGCTACAGGTGAAAAATTGCTAACCAGAGTCCCCTGCACCAACTCCTGAAGAAAGCGACCAGCTGACCACTATCCAGTGGCCAAAAAGGAGTTTGCACCAGGTGCATTCTGGGAGTTGTAGTCCGCACCCCCCCCAAGGACCATCTCAGAACTTCTAGACCCTTGGGGTGAGCTGTGGACCCCAAAAGAACCTTAAAAGGACATCTGGGAGAAGCCCCAGAAGTTTGGAGAAGTTTGGAGAATTTTTGTAAAAAAGCTCCATAGAAGGACCAACCCGCCGCGGCAACTCTAGCCGGCTTGCCTCAACCATGACCCAGCCTGATTTGCTGGTTCGTCCCGGTAAAGAAAAATCTCAGAAAAAGAGACTAAGTCCGAAGGTAAAAAGTTGACCGGGACCTCCCAGCCATCGTATCCGAGAAGGGCTCCATGGACGTCGGATCAAGATCCAGGTTTACCCCGGTCGAAGGATTTTCACCTCGAAAAAACGACTAAGTCCGAAGGTAAAAATCTCCACCGAGGATTCCAGCATCGCGTATCCGGAGAAGGGCTCCAGGAGGTCGGATTGGACTGGCAGGTTCGTCCCGCTGAAGAAAATCTTCGAAAAAAAGACTAAGTGTGAAGGTAACATTTTAACCGAGGCCTCCCGCGGCTTGTAGCCGAGCAGGGCTCCATCGCGGTCGGCCTGAAACTTTGACTTTGCCCCGGTCGAGGTGCAACCAGATGACCCGATTGGCGCTTTTTGTTTCTAGGCTCTAAAAAAATAATAGTTCTTTAAAAATTCATATCTCCGGTTCCCCTTATCCGATTTTATTCGTTTTGGTGTCATTTTAAAGATAAAAATATAATCTATATTTATAAATTGGTTTTGGATTTTTAAACTGTTTCCTGTGTTTTATTTAATTACTGTTTTGTGATATTTGAATGCTTTACACTCTGTCTCTTAAGTTAAGCCTTGACGCTCGTTGCCAAGCTACCAAGGGTTGAGCTGGGGTTAATTTACTGAGACCTAACTGGACCTTAGTGGAGGTTTGTGGCCTATTTCTAAGTGTAGGTACCTACCTGCCCTTACCAATGGCCCATTTTCCAACACCTCTTCTTTATTAACTGACCCCCAGCACATGGTGGATGGAACCACGACCTAGTCCGTGCTGCAGGGTCTCGTGCAAACACTCCTACAACACAATGGGACAACCCTTGTCCTAATGTAACATAGACCTCCTCCCCACTTGTACCCAAGGCAGAAGAGTAGACTTCAAGGTAGTTGGCTAGCCTCTTGTTCTGCTTCCAAAACAAAAAAGATGCAAGAAGCCCATATCTCTGCTGAGCCTAGCTGTCCAGTTCCATCTGAATTTGACTTGAACGCTGCTCCTGGCTTCTGTGAGACTGAGTCCTAATGCTTAAGTAGTGCCATAAAGGTCCTAGACCCATGACTGAAGTTAGAGTGTACTCCTTGCCCCTTCAAAATTACAAGACTGGACACTTAAAAACATTTAGAGAACTTTTTTCCACAAGAAGCTACCTAGCTGCAGCCACTGATCTTGAACTGTCAGTCTGACTGCACTTGCTGGTTTGCCCCGCTGAAAGGATCCTGACTTCCACAAAAGCTTCTAGATCCAAATGTGAAAAAACTTCACTGAGGCTGACAATGAGCAGCACCCTGACAACGCCTTCTTGGGCCTTAACTTGGGACTTCCCCTGCTCAGTTCTCCTGCTTTCAACGCCAAGAGCCTCAAACTTCCATGGGAGCTGAGGCTCCCACCAAGGACTGTAATTCAGGGTGCTGCTGTTGGTGAACCCTTCTTCGGATCCAGCCTTGACAAACCTTGTCCTTGTATCCAACCCATGCTCCATCATGATCAGCCTTAACTTTTGATGTTGACCGGATCTATGGCGACGAGTCACCTGTGGTTGGTGATTTGTGTTTTTTGGTACTAGAAATATCTAAAACTTTGAAAAATTATATCTCTGGTTACCCAATCCGATTTTTGTTATCTATTTGCTTATTCAGTTTTACTCTATTTTAGAAACTGGAATGGTATTTTTTCTGTATTGTGTTTCTTGTACTTTTTATTCGTTTTGGTACTGATAAATGCTTTACACATTTGTCTGAAGTTAAGCCTGTCTGCCCTGTACTACAGCTACCAATGGTTGAGGATAGGTTGAAATTATTGAGACCTAACTTGACCTAGTAAGAAATAGTGCCATTATTAATTAAAGAGGACTATCATCCACTTCAACTAATAATCCACTTTCTCACAGTCTTGTCATTCCTCTTAGCTGTGTCCAAAAGATCATACCAGTTCTCTTCCCATGTTTTCCTATTTATAGTTAGTATTGATTTCTGTTCTAGTTTTGACTCGGAAATAGCTGCCTTTTAACGTGATTTGAAAGTGTGAAGTAATTTGGTTTTTCCATGTCTGCAATTTTTGTTAAACCAGGGAGATTTTTTTTAATTAGCATGATATTTTTACTTTCCCTGGAAAAAAGTTATCTGAGATTCTCAACAAGGATCAATGCATTCTTCCAATAGGAAATTCAATTGTGGGATAGTTTTTGTGTGGCTCCAATGCTGAACCTAATGACTTAAATACATTTGTTTACAAAAGCTGCTTTGTTGACATGCATTATTGGCCATTTTGTACAGTGCTTATCATTTTAAATCACCAATAGGCTACTACATGTTAGGTTTTCCATACATGTGTTAGTAAGGTAAAATCCTCTCAGTTAATGAAGGTGAGTGATGGCCACCATTGTGTCTTGAGGTTATTCTAAAGTAGGAATTCCTAATACTTAATCTTCCTGTTCTGTTAAAGTAGCTAAGGTCACCGTCCGTTCATAGATAGTATTAAAATCACTCACCAGGATGAGTGTTTGTTACCATCATGTCTATCCAGTTGATCTTCTAACATGGATAATCATATATCTGGTTCCCTACTTTGAATGCAAGACCTCAGTAGTAGCCCATGTTTCCTGAAAGACATATATGTGTAATTTTCAATAAGTTCCCCCAAACCGGATCAATAAACGTAGAGCTCAGACCAGCAACGTTCCAAGACAAGTTACTTATGGATGAGAAGGCATTTTTAGATTTATCAATATTCTGTAAATTGCTTGTTACAGGCTCTTTCAGCACTGCAATCTTTGTTGCTTTTACCAATATCAAGATAATATATTGTGGGTGTTTGATTATGATCATTTATCTCGCAAATCTCAGAGGACCCACCAGGCAGTCAGTCTAATTGATTTAGGGCCAGATGTACAAAAGGATTTCACCCATTCTGCGTCTATGGGAAAAAGCTTTCGTACATATGGCCCTTAGTTCTGTTTCAGATACCAGCAACCTTTGTGCCTGGTCCAAAGTAGCCATACCATCACAACCATTTGGGGATTTGAATGGCAATAGTACAGAAAGAATATGCTTGAATTAAATCCTTGAGCAATTTCTTGAGACAGTGCATGGGTCCACTGCCACAAAACCTTCAACCTTATAATTATGTTTTAATGTTCATTCGATATAATCAAAAGGCTCACTAACGGTAGACTGTTGCTTGACAGCCATTAGATCAGAGTGCACGAGAGTGAAACATTGATGTGTATCCCTGCTCCAATTAATAACATTACGTTTTTAAGTACTCACTATCCTCCCTGGAATTGGATGGCAATTTGGCAATGTAAACTGCCTCACCCAATTCCCTGCTCACATTACTATGGGATAAACGTCTACTTGTCGAAAAGTGTTTACTTTTTTGTAATAATAGTTCCTTCTGATGGTATTAGGCCCACTGTTTTAAAGTGGGAAATGTGATGTAGTGCCCTAATCCCCTCAGCCGGATTTGGGGCGACTGCAAGAATACTAATGGCAGCAGTTTCCTTATCCAGTGCCATCTGGAAATTACTAATTAATGCTAGGAACATCCTCTTCAGTTCACCAATCTCACTTCTAAGGGCCATATGTACAAAAATCTAGAATTGCAATTTCCACATTGTGATTCTTACCAAATCGCAGGTAGGAAATCATAAGTGAGAAAACTTACATCTATTAAATAGCGCTTGCTGGTGGGCCGCAAATCGACAGACCCCATGAATATTAATGAGGTAGGTCGTAGGTCGCGACCCATTAGGAATGATCGGCATCACAGGGATGGTGGCCTGCTAGTGTCAGCAGACCACCATGTCTGTGATTGCTTTTTAGGGTTGAGCCTGCGTCGCATGCGCTTGCTCATGCGTTTCGCTAGCGAGGCACTTTAGGAATTAAAAAGGTCTCGGAGCTCCGCCCACGTCACGTCAGTGTCTTTCATTGGTTTGTGGGCTTGCCTGTTAGAATCTGCTTGATTTCATTAGTGGAAGGCATGCATACGTCATTCCTTTTCCGGTGGTTAGCCCTCCTCGAGCGCATCGACCAAGTACAGAAAACATATGAGGTTCGTGGTTTCTGTCCGGTTCGTGGACTACTTTTTCTCTATTTTCGCAACGCGATCTCGCTTGGCAGAAGTCGAGCGCTTTGCAGAATATCGACCCTGTTACACAGTTAATTGCACTTTTTCCGGTTACGTACATGGTTTATGTGGCAAGAAAATCCCGGTTAGCAGTTTACAACGCTATTATTGCTAACACGAGCAAACGCGAGACCCGTTGCATTGCAAATGCTTGTTAATAAAGCAATCTTTTTTTTTTTTTTAAATGCAGACCATTTTCGGGTGCATTTAGGAAATAGAAAATGAAACTTTTTAGTTTAATTTTTTTAAGAGTAAGTAGTGGTCCATGGAACCACTGCTTCTTCTTAAAACATATTCTTCTCAAAAGGGGAAGGGGACGTAAACGGACCCCCTCCTATTTGCGAATGATTACACTACATTTTAGTAGTTAGTAAAAAAAAAAAAATGTCTTGCAACCATAATTTTGTCATAAAGCATTAATACCTCCACTGCAATTCGATAGTTAGAAGGGAAGCCCTAAAAATTCTCCTTCCAAATAACAAATCGCTAAACCAAACTGCGATTTGGCAGCAAGTTACCAAATTACAATTAGACAGTAAAAAATGCTTTTTTTTCGGTCGCACATGGGTCGGTTCTACAATTTGTCTACTTTGCGACCTCAAAAAGGTTTTGTGCATACGGCCCTAAGTTCCTCAACCGTGTCAGCTGAAGTGTTTCCCTCTCCCAGTTCAGTTCTGTTGTCTATGTCATCAAGTATTCTGAGCTCAGTATTCCACAACAGGGAGAAGCTACTATGGAAAATTACATGTGGTTCAAGCGAAAGTTATCAATTTCTGTAGGAAGGGAAGCGAGTCCCGGGGATATTATGCACTGCGTTAGGTACTCCTCATTCGAAGTAATTTAACTAATTAGGGCCATTTCTTCCTTTGACTTATCTTTGGTACTGTTAACGCGTCCCTTTATGATAATTTATTACACATCAGGACTCGTTTTAGGCCAATTAATCTTTTGACCCAGTTGAGAGACACCTAGGACGAGATAGCTGATCAATATGTCAACCAATACATCAATAATGTCATCAATATTTATCACGACAATGCATTTCACCTTAGTCAAAGTCATTAATCAATCCAAAAACGCTACTATGACTTTTCAGCCATGAATAACCACACCGGTTTAGTAGAATTTTATGAGTTTTATTCCCTATTGTTTATAATTCTAATATCAGATACGTCAATCTCAAAGCCAAGAAACATAATAGCATAGTCACAATATGGCAACTTTGGTAAGATTTCATTAAAGCGAGAATCACAAACATCAGAACATAACACGGCGTGAACATAGATCAAGATTAGCAAAGTGTCAATATTTCATCAGTTCAACAAAGCATAATCTCGGTCGTTTGTTTATTTGCGTCAGTTTTGGTGAACACCTGTCCTAACCTCTGATTAGCATTCGCATGTTGGGCTTCATGCAAAACAATTTAGAACACTAATTTGGAAAACATCTATCTAAGATCTCTGTCAAAAGTAAGCAGTTGGTACCTAGAAAGGAAAAGCAAACAGACAAATCACATATTGATTGTCATAATTACCCTCAAGAGTTTAGGTCAGCGCACAGGTTCAGTCTTCATCTTCAGGACATCAGTCAAATGCCATCAGTCAGAACTCAGCTACGGGGCAAAAAGGGCACTTCCCTCATAAGGAGATAAAGTGTAACATGGACAAAACTAAGGACAAGGATGGATTTAAGTAAACCACCAAGTCACCAAACAGAGTGACAGAGTTTCTGGATAAAATCAATGGCATTCCCTACCTAATTCCCCATGACTTCCAGTGACATGGGTTTTTATCCCTTTTCCATTATACATTCCCCCAAAATTCTATTGGACATTTGCTATACCCCAATATCTATAGCCTATCAGAATACACATTAGGTAACCCAACTCTTCACCCCATATTGTTTTACAAGTCTTTGATTGGTCTTCGTAATTGACGTATTCAGAGGTGGCACGTCCGGTATGATTTCATCTTTCTGTAATTCTTTGCACATCTTTTGGTCAGCAGTTCCATTGTCTTCACCGGTTTGAATGACCTTGTACATAACATTAATCTACACTGTTTCAATTTACTTTTAACATTTATTTTGCAAACGAGAGAAAACTGTGAGAACGGATCTAACATGGTTACATTCGTCTTCTAATTTGAAGAAAAAGAACACGCAGGGTCATGTCCCTTTGTGAGTCAGCATACTGCAAAATAGAAAAATAAATTTAAAATGAGAGCCAAGGCAGCTAAGCTTTGGCTCATGCTAACTTAAGGCCTATAAGGATTTCAGCACAGATTCAATAACGCAATCATTAGTATAGACTTATTTAAACATAATATAAACATTTTGGTCATTTATTATTAGTCTACGTATACATTGGTGGCCACTCCCCGTGGTCACAATTCAAGTGCACGTTTAAGCAAAATTACTATCATTATAGTTTCTATGCAGCATTATCACACATTGATTCATAAACATTTCATGCTAATATAGATTATATATAGGCTACGCTCTCTCAGTACCTTGGGAACACGTTTGGTTCTTTTACTTCATCCTTCACCACATAAAATAAATTCAACATCCTCTATGAGATTATCAGTATCCTGCATTGTACAATTTTCGGCGCTATGCTTTACTATTATTTTTAGACTTCCCTGCTCCTTGGAGTGTGTAAGCTGCCTTTCCCATTTTCAAGATTAAAGAAAGTAAACAAAAAAGAGCGATTTAACAAGTGATATGAGGTGCTACAGGTTAATAACCTAGTTAATGTGCACTGAGCACAATGAAAGTAACTTTGATAAAAACCTGATAGCACCTAACTGCACGAAAAAAATGGAAAGTTACGTTCTTCTCCCGTCAGTTCACAATGACCATATTAAAACAGGCAACAATAGTGTAAAAAATGTAAAACCATGTTCATATCCAGCAGCAAATGAATGAGGCCCACACACAGTGCATCTACTGTCTCCTCCACACCACAACCGGAATTTCTTATTAAAGACATCAAGGCACAGTTTTTTGGTGAACCGTTACCATACACTTTCCGTTCACTGCCCTTGGAATCCCTCCAAGTAAAGGACTTTAGAACTTGTGAGTACACTGGAAGACAATACAAGGGGCCAGATGTATGTAGCTTAAAGTTTAGGATTTCCTAACAGCGAATTTTTGTGATTCACTATTAGGAAATAGCATACTGCTATGTACAAAAGTGTGTTCAACATTGTTTGCGATTCCCAAATGGTTCGCAAGAGACCTGCCTCATTAATATTCATGAGGCAGGTCGCAATTTGCGACCCATTAGGGAATGACCGCACGCACAAGGATGGTGGCCTGCTGGGATCAGCAGACCACCATGTCTGTGACTGCTTTTTAAATAAAGCATTTTAAAAAAAATTTCAGCCCATTTTCCTTATAGGAAAATGGGCTGCATTTCAAAAATAAAAATTAAACGTTTGAGTTTCGTTTTTTCACAGTAAGCAGTTGTCCGTGGGACCACTGCCTGCTCTGAAAAAATGTTTGCACTCCCATTCACAAAGGGGAAAGGGTTCTTTGGGGACTCCTTCTGTTTGCAAATGGGTTACCACCATCTTGAAGTTGGTGGTAACTGCAATAGTTTTGCGACCACATTCATGGTCACAAAACAATCATACATGGCCCTGCAACTCGCTATTAGGAAGCAACACCCTTGGCACGCCCCTTGCTGACAGTGAGTCACAATCCCTATTTTGCGAGTCAGTAACAGGTTACCAACTCGCAAAATAGGGATGGTACATGGCCAAAAGCCTTGTACTGGTCTCAAATAAACCAATAAAAGAGCTTGATACATCTGACCGAAGATCTTTTTTTTATTGAATTCTGCCCGACTTGGCCAGGAAACCCTTTCCTTTTGTCTCTATGAGGCAGATGCCTGGTTTGCTGCTTGTGACATCACCACATAATCTTAGTACAAGGAAAACCCTTCTGTTACTTGGGCTTCTAAATTCCATTATCTGTACCTCCTTCAAATAAGTCTTCAGCAAAGAGGCCTTTACTGCCAGCCCTGATCACTGCTACATCATCAGCTCTCTTGCCAATGAACAGTAAGTAGATCGTCGGTTCTTTTACAACAACACTATCTTCGCACTCCCCTTGTCAAATGAGGAGACTTCTAGGTCTCTCATCAACCTTGCTAATTGTGATGACTGTCAAACAGAAGTTAACCTTTTGACCAAGTCAATAACGCTGGATCATGGCAGAGCTTCTCTGTCAAGATTTGATTTGTAGACAACATAATTGGCAATGATGGTGATTATAGTTGTCTCAACTTTACTGACTTTGGATAACGTTTCCCTTCAGCCTCTCCAGGTTTCACCCATTAGAAATACATCACTGTCTGAAATATAGATTGTGGAAGAAGCATTCTCTAACCACAATGTAGAAGAATAAGAAGAGAGAGAGAGAGAAGGTTGTCATAGCTAGCCAAACTATTTTAAGTTAAAAAGAGAAGATGAAGAGGTGGACTTTGAGAAACCAGTGTGTACTGACAAATTGAACCCAGATTTCCTCCCTGATGAGAAACCACGAGACGGACTAGATTCAGATTTTTAATCCTAGGTGCACAAGTGTCTCCACTTTACTGAAAGTTCCTGCTGATTACTTAGGATCAGTATGTGGAAAGGTGCAGGAGTTTTACCAATGTTTACCACTCGCAGCAGTGTCTAATGTTCTAACAATGTTTACAGCTCAAGTCACCTCAATCATAGCAACCAATCCTTGATGAGGTCTTACTACATCTGCACACAGTTAAACCTAGCGGTGTTAGGTAGGGCAGTATTCAAAGTCATGTACTGGATTGGCAGGGCATAAAAAAGACTAATGGGTGCATGACATTGTTTCTTTCAAACACAGCCAAGAATTAATATAAAAGTATTTTCCCAGATCATCAAACAAAGAAATGTACTAAATACTGTCAGCTTTTCAGGTGGGGATGCTGAAGTTACTGTTAAGAAGGCCATAGAAAAAAATGCTCAGAGCTCAAAGCACAGTGGTGTATGCCCCAGGGTTTTTCTACTGTAGAATAAAAATCATGCAAATTGTGTTCCATATTGAATTTCTGGAAACTCATTAAATTCCTAAAAAAGAAAGGTTTCAGACTAGTCACTTTCCAGGTGGTCCTTACTTTCATAACCCTGTGTCATTTTCTAGTGTGCGTCAATCTGGAGGATGCATGCTTTCAAAGCCCCATTCACAGGTATTTGTTCTTCAAGATGGGTGGCAAGCACTATCACCATTATCAGCTCAGATACCTAGATTTCAGGCTCAAAATATTTCCTCACAAGTGCATGGCGGTAGTAGTTACTTTTCAACCCTGGGGAACAGCTGTATACCTCACCTCAATGACAGGCTTGGAAAGGCACCTACTTTGGTGCAAGCTGGGGAAGCACTGGGCTCCAACCAAAGAAAGTACATCATATTGCCGATCAGGGCACTTCTGTTCCTGGAGTGTTAATAGAGACAACTGAGGCAAAAACTGTAATTTCGCCAGAGAGGAAAAATACTTCTGCTCCTGGTTGAGTGCATCACGGGTTAGGGGGCAGAAACAGTTTCAAAGTTCATGACACTAGTGGAGTGCATGTCCATGTGCATTCTGCTCTTTCTACAGTGTTGTTCAGTATGAGGCTTATCTAAGAAGAGTTAGGTGCACAATGGCAACAAACCTCAAAAGAATTATGATGTGATTCAGGAGACATCAACCTTACTCTCCGCACCATAGTAGTGGTAGATCAGAACAGACATCTTCAAAGTACAATATCTCGTTTTTTTGGAAGCACAGTATTTCTTAATGATGGCAGTCTCCATGCTAGATGTGGGCTGGGGAACCTGCAA
This sequence comes from Pleurodeles waltl, assembly GCF_031143425.1. NCBI lineage: Eukaryota > Metazoa > Chordata > Amphibia > Caudata > Salamandridae > Pleurodeles > Pleurodeles waltl. The sequence continues at coordinate 346,436,553 of NC_090450.1, read as the reverse complement.
GACCTCTTCTGAGGGATGCTGCTTTTGTGGGACTACCAGTCCCAGAATACTTTGCTCTGCTGCACGAGGGTCTGAAGGAGGGAGATGCCCCTGAGAACATCCCGGCGCTATAAAACACAATCGCCATTCCCTCTCCGTGGATGCTGCTTTGGTGGGACTACCTGTCTGAGGATTCTTTGCTCTGCTGTAGGTGGAGGAGGCCCCCCCCCCAGGAACGTTCTGGCACTATAAAACACAATCCAGCTTGTCCGCGCAAGGAAGAGGCAAGGCAGGGCCACCCCACCTCCCCCTTGGTTCTGCTAACATCATCAGCCACCCTGAACATGACAATATTTAATGGTCAGACGCAATTGCCGGCAATTGTTTTAACGGGTTAAGGAAGGAGCTGAAAATAGTAGATCTTTGATTTGGGGTGACTGCAAATTCTCAATTGATTTTTTTCTAATTGAACATTGGTTTGCATCAATGGCCAAATAATAGGGAAAAGAAAAGCAGCAGATGCCCCTGCAGCTAATATAATGGGGCCTACAGCAGCAAGTCATGAGGCTGAAAACTGTACTCTCCACGAGATTGACAAGTTTATTGTGGATTTAGAGGATATATTAAATAAAGAAAATGAATTGCTTTCACTATGAGCTAAATCACACATTTTTATGTGGGTACCACTAAACTGAAACAAGCCCCAGCTGAGCCAGCCTTTGTTAACAGCACAAGTCCTCCAATGGTTAGCCTTTTTCACAATACCTAAAACATAGGTTGTACGATCGCCTCTCATTTTGATGCTCTATCATTTATTCCATCTGCTAGCGAGGCTGTTGAAGTTACTGTTCATAGAGGTCCCACTCCTCAATTATCCTTTGAGAGGGTAAGCCATAACAATTGCCATATTTTACAGGCATCCCTCTTGAAATCAAACTTGACTGTGGCTGAACATCAGAAGGGAGCACAGATATTGTATAATACAGTGGTGTAACAAAACTTGAAGGTGCTCCCTGCAAAATGCCTGTTGGGGTACCTTCCCCCTGGATCCAGTCAGGGGCCTGCCACCTGTGCACAGTGTACTGTGCTGAGGGGTGCCCTAGCACTCGGGCCCCTATGCACTGTGGGAGCCTTTGTTACCAACCCTGGTATAATATTGGAACTAAGACCATCATGGACTACTTGAACTCGGAGTTCTCCCAAATCAAAGATGTAATTTCTCTACTGAGCAACATGCTGAGGGACCTACGGGAGGTCATCAACCTAATCACAATACCATATGCCAGCCAGAGGGCCTCTGGGGTCTCTGTACATGAAAGGACAAGGCCTCTTGGACAATTGGCAACTGGGCAAAGTGACCTGATTATGGATTCCTGCAAGAGAAATTATTATAGTCCTATTAGGAAGGCTCAAATACAGCTCCTCGAACGAACTGAGGAGGGATCTCTGACCTAAGGGGGGCCCTAAATTACATGAAAATCTACTTCAGCAGCAGCAAAATCAACTTGAAAAGCAGTGCCCTCTGGTGTGCTTGTGGTGCTGTCTGTGCTGACTTTTCAGCATGGAATGAGCTCCTGGTGCTAAAAACAGCACGACCAGCACAACCTGCTTAATTGTGCCATTTTGCAGACTCTCATGGAGATTGCATGTAACTCCACTGAATTTCCACTGAATTCTGCATAGTGAAACTCTGCGAGTTCCGTCCAACCCTAGGAGGCTCCCTGACAAAGTACCGGGGATCTCTACTTTTCAGAGATATCTGTCTGCTCCTTATCTTAATAAACTATCAAACCAAATTATAGGAAAATAAAGTATTCCTAAATCCTGGAGGGGTCCTAAAGTCATTCCTATGCATAAGAAGTGTAGCAGATGTAATCCAGGGAACTATCTTCCAATTAGTTTGATCGATAATCTTCAGAAGGTGTTCTGTCATCAAGTTTTGGAAAAATTGCAATATTGGATAACTGAAACCAACATATTATTGCCCTTACAAGCATGTTTTTGCTCTAGGGTTAGCACCAAAGGACAGACTTTTCAGTTTGCCTTAATTTTCTGGAAATACCTAACAAAAGTTAATTTTTACATAACATTTGTAGATCTTAAAATGGCTTTTGATTTGGTTCCCACGGACCACAGTACTTTTGTGGCCCACATGAGGAGAGCAACCGACCATATTTCCTGATTGAGAGAGGAGTACGCCTAGGGTGCGTCCTGGCCCCTATCTTTTTTCTCTCTACATTAATGACGTGATACGTTTTTTGAATGATTCTACTCATGATTACCGCAAGACGGAATGGAGTTTCTGTACTGGCTATCTTGTTTACCGATGACACTCTTCTAATTTCTCGCACCTCTATGGGGCTACAAAACCTCTTAGGTAAATTCACTGATTTCTATGTTGAAAGATGATTAGAGGTGAACACATCTAAAGCAAATAACAGAATCCCCTTCAACCCTCACAAATCATATAGAGGCAGTTTTAAGATGAAGGGATCTACACTGCAGAAGGTGGAAAGCTTAGACTGCCTTGGTATTAGACTAGAGGATACTTCTTCCTGGTTATCACAACTACACAAAAACAGTTCTACTTTGCTACATGTCCATGCATCGCTGGCTATCAATCTATTGTGCCAATGTCCAGAGTGCAGCCTTCTATGGGTCTCAAATATGGTGACATGGGAGAATTAACGAGTTGACTGTTAAAATAATGTTTTTCTCAGACTCCTGTTTAGCTTATCACAAAGCCCACCCATAGTTTTTTACTTTTGGCGTATGGCTCAAAAGAATAGGCAACATAGAAGCCCTAAGACTACTTCTATTCTGAATTAGATTGTGGGCAACTCATGTACTAGAATCTGATAGAAGAGATGTAACTGAGGTTCTGAGTATGATGAACTCAAACACTACTAAATGGTGTTTCCCACATAAAAACTAGTTTTCAGACCATAGGTATGGATTTTCTCTGGAGTGACCCTTTAACAATAAATGGTGGAAAAGAGCAACTGTTAAGGAGCATTTTGGCTCCCCATAGATGAGCAATATTACAGAAATAGCAAATCTGGAAGTCTTACGGCAATTTTGATTCCCCATAAGTGTACACCTGCTGTGTGCAATTACCCCTACCAAGATAGAACATTATGGGGGTCATTACAACGGTCTATGACCGCCAGGGCTGTTTTGGAGGAAGTACCACAAACAGGCTAGCAGTGCTTCCAGGGGGATTACGACCGCAGTGGACCGGCAGTTTTCCGCCACTTTTCTCCCGGGGGATTTAATCCTCCAGGGCAGGGCTGCTTGCAGCGCTGCCTAGGGGATTACGAGTCCCCCTCCTGCCAGCCTTTTCATGGCAGTTTGAACCGCCATGAAAAGGCTGGCGGAAAGGGGAGTCACGGGGTCAGGCGGAAGTCAATGTTCCGCCCACCATATTAAGACCCTTCAAACCGCCACCTTTTCCGGGGCGGTACCAACGACATCAAAAGCCTGGCGGAAAGACGGCACAGAAGTGAAAGGACTCACCATTGGAGACACAGAGAACATCCACGCCGCCATGGAGCCCGAGCTGCTTGTCTTCCCCGTGATTTACTACGTGCTGCTCCACCACGAACACCAATGACGGTGAGTACAGACGCCTAACACACAAGGGAGGGAGGGAAGAAAAAGAGAGTGACACACACACGCAAACCCCCCAACACCATACACACAATCAGCTGCATTACCAAAACATTTGTACCCCGTATCTCGGCTGAATAATACAAGGACAAAACGATTTTGAGAAAGTGGATGTAATGAGATAAACACATCAAGATAAATAAGTGAGGCAAGACAAATTATATATACATATGTACACAAAAAGGGACACAGCCCAGTCCGCAATGTACGTAGTTCACATGGCCACAGGCCAAAGTCCAAGGCCAAACATGGCACCTGCCTCAACACAGAGAGAACACTGCAGGGGCATCTGTTGGTAAATAGGCAGGCACCTCAGGGGGCTGGGGGACGGAAGGGTACCTCAGTCGAGAGATGTTACAAGACCACTTGTTCTGGAGGGGGCAACATGCCCTGTGCTTGATCCTATTGAGTGCAAGGCCACAGTCTCTCAAGTGGTTGACTTGCCCACTTGCTCTGGAGGGGGCAACATGCCCTGTGCTTGGTCCTGGGGAGTGCAAAGTCACAGTCTCTCGAGTGGGTGACTTGCCCATTTGATCTGGAGGGGGCAACATGCCCTGTCCTTGGCCCTGGGGAGTGCAAGGCCACTGTCTCTCGAGTGGGTGTCTTGCCCACTTGTTCTGGAGGGGGCATTGTGCCCTGTGCTCTTGATCCTGGTGAGTCTGGGGTCTGTGGGTGTCTTACCCACTGGTTCTGGAGGGGGCATTGTGCCCTGTGCTCTTGATCCTGGCAAGGCTGGGGTAGGTGCGTATCTTACCCACTGGTTCCAGAAGGGGCTTTGTGCCCTGTGATCTTGATCATGGGGAGTCTGGGGTAGGTGGGTGTCTTACCCACTGGTTCTGGAGGGGGATTGTGCACTGTGCTCTTGATGCTGGCGAGTCTGTGGTAGGTGGGTGTCTTACCCACTGGTTCTGGAGGGGGCATCCTGCCCTGTACTCTTGATCCTGGGGAGTGCAGGGTCACAGTCTCTCAGGTGGGTGTCAGACTCTTTGGATTTGCAGGGTGCAGGCCGCACAGCAGCCCATGGATGCAGGATTACACACCGTCCACCGGCGGTGATGGCTGCACACTGGAGTTGGTGGTGTTGCTGGTGGGGGGAGGCTCCTGCCCATCCCCTGCAACTTCGGATGGCTGCTCAGTGGAGGTGGTGGTGGTGCCGCTGCTGGTGGGGGGAGGCTCCTGCCCATCCCCTGCAACCTCAGACGTCTACTCAACCATGGTTGGTGGTGGGGACTCCATCACAGTTCCTGCCCCAGGCCCCTTGCTCTTCGTGCCTGCTGGTGCAGGCTCCTTTCCCTTCTTGGTAGCAACTTGGGCAGGCTCCTTTCCCTTCTTGGTAGCAACTTGGGCAGGCTCCTTTCCCTTCTTGGCAGCAGCTTGGGCAGGCTCCTTTCTCTTCTTGGCAACAGCTTGGGCAGGCTCCTTTCCCTTCTTGGCAGCAGCTTGGGCAGGCTCCTCTCCCTTCTTGGAAGCAGCTTGGGCAGGCTCCTTACCCTTGAGGCTGCCTTGTGCAGGCTCCTTCACCCTGAGGACATGTGCCCTGGCTCCTTTTCCACCACTGTGGACTCGGTGGCTGAGGTGCTTGGCTGGGTTCTTCCCACCCTGGCCAGATGTGGAGGACAGGGGGGGAGGAGTAAGGAAGTGGTCAATGGTGGATATGAACAGTTTTTTAGGGACAGTGGGACGGGAAGAGGGAGAAGGTTTGGGAGTGGAGGAAGAGGAAGTGGTTGTTGCAGGTGTCTGTCTGCTGATTTTGGGTGCAGGTGCATGGGCTGGTTGCTGTTGTGAGGTTGATGGATATTGGGTGTCTGAGTGCTTGTGTTTGTGTACCTTGGAGGTGTCTGCCAGTGAGGTGTGTGTTCTGCTCGGTGTGGTGGTGATGCTAGTAGTGGATGATGATGTAGTGCATGCAGATGTGAGTGTGGACGGAACTGGGAGGGAGGTGGTGGAGGAGGTGGAGGGGGAGACAGTGGAAATAGTGGATGTTGGTGTGTCTGCATCTGGATGGTGTTTGTGTGAGTGCCTGTGGGATGAAGTATGGTGCTTGTGTTTGCCTGTACCACTCTTGTGTATTGTCTTGTGTGCATGCTTGTCTGCCTGTGTGCTTGGGATGGGTTGGGGTTGCGGAGAATGGGGCTGGGAAGTGGAAGTTGGAGGGGGAAGGGTGGAAACAGGGACAATGGCTGCCATCAGAGAGGAGGCCAGAGCCTAGATCGATCTCTTTTGGGCTGCCATGCCAGTGTGAATGCCCTCCAGGAGTGCATTCGACGGGCACCCCTTCCTCATTGAGAGGCCATCCCCAGCTGGGCCTCTGCCATCTTCCGTGCCCAGAGTCTCAGGTCCCCCCACCATTTCCGACAGTGGGTGCTCCACCAGTTATCCCTTATTAATGAAGTAGTAGTGTTCTAGCAGCTTAGGCTGATAGAGATAGCTATAGCAGAGCAGCTGAGGCAGAACTAGGAGACATGCAAAGCTCATGCAATACCACATATAGTTACCCAGTACTTAAACACAAGTAAAGACAATACTCAGTGTTACCAAAAATAAAGGAATTTATTTGGGTGACACAGTACCAAAAATATCTTAGAGACAATACTCCTCCTGGAGGTAAGTATAATACCACCAGACACCAAACTTAGACAAGTAAATAGTCATAGAACAATGCAAAGAGTAAATCCTATAGAATGCAATGGGAGAAAATAGGTCTAGGGGCAACACAAACCATATACTAAGAAAGTGGAATGCGAATCACGAATTCCCCCCTAGACAAGCGGAGTGTGTGCAGAATCACTGGGAGAGTAAGAATACAGTAAAGGCAAGCAAATTACCCCACTCCAGAGCCCAGAAAAGCAGGAGTAAAATACTGCAAAGAACAACTGCTGGATTGTTGGACCTGAACACCTGCTAAGGAAGGGGGCCAAGTCCAGAAGTCGAAAGAAGTTCCAGGAAGGACAGGAGCCCCTGCCAACCCAGAAGAGGGTGCAAAAGAAGAGTCCCCAGTTAGTCGAAGACTGCAGAAATGCACCCTGGGACTATGCCAGTGGGTTTCTGCATGATGCAAAAGATGTCCTGCGGTGTGAAGATTGTTCCAGATGAGATTTCGTGTTGGAGGGTGCCAACAAGCCTTGGCTATAACAAAAGTGCATTTTGGGTCAAAATGGCGCTGGATGGATCCAGGAAGGACCTGGGGGCCTCAACTCTCTGTGAGGAGGAAGAGGGGGCTCTCAGCAATTGAGAGAGCCCTCAGGATGCCAGCTAGCACCCCCAGAAGCTACAGGACCCAGTTTCAAAGGAGGTGCAAAATGCAGTTGGTGCAGCACTACAAAAGAAGGTCCAACGCTGCCAGCGAGTTGAGCATCACAGGATGGAATGCTGGGGACTTGGGCCAGGCTGTGCATGAAGGAATTTTGTAAAGAGTCCACAGAGGCCTCAGGAGGCGGAGAAGACTGTCTCAGGGTAGGCAAGGTCTTTCTTCCTCCAAATTGCATCAGCAGAACCTCAGGACAGTCTATGTTGATGATGATGTCTACCCTCTGTGTCCTTAGGAGCACCCTCGTCGCTGTGAGAGGAGTCCCAGGGTACCAGTCATAGCCTTGGAAGGCGCCTGCTTGGAACAGGGGAGTGACTCCGTCACTCCACTGGAGATTTCTTCGGTCCTTCTGGTGCAGGATGAAGACAGGGAATCCTCAGAGCATGCACACCATGGAAACTGTGGCAGTTGCTGACTTGGAGCTAAGATTGCTGAAGAAAAGTGTCTCTTGTAGACACTTTGTTGCAATTACAGTGTTTCTTGGAGCAGGCTGTGGTTGATCCGAGGTCAGAAGAGTCTGAAGTTGTTGCAGAGGATTCCTGAAGGAAACTTGCAAGCAGAATCTGAAGAGAACCCACATGAGAGACCCTAAATAGCCCTGAGAGGGGCATTGGCTACCTTATCAGGTATGGACCTATCTGGAGGGGTCTCTGACGTCACCTGCTGGCACTGGCCACTCAGAGGCCTCCAGAGTGCCCCCACACCTTGCAAAGCAAGATTGCTGAAGTCTGGGACACACTCACTGGAGGACCTCTGGGCACCACCCCTGGGGTGATGATGGACAGGGGAGTGGTCACTCCCCTTTCCTTTGTCCAGTTTCACTCCAGAGGAGAAGGAGTCCCTGAACTAGTGTATACAGGTTTATGCAAGAGGGCACCATCTGTGCCCTTTAAAAGCATTTCCAGAGACTGGGGCAGGCTACCCCTCCCCAGCCTGTAACACCTATTTCCAAAGGAGGAGGGTGTAACATCCTGCCCTCAGAAGAAATGCTTTGTTCTCCCTTCCTGGGACTGGGCTTCCTAGACCCCAGGAGGGCAGAAACCTGTCTGTGAGGTGGCAGCAGCTGTAGCTGCAGTGCAAGCTTCAGAGAGCTGGTTTGGCAGTACTGGGGGTTCTTGGTGGAGCCCCCAGGATGCATGGAATTGGCTCCCCAATATCAGATTTGGAATGGGGGACAATTCCATGATCTTAGACATGATACATGGCCATATTCTGAGTTACCACTGTGAAGCTACCTATAGGTATTGACCTATATGTAGTGCACGTGTGTAATGGTGTCCCCGCACTCACAAAGTCCGGGGAAATGGCCCTCAACGATGGAGGGGCACCTTTGCTAGTGCAAGGGTGCCCTCACACTTAGTAACTTTGCACCTAACCTTCAGCAAGTGAAGGTTATTCATGTAGGTAACTTATAAGTTACTTAAGTCCTGTGTAAGGGTTTGTCTGAGCTCCCTATGGGTGGCAAAAGAAATGCCGCAGCCCATATGGATCTCCTGGAACCCCAATGCCCTCGGTACCTAGGTACCATATACTAGGGACTTATAAGGGGGGTCCAGAATGTCAATTGAAATTGGTAAATTAAGTCACTGGCCTACAGTGACAAATTTAAAAGCAGAGAGAGCATAAGCACTGAGGTTCTGGTTAGCGGAGACTCAGTGACACAGTTAGGCACTACACAGGCATACACATTGGGCCATAAATTATGAGCACTGTGGTCCTGACCAGCAGGATCCCAGTGAGACAGGCAAAAACACACTGACACACGTGAAAAATGGGGGTAACATGACAAGGAAGATTGTACTTTCCTACACATACCCCTTCACATCACCATTTACACCCACATGGCCCAGCACACAACCAATACACCTCCCAGAGGACATCCACCCACCCCCATTACCCGAGGCCTTCACACACAACTCCATGCATTCATGCCACATGTATCGTGCCCACAGTGTACTCACCTGTTGATCTGGAGGCCCATACAGCAGTCCGTACTGGGGTAGGACCCCATCCACCAGTCTCTCCAACCCCGCCGAAGTGAAGGCAAGAGCCCTTTCCCCAGTCACACAAGCCATGGTAGGTTCCAGACACAGGTCACAGCAGCTCATTCAGTGTAGGTCCTCTCCAGGATAAACAGGTAGCAAGTTAGGAATATGATGGAAAATGGCGGTCACGTCTGCGGCGGTGCATACCGTCACTGCCGGCGTAGAACGCCATTGGACACTATACCCCATAGGACCCAATGTTAGCAAATGAGAAGTTGCACGACGGTTCCAGACTGCCTCCCGCAACAGCGCACAATGTCAGTGGAATTACCACACTTCCACCTGTCCCTCCTCACAGGACAGGCGAACACCATTTCAGGGCCTGGATATTTGCTGCGTCACTGGTGAAATTTGGACATACTATACATATGACACTTACCCATTACAAGTTAACAGCATGCAAAGTTCTGTTGTAGCCCCATTGTTCAGCTTGTGACCGGCTCCTCACTCTTTAGCCCCATATATTGCTACCCCGGTGGATGAATTGGAGATGGAAACATACCCCCTTGTACAGACCCCTGGTGGACTTGGTAACAATGGAGGACAGGCACATAATACTCGCATATAGACTGGACAGGGCCACAATCACAGAGCTGTGGGCCCAATTGAAGCCTGACCTGATATCTGCTATCCGTCACCCCACTGGGATCCCCCCTCTTGTACAAGTTCTATCAGTGCTCCATCTCCTGGCAACTGGTTCTTTCCAAGTGACATTGGGCTTGGCAGCAGGAATGTCACAGCCAATGTTCTCAATAGTGCTGACCAGAGTGTTTAATCAGGGCAGATAACACATGTGCAGCTACATTGTTTTCCCCCAGGTTGAAGATTTGACCACAGTGAAGGCTGAGTTCTATGCAATGGGACATATCCCCAACATAATTGGGGCGATTGCTGGAACACATATTGCATTTGTACCCCCGTCAAAATGAACAGGTGTTCAGAAATCGTAAAAGTTTCCACTCTATGAATGTACAGATGGTGTGCTTGGCTGACCAGTACATCTCCCACATCAGTGCTAAGTCTCCTGGGTCGGTGCATGATACCTTTGTCCTGAGGAATAGCAGCATCCCAAATGTGATGGCCCAACTACAGAGGCACAGGGTGTGGCTAATAGGTGAGTCCTAGCCCCACCCAGTTTATGTTAGTGTAAGGGTACGGTGTGGGCCATATAGGATAGTGTGTGGCTAAATGTTGTCTCTCAGTATTGCAGGTGACTCTGGTTACCCCATCCTCTCATGGCTGCTGACCCCTGTGAGGAATGTCAGGACAAGGGCAGAAGAACGTTATAATGAGGCACACTGGTGAACCAGAAGGATAATAGAAAGGACCTTTGGCCTCCTGAAGGCCAGGTTCAGGTACCTCCATCTAACAGGTGGATCCCTGTGCTACTCACCCAAGAAGGTCTGCCAGATAATAGTGGCATGCTGCATGTTGCACAACTTTGCCCTGAGACGCCATGTGCCTTTTCTGCAGGAGGAGGAGGCTTGAGATGCCTCTGCGGTAGCAGTGGACCCTGTGGACAGTGTGGATGAGGAGGCAGAGGATGAGGACAACAGAACTTCAGTCATCAGACAATACTTCCAATGACACACAGGTAGGACAGTGTTACTTCACATTTCAATGACATTTGTTTGCATTTCTGTGGCACTGGCATGTTGATATTTCCCACTTCTATGCCCACTTACTGTTCCCTCTGGCAAATCTTTTTGAAGATGTTGGTGACCTCACATACACTCCTGGTATGATCACTGCAGCCAGCTGCACATCATTATTATATGCTCTTTTTCTGTAGAGTTGAATTGCAATATTTGTACCTGTTTCTATGAATACATAATTGAAAAACATGACATACTACAAACTTCCTTTTTTTCCAAGGGTGTTTATTGAAGTGCTAAAATATAGAGGGGCAAGTGCAATGGGCTGGGGTGATGATGGAGGAACGTCCAGGGTATTGTTCCAGTCTGTTAGTAGCACAGGTGCATTGTCCAAGGGGATATAGGCAGGGGAGCAATGGCAGTTCAAGGTGGACAGGGTGACAGGGTGGGACACAAGGGTGACAATCAGGAGAGTCTCATTTCCTGGCGGGGTCTTGGCAAGTGTCTCTGGCTTCTGTCTGGTTCACAGGGAATGTTTGCGGGGTGGTTCACCTTCTGCTGGGGGAGGGGTGCTGGTGGCCTGTTGGTCCTGTGGCTGGGTCTCCTGGCCACTAGCGGCAGCGGAGGTGGATGGCTGTTCAGATGACTGGCTAGTCGCAGTGGCCCGCTGTTGTGTGACTGCCTCCCTCATAATATTGGCCATGTCTGCCAGCACCCCTGCTATGGAGACCAGGGTGTTGTTGATGGCCTGCAAGTCCTCTCTGATCCCTTAGTACTGTCCCACCTGCAGCCGCCTGTTCTCCTACACATTGTCCAGGATCTGGCCCATCGTGTCCTGGGAATGTTGATAAGCTCCCAGGATCTCTGCAAGTGCCTCGTGGAGAGTCGGTTCCCTGGGCCTGTCCTCCCCCTGGCACACAGCATTCCTCCCACTGTCCCTGGTGGCCTACGATTCTGTCCCCTGAACCATGTGCCCACTTCCACTGACCACAGGACCCTGATTGTCTTGGGTATGAGGTGTGGCCTGGGGTACCTGTAGAGGTGGACACATTGCTGATTGACGTGTCCTGGGGACAGAGGTATGGGTATGCTGGGTGGGTGCTGTGGTGGTGTTTCATGATGGGGGAGGCTCTGTGATGGTGTGCGACTGGGCCTGAGTAACCGGCTGACCAGACATCCCTGATGGGCCAGGTTGGTCATCCAGACCCAGAAGACCATAGTTGCTGTCATCACTGTGGGCCTCTTCTGTTGGGGGACTGGATATTGCTTGCACCTCCTCTCCGGTGATATTGGCTGGGGTACCTGTGGGGATGTAAATGATGTGTTATTGTTTATGTGTCTGACATATTGTGCATCCGTGGCTTGCCCTCTTTGTTTGTAGTTGTCCTGGCAGCTTTCACTTGTGTAAGTTGGTTTATGGTAGGATAGCTTATTCTCTCTAGTGTGATTGCTTTACTGATAAGTGTCCATGCAGGGCTGTGAGTGGCGTCCATGCATTGGTATGGCATGCAGGGCTTGGCATTGGAATGAGTGGGATGTGATGGTGGGGTGTGTGGGAGGTTGGTGGACTGATGGGAGTGAGGGTGCGGGTATGTGATGGCATGCAGGTAGGGGGGTGATAGCTGTAGAGAGTTGACTTATCAGAGTCCAGTCCTCCTCCTACTCCGGCCAGGCCCTCAGCATGCATGATTGCCAAGACTTGCTCCTCCCATGTTGTTAGTTGTGGGGGAGGAGGTGGGGGTCCTACGCCAGTCCTCTGTACAGCAAGTTGGTGTCTTGCTGCAGTGGAACGTACCTTCCCCCGTAGGTCGTTCCACCTCTTCCTGATGTCATCCCTAGTTCTGGGGTGCTGTCCCACAGCGTTGACCCTGTCCAAAATTCTCCGCCATAGCTCCATCTTCCTTGCAATGGATATCTACTGCACCTGTGCTCCAAATAGCTGTGGCTCTACCCCGATGATTCCTCCACTATGTCCCTTAGATCCTCCTCTGTGACTCGTGGGTGTCTTTGTGGTGCCATGGTTGTTGTGTGAGGTGCGTAGGTGAGGGTGTGTTGAGTAATGTCTTGGGTGTGTGATGTGGAGTGCGTAGGATGGTGTATAGGTGTAAGTGGTGTGTGGCTCTGGTTTTGTCTGTGGTCTTGGTGTCTGTCTCTTGGCTTTTTTTCGTGTTTGTAAAGGGTTGTGGGTACTGTGAGTGGGTGTTTTATAGTAGTGTGGGTGTGGTGTGTGTATGGGTGTCAGGTTGTGTTATTTAAATTGTCCAATGTGGTGTTGTTTTGTTTGTGTGTATTTTGAGCGCAGCGGTATGTACTGCCAATGGTTTACTGCCGTTGAATGTCTGCCGTTGTGATTCGTGGGTCAAAATGTGGTGGGTGTTGTTCTGTCAGCGTAACTGTGTGGGTTTTGATACCGCCAGTTTATCACTGACCTTTGGGCTGGCAGATTTGTGTGTGTAGCTGAATACTGACAGATTGGTGTGTATGTGTCATAATATGTTAAAGAGATATCTGCTGCGGTGGCAGTCAGCGTGGCTGTAAGTGGGATTTACCACCAATGTCATAATGAGGGCCTATATATATATATATATATATATATATATATATATATATACATATATTCATCAAAAGAACCCCGACTTATCGAGGCTCACACACGGCGGTCTTGATATAGGATCGGGAATCCCATTGATATTTAATCAATTTTCTTCACCCACTAGGACAAGAAGTCAAGACGCAAGACGGACAGTTTCAAAATATATTGAAAGAAAATTGGTCTTCCTCCCAACGCGTTTCAGCCGTAGCCTTGTTCACGGATATAGCCTTCCTATTTGCGACTCGCATCCCCATTTTGCGAGTCGGTACCAACTCGCAAAATGGGAATGAGCATCGCTATGCGCATTTTGCATGGCGCAAACTGCGATTTTTGCAGTTTGCACCATGTCTCCTTCCTATTCGCGACTCGCACCCCGATGCTAAATTGCTTTGTGACCGCGAATGCAGTCGCAAAGCAATTCGCAGTTACCACCAGTGTCACAATGGTGGTAACCCATTCACAAAAGGGAAGGGGTCCCCATGGGACCCCTTCGCCTTTGTGAATGTTGCCAGAAATGTTTTTCCAGAGCAGTTTGGACCACTGCCTACAAATAGTTTCGTTATTTTTTTTGTATTGCAACTCGTTTTCCTTTAAGGAAAACGGGCTGCAATACAAAAAAAAAAACTGCTTTATTTAAAAAGCAGTCACAAACATGGAGGTCTGCTGTCTCCAGCAAGCCACCATCCCTGTGAGTGCAGGGAATCGCTATGGGGTCGCAAAATGCGACCCACCTCATTAACATTAATGAGGTGGGTCTTTGCGACCCCATAGCGATTCGCAGAGGGTGTCCGAGACACTGTTCTGCATCCGAATTTCCAAATCGCAAATTCAGAAATTGCTACATCTGGCCCTTAGCTCTTATGTGCCAAATTGCGTCTAAAAATCTAGCCAACGCACATACCACGATACTATGAGTATTTGTTTTACAAATTCTAAGGGCTAAACATCGATTGTTAATGTCAATGGATTTGCAGAGAGGTATAATCCATTGGATCCGCTGCTTGGCATATGTGGTACAATGAAATAACACATGTACAATACATTCAGTTGGCCCACAGCCCATTGGGCATTGGTCGTGGTCAAAATCCTGATGGGACCACCTACAAGTGAAAGTGCGTAATGGGAACGATCCCAACCTGAACCTGATATAAAGTGCACGTGATAGGGGGGGAAAGGATTTGGTCCAAGTAGTTTTCAAATTCATAATGACATTTAGTTGATAAAAATCTATCTGTCAAACTAAACGAAGGCACCTCAGCTAATTTATCTGTTTTGGATTTTAGCCAGTATGCATCCTTAACAAATTGCACCACGTTTTTTGGAAGGTCATAAGGGGCTGTCCAGAAATGGGCCAGCCCTAAATTGTTGTTTATCTTGTTTGGATCTTAACTTTCCTTAACCTTTTTAACTTTTTTATTGTGTTTATATCTCTAGTATTTTTTTTTTTTTTTTTTTCTCTTTTAAAAAATTTGATGTGCATTGTACTTTTATGGTATGTTTTTACCTACCGAAATAAAGTTAAATGATGATGATGAAATTGGTCAGGCCATTTTCGACATGATTGCACCATGGTATTTTCCTTGTTATGTGTGTACTGAGCAAAGCATTCAACCATGGTCTATAAGGGCCACAAATATCCGTGGACCAAATCCTGACCCAATACAATATTGGTCTTAAAGCAGCTATATGAACAATGGAGTCTAAATTTAGGTCCTTCCGAATTGGCGGCGTAGGGGAACTAATCGGTATTCTGAACAAGGCATTTACGAAGGAATTTTCGGCAAGCTCTAGGTCCCTCAAACTGCCATGCCCCAATAGCTCTGCTCCATATAAAGCACCCCCTCTTACTTGTGTTTTATATATTTCCATTGTGGGGGAAATTGCAAATCTAGAAGATCTATTAGCAAATCTCAAAACACCCCCCGAATTCTGTTTCAGTCTCATGTGTGCCTTACATAGATGGGCCTGCCATTTATGCGTGTCCTCTAATCTGACTCTCAGATAATCAAAATCCGCCACTCTCTCTAGTACCTCCCCATCCAATTCAATTTTCTTCCTTATTTTCCATTTCTAATCACCATAAATCATATATTTCGTTTTTGTGGTGTTGACTTCGAGGCTGTAGTCCTTGCAAAAGGGCGTGAACCTCGCAAGCAAGTTAGCAAGACCGGAGGCAGTTTTGGATAATAACAAGGTATCATCTGCAAAAAGTTAACATGGAACCTTGACCCCATCTAGTTTTGGTGAAATCATTGTCGCAGGCCAGTAGATAAGGGATGCATGTATTAATGAAAATTAAAAACAATGTGGGAGCCAACACACATCCCTGTCTCACTCCTCTTTTGATTGGGATCTCACTTGTTACCTCCCCGTTTACTCCCCATCGAATTTTTGCGAAGGTCTCAGTATATAAGCTTTTGATCAAGTTTAGTAAGGGGCTCGGAAAACTGACTCCATTCAATACCTCCCACAGTTTGTGGCGCAGAACCAGATCAAAAGCAGATTTGAGATCCACAAAGGCCACAAAAAGGTTCCCTCAATCCAGGTCTACAATCTTCCATTTAATCGTGAGGAACCTAAATATCTGGTCAATTGTGCTAATTTTCTGCCTAAAGCCTGCTTGGAGGTCACTGAGTACTTGAGACTCTTCTAACCATTCTTTGATTCTTAACAAAACCTGGTAACAAAAAACCTTTTGGAGAATGTCCAGAAGGCTAATTGGTCTAAAATTCGCCGGAGCCGCCCTAATCCCCTTTTTGTAAATAGGTACAATAATTGCACCCTTCCAAGAACGGGGAAAAATTCCAATGGCCAAAACGGCGTTTGATAAGGTATTAACATAATGGCACCACATATCTAGGTCAGATCTATATAAATCGGCAGGAATGCCATCTAGACCGGGGGCTTTTCCAGGTTTTTGGGCCATTATGGCCGTTCTAGTTTCATTTACTGTAAACGGGGTCAGGCTATTAATGGGAGGAGGGTCGGGTCCAGTTACCATACTGTTATTTTTTTCAACATCATACAATTTTGTGAAATGGGCCACACAGCATTTCGGGGAGATGTGACAATCTGGTCTGGAATTTTCATTTCGCCCATCGGAAGCCACCAAAAACCAAAAACGTTGAGAATGCTTCTCCTTAGCTGCTGTCAACAGGTCCTGCCATAACTCTACGTCCCAGTTGTTTTTACTTGCCTTTAATGCTACTGCATACTCACGCCTGACACTTTTTATCAAAAGTCTATCTTTAGATTTGATTGCCTTTATCAAACTACTCTTAGATTCCCTACATGCCTTGCCAAACCACCTGTGACGAGATCCAGCCACTGGATACTTGTGGCCTCTGACAGTTCTAAAAAAGAGATCCTTCAAGTTGGAAAAGAGATCAATATGCAAGGACATGACCTCGTTGGGGAAAAATGAAAAAAGAATCCTCCACTAGTTGATTAGTTGATACTAAGTTAAGCATGGTCCCCCACAATTTCCTTGAATTTTTGAAACAATCCCATTTCAAAGCATGCTTATTTGAGGAGACTACTAAGGGTAGAATAGTTTCATTGGTAATTTGCCTATCTGTTCTTTTGGCAATAAGCCCATCATATGTGACTAAAATTAGAGCATGATCACTATTGTATTGTTTCCCTACACAAATATCTTTGACCATGTGCCATATCCTCACATCAATGACCACGTAATCAAGTATATTGCTATAAGACCTTCTAAAAAATGTGGATTTAGCAGGAGAATCTGAGGGAAAACGTCCATTTCCTGGATGAAGGTCATGCGTTATCATAAGGTCTATAATCTGCAGAGCCCTACTACTTGATTTAGGCTGTTTCTTCAGGGAAGAAAAGGAGGGAATGTCCCATGATGCATCTTCTAGCTGGGTGATCTCAGAAGATGCAAGGTTCGGTTCAAGTGTCACATTTAAATCCCCTGCCACAAAAATAAAATGCGATGTTGAATAATCTGACACCAAAGCATTCAACACCTGGATAGTTTTGGACAGGTGATTCAAGGGACCTGGTCTGTTATAAACATTAACGCACAACAGAAAAGAACCTCGCTTTTGTTGAATAGATAAAGCTAGAATGTCTTCTGAGTCTACTGGGATTTCTCTGATCTTACCCAGATCTGAGTTCCTTGTCCATATGACAAGCCCTCCTGCCGGTCTCCCCGCCAAAGATGGTCTAGCTTCTTTGCAAAATGAATTAAACCCCTGTCTAAAAACATTGGTGGTTGAACAAGTTTCCTGGAACAAGCAAATGTCAAATTTATCAATAAACTCCCCAAAATCTGGATCCTCTAATTTGTTGCGAATTCCTGCCAAATTCCATGTCAGAAGCTTTGGGGTTAGATTCTCCTGGGTTGCATGCGTCATCCCCAAAGGTGACAAACTACAAGGTCTAACATTAATCTTCCTCTGGGATAATTTAGCCATAGGTATATCTAATACAAGAGATGGGGACCCCCTTGTACTAAAAGAAGGGAGCTCTAAATCTGGGCCCCCTTCTACCTGAAAATCCACAATACCAAGGGGCCCTCTGTTATCCTTGTCTGTTCGAGGCGAAAAACGTCAATCAGTACCTAAAGCAACAAACCCTTGTGTTAGCCTCCCTGAAGTAGTCATCACGCTCTGGCAACCACACTCCTTCTAACCAGCCAGAACAGAAGTCTCCCCACAGGAGACTAAAGAGTTTTCTCTTTGGGGTCGTGGGCTGTAATTTGGGGCAAGTGACTTCAACCTTGACGAAGACTCGTCAGTAGACCAACAGCTTTTGAAACAAATATTCGATCCACTTTGCAAGGGGTTCCGCATTTCCAAAGATAATAGGCCTCTTACCAACTCAGGCGTGGACAATACTAACTTTATTGTGTCCAAATTGCCCTCCAGTTCTGTATAATGCTCGGCAGATATTATATCTGAATGAATGATGGAGCCGCATTGTCTAGTATACTGAATCCAATGTGTGACTTTATTTATAAGAGACGCCCTATCTTCATGTGTATTAGGAGCTAGAGGTGGAACTCTGCACATGAGGATTGGGTATCCACTACCTTTGAACTGGTGTGAAGGTTGCACAATAGGCGGTTCCCGTATTAATTTGGTACATGATCGAGAAGGGATAGGAGCACCAGAAGAATTTTTTACACTCAAAGGACTAGTAGGATTGATAAGACTAATCTGTTCGTCTCCAATGCCCTGGTCAAAAATGCTATTTGCATAAGATAAAGGCCCTCATTACGACCTTGGTGGGCGGCTGAAGCCGCCCGGCAAGATTGGACCGCCGGGCAGCCGCCAATGCAGCCGCACCCCCCCAGCAGCCATTTGGAGATCCCCGCTGGGCAGGCGGGCGGAAAACTGGTTTCCGCCCGCCGGCCCAGCGGGGATCTCGGCCACAACACTGGATCTGGCTCCAAATGGAGCCGGCGGTGTTGCGGCCGTGCGACGGGTGCAGTTGCACCTGTAACGCTTTTCACTGTCTGCATAGCAGACAGTGAAAAGCTGCACGGGGCCCCGCGACTCCCTGTACCGCCAGCCTTTTCCTGGCGGTTTGAACCGCCAGGAAAAGGCTGGCAGTAGCGGGACTCGTAATCCCCTGGGCAGCGCTGCCCTGGCGGATTACAACCGCCGGGGCCATTGTGGCGGGAAACCACTGGCACTGGCGGTGTGACCGCGGCGCTTCCGCCGCGGTCGTAATGCCATTGGAAGCACCACCAGCCTGTTGGCGGTGCTTCCTCCGGAACAGCCCTGGCGGTCTTGGACCACCAGGGTTGTAATGAGGGCCAAGTCTTCTTCCGAAGGATAGGTTCGTTGGTTGACACAGTGTTAACAGTTAATTCAGGCTTGTGCAAAATAGCAGTTTCCCTATGATGACTATTAGAGCGAAGGAGGGCCAGTACCTCTACCATTGATGTCTTCAAGTCTTTCACCTCTTATTTTAAATCCATAACAAGAGCGATCAGATCCTCCTTTGAGTGGGATATAGTGGGGTGGTGGCTTGTGGGTCGTGCACGCAGGTTGGAGCAACCCAGGTCATCTGCTTGGCCTTGGGGCTCTAGTGGTGAAAAACGATTAGAACAGGGAATATCGTATACAGTAACACTACCTAATAAAATATTCTCAGTGCTTGCCTTAGATATACCTAATTCCCTGACACATGCGGTTGTTCCTTCATCCTGTGCTGACCTTGGCCTCTTAATAGCCCCACTATCTGGAGTCTTTTCTTGTTAAGAGACTTGATTGACAAGAAAGGAGTGAGTGGCCCATTTTTCAGGTGTCTCTGGTGGTCTTTTTTTTTTTTTGGTCGACAAAGAATCCACTTCCTCAATCAGATTATCGATCTCATCAGTCACGCCTCTAGATAAAGTGTGGGGGCCTTGATTCACTTTAGGTATTTTAGTCTGGGCAATACCCCCCGGAGGGCTTCTCCTTGCCTTACGCTTCCCCATTTAGGTGGCTCAAGGCTACAAAGAAGCAGCTGTATTACAAGTCACATTAAGATTACTTCAATATGTGTCAGGAATGACTCCTACCTCAGAAACACAAGGGATTACCCAGCCCAGCCTCTTGACGGTCTCTGACGGGCGCAGATGGGCCCGCCCTTGGCCCCCGCTCGTCCCGAGTGTGGTCTGCCCCCAGCAGCCGGTAGGGATCCTGGGACTCCGAGTCCCTGTTGAGAGCAGGCAAGGTGGCAGCGACTCAACAACGCTGCGGGATACGTGGCGCGTTATATGCGCCCAGGAGTGTGGTCCGCCCCCAGCAGCCGGTAGGGATCCTGGGACTCCGAGTCCCTGTTGGTACCAGGCAAGGTGGCAGCGATTCAACAACACTGCGGGATGCGCTGCGCGCTATATGCGCCCACGAGTGTGGTCCGCCCCCGCAGCCGGTAGGGATCCTGGGACTCCGAGTCCCCGTTGAGAGAAGGCAAGGTGGCAGCGATTCAACAACGCTGCGGGATGCGCGGAACGATATGTGCGCCCGCGAGTGTGGTCCGCCTCCAGCAGCTGGTAGAGATCCTGGGAATCCGATTCCCCGTTGAGAGCAGGCAAGGTGGCAGCGAATATCACACTCACATCCACATGGAGTTCTGCTACCATGCATGGTTTACACACCAGGTATTTCACATGCAGACAGGATGTCAGCACAAGGGTCAGGGATCCTTATGCAAGTGGGACTTTGCCCAACTGGGGCCAGTAGGTGCCACACTCCGATTGAATCAGAGAAAAAGGTCAGTGCAGTGCTTGGACTAAAAAATAATGGTAGGCTACAACCAAGACTTAGGCCCTCATTAAGAATTTGGCGGTCTTCTTAGAAGACCGCCGAAAACACGGGCGCCAGAAGTCTTCCAGTGCTGGTGGTCTTCTGACCACCATATTACGAGTACTGAAGGATTTTTGCCACAATTTGGGCGGAAATCCTCCAATAGTTGTGCTGGCGGTTGGAGGTGCATGGGCGGTTCCACCACCGTCTCCGCTCGCCAAAAGGACTCCACTAGCCGTATTATGACTTGTAATATGGCCTGGCGGTGTCCTGATGGCGGGTCGCTGCCGGCGGTGAAATCTCTTGTTCCCGTTCCCTGCCGGACTACCTCCTTGCCGGACAAGGTAAGTCGATCAGCCTACAGGGAAGGGGCGTGGAAGGATGGGGGGTGTTGTGTGTGCGAGTGGGTGTTGTCTGCGTGTGTGAATGTAAGTGTGTATGCGTGTTTGTATGCCTGTGTGTATGGGTGTTTGAATGTGTGTGTGTGTATGGGTGTCTGAATGCGTGTTTGAATGCGAGTGTGTATGGGTGTCTGAATGCGTGTATGTTTGTTGAAGTGAGTGCGTGTTGGAATTTTTGTGTGAATGCGAGTATGGATGCATGTGAGTGAATGCCTGTATATAAGTGTTGATGAAGGAGTGCATGCGGGGTGCGTGTGTGTGCATGTATGTGGGGAGGGGGTTTAGAGGGTGGGGTGCTGTACTAGAAGGAGGTGTGGGGTTGGGGGGAGGGGGATGCTGTACTGGAAGGGGGGATGAGGGTTCTGGTATGGAAGGGGGGTTGGGGGCGTATTGGGATTGCAGGGGGGTTGGGGGAGTTGTCTGCCGGTGACACTAAATAAAGTTCTTGTCACCGGTAACCTTTCCATCAGGGTTTACGTGGCAGTCCTACCACCATGGAAACCCTGGTGGAGAGCCGACTCATGATACCGCCGGCGAGCTTCAGTGGACACTAGGTCGGAGATGCTAATCTCCAGCCCAGCTGTCCAACCGCCCTGGTGGTACAGGCAGGGATTTGGCAGGTTGCAAGAGGCCAACCCGACACACTCATAATGTGGCGGTCTTCACCGCCAGACCATCAACGGTGAGACCGCCACCATGGCCCTGGCGGTCTTCGGACCACCAGGGTCACAATGAGGGCCTTGGTGTTCCTTTAGCTTCCATCTGGGCATTGTGCCTGGAAACGATCTTTGGATTTAGTTGGTGTTTATTTTTTGTGGCTGGTGTGACAAAAATGCAGGCTTCTTAGATTTTTGTTTTGGCTGCTGGTGAATTCATGTTTTTCTGGGGATTGACAAGATTATATATTACCTCCCAGATTCTCCTGGAAGAATACAGTTTCTTGCAGCATGTGAAGACCATGTTTTTCATTTCACCTTTTGATGGGTATTTTCCCTGGGGCATTTGATTGTACCTGGATTGTAGTTTGGGTTTGTTATTCCCCTCGCACGAGAAGTACTAAGAGGTAGTATCTTGACAGTGTTTTGTATATATTATGTAGCATTTATTTTTGTTATGCCATGTACATATTTTTTGTTCCTGTTGATTTCGTCTTTTTGTGGTGAGTGGTTCTCAGTCAAAGTATGGCCCTATAATGACAACCCATCAAACTACACAAATAAGGACTTGTTAGCCTATTAGTTCATGAAGAATAAATCGTCAATCATTACTAACTCCACCTTACTTCAAAACATCTTTTATTTCACTGACTATGATTGTGCATAAAGGATCCATATTAACAACATTAGTAATGTCATTAATTTGTACATCCAACATAGTTGCTTCTTCCAAAATTACATTAAAACACAGTATTTCATCATATCAATTTCAATTAATTAAAACAAGACAGAACAAAACAGACTCCAAACCATTCTTGCATTCATACCAAACATACACAGTTACACATCCTCAAAACTCTCCTCCCCCTGGGTTCTTTTTTAATGGCACAGAGAGGAGGTCCCTCTCCAATCTTCCATCTCTTTGTCTTAATCCGGAGACTCAACAACCGGTCAACACACGTTTCAGTGGCCTTAATAACTCGAAACTACCTTCTTCGCAAACTCTCTTTCAATATCCTTCTTCTTATCACAATATATAACGGGTTTGTTCTAAATATAAAAAAGAAATGTATTCCTTTATTATAATCATGGGTTAGTAAATAATGCAACAAATGATTCTATTCCGCATCTGGGCCTTAAAAGTATATTGGGGGTATTTTTATGAACTAGCCTACAGTGACAACCTTCTGTGACCACTGATTTGAATGTTCATCAGTCAGTGACCTTCATTGCCGTTATTTAGGAATTGCCATTGCTTGGTGTATCCCCATACTGTGTTGAAGAAATAAGATTTATTAGTAATGACCAGATTATTTACTGATGACCTTACTGCACTAGATACTTTTCTTCCTTACCAAAGTCCTAAATTCCCAATTTCTCCGTATCGTCAGTCCGTCTTTTGCCTTTTTAATAATGCAAGGGTATTATCAACAGAACTCCATCTGAAGGATCAGAAGCCATATTATGGAAATGATGCTCTGTCCCACACTGAGTCGTGGCGCACACCTAACTCTGCAAAAAGTGTAGACTGGAGCAGTGTCCCTTATGACAACAAATGCACTGTTTACAGTATAGGCATGTGTATTAGTGAAAGACAGACCAGATGCTTGAACTCCCCGGTCCACTTTTGATTGTTCAGGCAGCACTGTGGCCTACAATGAAAAGGTGGGCAGAGGTCCCCCTTTAAGTGGTACAGTGAGTGACTGAAACTGCAGAGTAAGAGGTGTCTGGAGTTTCCTTAAGATGCCTGATGCCCTCTGGTAACACGCTTCTTTGAATAAAACACATGGACACAGAGTGCTAAGTAACTTTTAGTTGATCGCTGGCCACGCCCTGTAATTGGCTGCACTTTATTAACTTCCTTACGCACGACATCAGGACAAACCATTACAACTACACTCTTGACCCCTTCGCTGCCAGGCCTTTTCCCCTCCTGTGCCGAGCCTTTTTTTGGCTATTTGGGGCAGTTCGTGCTTAGGCCTTCATAACTTTTTCTCCACATAAGCTACCCACCCCTGATTTCCGTCCTTTTTTTACAACATCCTAGGGATTCTAGAGGTACCCAGACTTTGTGGGTTCCCCTGAAGGAGACCAAGAAATTAGCCAAAATGCAGCAAAAATGTCGTTTTTAAAAAACAAATTTGGAAAAAAGGGCCGCAGAAGAAGGCTTGTGGTTTTTCCCCTGAAAATGGCATCAACAAAGGGTTTGCGGTGCTAAAATCACCATCTTCCCAGCTTCTTTCAGGAACAGGCAGACCTGAATCACAAAACCTCATTTTTCAACACAATTTTGGCATTTTGGATCCCAGAAAGCAAAAAATTTCTGAAAAGTAGACAAGAATCTGAGTTCAGCAAGGGGTAATTTGTGTAGATCCTACAAGGGTTTCCTACAGAAAATAACAGCTGAAATAAACAAATATTGAAATTGAGGTGAAAAAAACAGCCATTTTTCTCCACGTTTTACTCTGTAACTTTTTCCTGCGATGTCCGATTTTTTAAAGCAATATACCGTTACATCAGCTGGACTCTTCTGGTTGCGGGGATGTATAGGGCTTGTAGGTTCATCAAGAACCCTAGGTACCCAGAGCCAATAAATAAGCTGCACCTTGCAATGTTTTCATTCTATACCGGGTATACAACAATTAATTTGCTGAAATATAAAAAGTGAAAAATAGGTATCAAGAAAACCTTTGTATTTCCGAAATGGCCACAAGATAAGGTGTTGAGAAGCAGTGGTTATTTGCACATCTCTGAATTCCGGGGTCCCCATACTAGCATGTAAATTACAGGGCATTTCTCAAATAGACGTCTTTTTTACACAGTCTTACATTTGGAAGGAAAAAATGTAGAGAAAGACAAGGGGCAATAACACTTGTTTTGCTATTCTGTGTTCCCCTAAGTCTTCTGATAAAAATGGTATCTCACTTGCGTGGGTAGGCCTAGCGCCCACGACAGGAAACACAAAATGGACACATCACATTTTCAGAAAGAAAACAGAGCTGTTTTTTACAAAGTGCCTAGCTGTGGATTTTGGCCTCTAGCTCAGCCGGCACCTGGGGAAACCTAGCAAACCTGTGCATTTTTTAAAACTAAACACCTAGGGGAATCCAAGATGGGGTGACTTATGGGGCTCTGACTAGGTTCTGTTACCCAGAATCCTTTGCAAACCTCACAATTTGGCCAAAAAACACTTTTTCCTGTCATTTTGGTGAAAGAAAGTTCTGGAATCTGAGAGGAGCCACAAATTTCCTTCCCCCCAGCGTTCCCCCAAGTCTACCGATATAAAATGGTACCTCACTTGTGTGGGTAGGCCTAGCACCCGCGACAGGAAATGCCCCAAAACACAACGTGGACACATCACATTTTCCCAAAGAAAACAGACCTGTTTTTTACAAAGTGCCTAGCTGTGGGTTTTGGCCTCTAGCTCTGCTGGCACCTAGGAAAACCTACCAAACCTGTGCATTTTTTAAAACTAGACACCTAGGGGAATCCAAGATGGAGTGACTTGTGGGGCTCTGCCCAGGTTCTGTTACCCAGAATCCTTTGCAAACCTCACAATTTGGCCAAAAAAGCACTTTTTCCTCACATTTCGGAGACAGACAGTCTGGAATCTGAGAGGAGCCACAAATATCCTTCCACCCAGCGTTCCCCCAAGTCTTCTGATAAAAATGGTACCTCACTTGTGTAGGTGGGCCAAGTACTTGTGACAGGGAAGAGCCAAAAACATGTTGAAATTGAGGGGGAACCAAAGCAGGTCCAAAAGGGCAGTTTGAGAAAAAAATTTTTTTTCAGGCTGACAAGTGCAGCAGAATTTTTATCAGTATAGATGAGACAATGCTGGGTGGTAGGAATTTTGTGGATTCCTTCCGATTCTGGAAAGTTCCATCACAACAATGTGTGATTTCCAGCAAAGTTGGAGGTTTGCAGGGCATTGTGGGTAAAAAAATGTTGCGGGGTGCCTGTGAAGCACACCACCCTGGATTCACCCAGATGTTTAGTTTTCCGATGTGTACCTATGTCTTGTGGATTTTCCTACATGGCAGCGTCCCAAAGTCCATAAAGTGCAGCCCTCACCATTCCAAGTGGGACGATTTTGAGAGTTAGCCAAGCTCTCATGGCCCAAATGTAAACGAAAACCCAAAATAATCAAATGTCCTCTTGCTTGCCGTGGGATAAGATGTTTTAGTGTGCGGGGGAGAGCTGAAAGACTGTTACCCCCTTCAGTTGGGGTGGGGGCATAACCAGGCCCATACTGGTTGGTAGCCACCACCCCACTATTTTTTTTATTTTTTTATTCCCTGGCATCTAGTAGACTTTCTGCCCCCCCCAGGGTGTGGATCGGGGGTAATTGCGCCATCTGCCCACTGGTGGGCAGAACAACTTTGTCCCCATTTATTTGGGGTGGGGGTACGGCCATACCCCCACCCTCTTATTTTGAAAACAAAATCTTCCCTGGTATCTGGTGGGCTTTCTGCCCCCCTTGGGGGCAGATGGGCCTTCCAAAAATAAGGCAAGATATGGCCAACAGTAATGTGCCCCCATGGGGAGCGACCCCGGGGCAGATCGGCCTAATAGAAATAGGCTGTTCTACCCCCAAGAAGGGCAGAAATGGCCTAAAATAAATTTGCCCCCCCCCCAGGTGCATGACCCTTGCCCAAGGGGTCGCTCCTCTTGCGTGAAATTGGTGCAAAAAAAAAATCCCCGGTGCCTAGAGGTTTATACCCCCCTTGGGGGCAGATCGGCCTCATAAAAATAGGCTGTTCTACCCCCAAGAGGGGCAGAAATGGCCTAAAATAAATTTGCCCCCCCCCCCCAGGTGAATGACCCTTGCCTAAGGGGTCGCTCCCCTTGCGTGAAATAGATGCAAAAAAAAAAAGATCCCTGAGTCTAGTGGTTTCTAGCCCCCCTTTGGGGTAGATTGGCGTAGCAAAAATTGGCCCATTTGGGGGCAGAAATGGCCTAAATATAATTTGCCCCCTAGGGGAGCGACCCTTGCCTAAGGGGTCGCTCCCCACCTCTAAATAGAAAAAAAACAAATGATCTCTGGCGCCTAGAGGTTTCTGCCCCGCCCCGGCGCAGAAAAGGCCTTAAAAAAAAATGCTCCCCTTATGCCAATTTCTTATAAAAAATAAATCCCTGGTGTCTAGTGGGCATTTTAGCAGCCGGATTGCTTCGCAGTCCGGCTGCTAAAATACTCAGAGAGACTTCAAAAGGAAGGAAATTCCTTTCCTTCCCTTTGAAGCCTCTCAGGCCTCCTCCACATGATCGGAAGAGAAATGCTGAGCATTTCTCTTCCGATTGCGCTGGAAGATGGGAGGAGGCCTCTGTGAGATCAGCGAGCGATCGTGTACTGACATCACAGGGGGGGTGGGGGGGTAGGGGGCTGTTGGGGTTGGAAGGGGAAGGGCTTCCCCATCCATCCCTTCCTTTGGGGGGTAGGAGGAAAGAACACAGAGGGAGCGCTAGCGCTCCCTCTGGGCTCTGTGCCCAGGACATAATGGTTACGTCCTGGGCACACGAGCACTGTGCCACAGGACATAACCATTACGCCCGTGGCACAGAAGCGGTTAAGGCAAAAACTTTCAACTCCCTCTCCTCCCCTCCTCGGGCATTTCACATAGTATCGCCAATATGCTGATGCAACATTACATTTATCCTTTATCGTAGAACTGAAACACAGCTACCTAAAACAGAACACACAGATAACATAAGATAATTAAGTCTGAAAACAGGATCTGCAGCCTGTCATAGGCATGTGCATGACTTCTAGAAAAGCTGCTCCAGCAACGTACCCTCAGTCAACTAAGAAGTCAACATAACTTCGAGAGGGACCAAGGTTGGGTCTCAGGTGATAATGCCCCCAGCCATTCTGCAGGACTGATTCTTGAGTGATCCTTTTGGTGTTAAGGGGCTCGAACACAACTTAGCTCTGCTCACTCAAAAGCATCAGCATGGTTGGTGGAGGTGGAGCGGGCCTGGTCTGGGGTGACCTCTCAGACACTAGTACACTATCAGCAACTCTGTCTGAAACTTCATCAGAGCTGATGGAGCGGTCACTAGCACATCGCCCATTGTGTCTCTATCTAATGGATGGCTGTCCTGTAGCCGGGGTGCTCCTTTAAACTGAGAGATGTTCTGGGTGACTATCTCTCCCCCTTCACTGGCAGTTATCATAGTGCCTTTAACATCAGTAATGGCCCAAGGTGCAGCTTCAAACAACAGATGGAATGTTCCATGTGGATGGAGATCTTTGACTAGGACACAGAGAGTACAAATTTGGCACACCACCGTCAGGAGGCATATTCATTGTTGACGGCCATTTGGGAGTCAGAGCAGTTCGGGGGGATTTGGTTGATCAGCCCACATGGGATGACGTGGAATAGTGTCTGTCAGTGCTCACCCAAAACACAACTGGCTGAGGGCAATATCCATGGTGGAGTGAGGCATGAGCCACTACTCTTGTAGGAAATTGTAGATGGCACTTTCTATATTCTTGGTTTCTACTACTGCAATATGGATACATTTTGTTAGTGTCCTTACAAAAGGTTCTACTTTCCCATTGGCTTTGGGGCACATGGGGTGTTATGTGACAGTGTTTCATGTTCCAAGAATATAGATACTCAGCCCACTCATGGCCACTGAAAGGTAGACCACTGTTAATGCATATTTCACCAAACAAACCATGGGCCAACATTTTTTCAATCTTTGGGAAGACTTTGGATGCTGAGTTGATCGGTGTAGGAAAGTACTATCTTTTTTGGCATGTTACCCCCATTTTTACCTGTATGTCAGTATGTTTTTGCCTATCTCACTGGGATCCTGCTGGTCAGGACCCCAGTGCTCATAGTCTATGGCCTAATGTGTGTGTCTGTATAGTGCTTAACTGTGTCACTGAGGCTCTGCTAATCTGAACCTTAGTGCTTATGCTCTCTTTGCTTTTACATTTGTCACTACAGGCTAGTGACTTCATTTACCAATTTCAATTGGCCCTTATAAGTCTCTAGTATATGGTACCTAGGTACCCAGGTCACTGGGGTTCCAGAAGCTCCTTATGGGCTGCAGCCTTTCTTTTGCCACCCATAAGGAGCTCAGACAAGGCAGGAGGAGCCAAGATGGTGACCGGGATGGACGGCTAGTGCGAGCGCTCCATCCCGGCCCCGCTACAACCATCCTGAAGGACGCCCCCGTGGTGACGGGGAGGTGGGAACGACCTCTGACTAATCGGTGATGCAAGAGGAGTCCGGCACCGATGAGGTGGGGGCCTTTGATCCGTTCCTTTCCTGCGGTCCGGAGACCGGGGCGCGCGACGCCTGCCATCTTGAGATCGGAGAGGCTGGGGGCGCTGCCCGGGGCTCCGGGGCGCTGGTGCTTGGTCCGTGGACCTGTGGCCCCGTCGGGGCATCCCGAGCCTGATAGGCCCCGAAGAACGCGGCGGAGGGAGGCCGTGAGGTGCTCCCCGCCATACGCATCCGTTTGGGTGGGGGCCACCACCCCGTGCCCACCTCTCGGAGCGAGGTCTGGAGCGCGGGGCGCCCATCAATCTGATACAAAGCAGCAGTATGCGGGCGCGGCGCGCGGGACCGGCCCGTGAGCCAAGAGGACGCCGCAGGGCACCCTAAGCCCGTGAAGCTCCCCGCGTGGAGATCCCCCGGGACCGGGGCCCCGCCGCGTGACTGCCTGAAGGGACACGGCCGGCGCTGGTGTCTGGGAGCTCCGCGCACGGTAAGGACAAGTGGGGGCAACCACCTCCTGCCCCCACAGCACTAGAGAGGCGCTGCTACAGAACACGCAGACCGGACTGACAGGAACAGGGACAGCTACCTAGGGATTCGCTCCCCTACATGCTGCAAGATATCACCGCGTAACGGAGTGCGGCGGTGGGAGGAGGCCCGGAATATCTGCAGGGGCCCACTAACTACGGTAGGGTTGGCGGGGCCGGACCCACGCTCCCCCTTCCCCCCCCCAACCCTCTTGCAACCGCGCTCGACCGGCAGAGTGCCCCCCCGGCGCTGGACTCGTCATGGACAGGGGCTTGAACTGAGGGCCCAAGTGTACGGACTGGGAGTCAGGGGGAGCAAAGGCCGGCACAACTAGTCCCCAGCCAACCTGCTCCAGATACTCTTTTCCAGTAAAGGGGACCGCTGGGCTCCGACGCCCCCTCAACACCCCGAAGGCAAGCAGAGGCAAGACCAAGGATACCAGGGTTGCGCACCGGGACCAGCTGAAACCTGCCCCCGGACGCGGAACTGGGCGAAAGGGGATCACAAACTGAGTCAAAGTAGAGGGACAAAAGAACAAAAAAAAAGGAAATAATAAAAAAAAAAAGGGGGGGTTCTCGCCACATCACTACACCCGGTAGTGCTTCATCGCAACCCACAAGACTCCCCACTGAACGAACACAATGGCGGGTAGGCTGAAATCAGCCAAGAACCAAGACTGAACCACGCAAGGCCTGCCACCCACCGACCAACCGACAAGCCAGTCACTACAATCACTGGAGAGTACACTCGCATCACAATCTGCGCAACTAGAGAGGGTACTACAAGCAATAATGGATACTAAAACTTCCCTGGAGAGCAGAATCGAGGCAGTATCGCAGGACTTGAACCTACTCCGTGTAGATCACCGCAAGCTAGCGGAAAGAGTTAAAACAGTGGGGGAATGGGTGACAGAGTTATCTTCCATGGTTCAAGAGAACCAAAAACAAATCCAACGCATGGACGCGGAACTGAAGGCACTATGGAAACGGGCGGAAGAGGCTGAGTGCAGATCGCGCCGGAATAATATCCGATTCTTGGGGTTTCCCGAAAATATGCAACAACAAAGCACAGAATTATTTCTAGAACAATGGCTAATCAAAGAGGTGCTAGGCGGGGCCCCATCCAAGCTATTTACTGTGGAAAGGGCGCACAGAATTCTGGGTAGGCCTCCGCTCCCTGGTCAACCACCCAGACCATTGATTGCCAGATTCCTAAACTTCCGGGATCGTGATGCAATCCTACAACAGTTCCGCAACAAAGGCCCATTTAACTATGAGGAATCAATCATTAACGCATACCCAGACTTCACTCAAGAGGTGCAAAGAAAACGCAACTCATATGTTAGGGTTAAGCAACGCTTGCGAGAACTCAACATTAAATACGCATTACTCTTTCCCGCCAAGCTGAGAGTGATCTCAGATGATCGCACCCACATATTCAACTCCCCGGAAGACGTCTGGACATGGCTACACGCCAAAGGCCTCGCGCGCATGGCCGATGAAGCGGAGAGAGAAGAAGAGTGGTCGACCTAGACGTCAAGGAAACACTCAAAAAGACGCACCAGGGTCCAACCGTCCACCCAACAGATAGCGGAAGAGAGAGCAAAAGTTCTGAAAGAAACCCCTCTGCTAACACAAAACACTTTCGAAGTAATCAGGGAGCTACCTGAGATTAATTCGGATTCGGATACGATCAGCTCTGTCTCTACTATAATGGACGAAGCAAAAAGCCCGAGGGTCACCCCCAGAACAGCAGACGATCTCTGGCCACGTCCAGCGGTGCTGCTCAAGGTTCTGTTACAGGGGGGAGAGTGGGCTGAACGCCCCAGTGTCCCCCTGGTGCGCCGTGGGCACATGGAGAATGAGCACCCTTCAAAATGTGTATCTTTTGCATAATCTAGTTTTCGAATGGCGGGGCTGCGATGCGAGCGCTGGCGGGGCGTTTCTTGGGGGGGGTGTATACGCCTTGGGGGCGTCCACTAACAATTGCAGACGTAGTCTGCGGTCTGGTGTGAGCCCCGCAAATGAGCCACATGAGACCGCTATGTTAACACCACCATGGAAATCCAAAAGGATACAGGTTTCTTTTTATATTCACGAGTTAAGTAGTTTTATATTAGTAGACACGAGTGAGTGGGGTATAGTTGGGGGGGTGGGCAGTAGTAAATTAATAAAAACACACACTATAGAGCCGCCGCAAACATGCAATCACTGCTGGAACAAGCAGATATATTTAACAGCGTTATCAGAGGGGCAGCAAATTGGAAGACCAGTGAGCAAGACTGAGGCAGATGAATGGAACCACCCCACACTTTCTCATGGCACCACAAACTAATCGCAACAGTAATCAATACGACATAATGACATGGAATGTGAGGGAAATGGGCACAACAAATAAAAGATCTCGTATTCACGCATGCCTCAAGCGACTGGGAACACACATTGCTATCCTCCAAGAGACACACTTACTGGAACCAGATCTGCAGGAAATACGCACGAAGTGGGGCGGACAACTGATAGGCACAACATACTGTGCGTTCGCACGGGGGTACTGATATGGATTGCAGAGCTGTCCCATTTAACCAAACAGCACACAGAATAGACCCAGGTGGTAGATTCGTGGTGATGGAAGGCCAGCTATATGGCAGACAACTCTCTACAGTCGGTATATACGCCCCATATGGAGGCACAGCTGGATTCTTGGGTACCCTCACACCGGCATTGCTAGCAAACCCATCAGCCCGGCTGTTTGGGGTGGGGATAGTATACCAGACATCACCTTGGATAGATCCAGCGCCCCAACGAGCGCAGTAGCGAGGAAGAACATCATAACCCCACTGCAGCACTGGGCGGGCGACTTGAGGCTTTATGATATATGGCACACAAAAATCCCCTTCAGAGGGAATACTCATTTTACTCACCCCCACATAGAATACACACTAGAATAGATACAATCTGGGGCACCCAGGACATAGCCGCATTGGTAGTTGGAACGGAATACCTAGCGAAGACAATTTCGGATCACTCGCCGCTGAGGGTGTCACTGGGCTGGGGCAGGAGCCGACGGGTGATCCCAACTTGGCGCTTACAAGTAGACGCGCTGCAGGACCAGGCACTTGTCGACGCATTAAATACCACAATACGACAGTTCTGGGAAATAAATGACCTAACTGCAAACTCACGCACTGTGGAATGGGACGCCCATAAAGCGGTGGTTAGAGGGCAGTGCATCACTACAAGTTGGGGAGTAAGGCGCACATTACATACCGAAATTGTCAAATTGGAAAAGGAACTAAGAACAGCGGAAATAGCAGCCGCACGGGGGGAATCCCCTTACTCAACACTACAAGCAGCCCGCATAAAATATAACGAAGTAGACAGTAGATTCCGCTGCCACGACAACAACTACTACTTAACGCGCTTGCAAACAGAGGGCGACAGGTCGGGTAGAATGTTGGCCTGGTTACTGCGAGAGGACAAACAGCACTCTCCCATAGGCGCCATCCGGGTTGATGCTCACACTACGGTTACCACACAGGTAGAGATAAATGAAAAGTTTAGAGACTATTACAAGAACCTATATACGAAGTGCACCTCGTGCACGGCTACACAATTTGAGTCTTTCCTGGGGGGCACCCCCTTGCCGCAAATATCTCAAGCAGACAGGGACACACTAGAAGCCCCTCTCACAATGGGGAAATAGATCTAGCTTTAACACAGATGCCCAGGAATAAATCGCCAGGAATAGATGGCCTCCCAATAGAGCACTACTCTACATTCTCGTCCCGCCTGAAACCCCAACTACTGAAGGTGTTTGAGGAAGCCTGGACCACCGTACAGTTACCCCCGTCCCAGACAGAGGCCATGATAGTAGTACTCCCCAAACCGGGTCACGACCCCACGGACGTAAAATCCTACAGACCACTCTCACTCCTGAATTTAGACTGTAAGATATTGGGTAAAATATTGGCCAATAGACTCGCTCCCATCATGCATACTCTAATCCCCGAAGACCAAAATGACTTCATCCCGAAGAGGAACACCTTTTTAAATATCCGCAGGCTCCTGAGTGTAATGGGGGATACCCCCTCCAACGCATATGAAGAAATGGTGCTGTCACTAGATGTAGAAAAGGCGTTTGATACCCAGGAATGGGGTTACCTCTTGACTACAATGAGACAGATGGGAATAGGTCCTAACTATGTGTGCTGGATCCGCACACTATACTCAAAACCACAAGCCAGAGTGAGCAGGGTAGCGATCGCAAACATGCTGATCTTGCCCAGACTACTATATTACTTCACGGCACTGCCAATTGTCCTCCCACGTAGCTTTTTTAATAATCTGAACACAATGCTGATACAGCTCATGTGGGGGGGAGGCAGAGCATGGGTGGTATTACCCACACTGCAGCGACCGGTGGACTCAGGTGGACTAGGGGCACCCAACTTTGAGCTTTATTACGCAGCGGCACAATTGCAATGGCTGCAACTATGGCTCCACAGGCCGCTTTCAGCCGAGGCAGTATGAATGCAGACTCAGTTAAAAGGAGACCACCTGTTAATATGGCTGTCAAACAAACACCCCAAAAGTGAACCCATCAATGCATTACTAGCTGTGGCACATGCATGCTGGGGGAGGTATGTCCAGAAGGGACATGGAACACTTCCTTACACCCCGCACGTTCCGCTGGAGTGTCTCCTTGAGCAACAGAGGATCGCACCGCATACAGCTTTAGTGTGGTCGGAGGTGGGAATACGACTGGTGGGTGACTGTTTTGAAGATGGTAAACTAATGCCATTTGAGGCCATACAGGCCCTCACAGACGTGAGCCCGGGTCAATTCCTATCGTATCACACTATATGCCATGCAATTAAGAAAGCATGGGGAACGGGGGCCCAAGAGCCAGAGACGTCCCTCACAATACACCACATGTTACAGGACGACGCCCAAACTAAAGCAATCTCTAACCTATACAAAATTCTTGCCAAGCCTTCAGAACCTCACTTAGAGAGAGCTAGGGAGAGGTGGAACAAGGTCCTCCCCATCCCGATCCTCCAAGAAGACTGGTCGAAAGCATTGTCACACGCTCAGGGGGTATCAAGGAACCCCAGATTCCGCTACACCCAGTTCAACTTTATACACCAGACCTATCTGTCTCCGGCCAGGCTGAAACGCATGTTCCCTGACACAGTGCCGACATGCCCTAGATGCATGGAAGCAGCTGCCCACTTTTATCATATGGTCTGGGAATGCCCCCGGGTGCAAATAGAATGGAACAGGATGGTGAAGGTGCTATCAGACTGGACGGGACTAGAACTGGAAGCGGACCCTAGATCTTGCTTATTGGGAGTGAGGACAAGAACAAAAAAGCACAGACACTTACACAAATGTATAGACTTAGCCTTCGTGATGTATAAAAGGCTGATAGCAATGCACTGGAAAGCCCCAAACGCCCCGGACCAGAAATCCTGGCACTCCCTCACACTGCGGTGGGTCCTTATAAAACTGGCACGAGAAGGTCAGACACACACTGGGTGCAACACCTGGGGAACAATGGTATCTAAACTCAAAGCAAAAAATGACGACAAACCTCCATGAAGGGGACTATACAACACTTAAACTGCATACACCAGAAGCCTAACCAGTCACAACAACACAGAACACGACCAAGATAAGAAAACAACCGTAGGGGTGCACATCCTCACTCCCCCCAAATGGGACCACTCCGAGTGATCACACAATCATAGGAGCATGAGTAAAGACACCTGGAAATCAGGCACACCCACTACCTACCTTCAATAAAGGCAAGAAAGCACACCTATGTTCCCCATAGGGGTGCGTTCATAAATAGTAGGCGTTTTACAGCAATTACAAAGGGAGCCTCTCTGATTTCTAGCATAAGCGCAACACTACGAGCCACGCAGTAGGAATATTAACATTGTATGTAATAATGGCAAGTTAAGTGTGTTACCGGGGGGTTTAATTGTTCAAACGAAATATTAAACAGATAATTGTGATCCTGTAAGTACTTCTGACAAACGCATGTACTATATATCTGCTATACAAAATCAATAAAAAATACATTAAAAAAAAAAAACAAAAGGAGCTCAGACAAACCCTTTCACAGGACTACCATTGCAGCCTGTGTGAAATAGTGCACGCATTATTTCACCGCCATTTGCACAGCACTTAAGTAACTTATAAGTCACCTATATGTTCAACCTTCATTTAATGAAGGCTAGGTGCAAAGTTACTAAGTGTGAGGGCACACTAGCAAAGGTGCCCCCACATAGTTCAGGGCCAGTTCCCAGAACTTTTTAAGTGCAGGGAAGCCATTACACATGTGCACTACATATAGTGCAATACCTAGATGTAGCTTCACAATGGTAACTACGAATATGGCCATGTAAGTTGTCTAAGATCATTGAATTGTCCCCCCATTCCAAATCTGGTATTGGGGAGCCAATTCCATGCATTCTGGGGGCTCCACCATGGACCCCCAGTACTACCAAACCATCTCTTTAAAGGCTTGCAATGCAGCTACAGCTGCTACCACCTCACAGACAGGGTTCTGCCGTCCTGGGTACTGAGCAGCTCTGTCCCAGGAAGGCAGAACAAAGCATGTCCTTTGGGAGCAGGGTGTTACACCTTCTCCCTTTGGAAATAGGTGTTACAGACTGGGGAGGGTAGCCTCCCCCAGCATCTGGAAATGCTAGGAAGGGCACAGATGGTGCCCTCCTTGCATAAGCCAGTCTACAACAGTTCAGGGACCCCTTGTCCCTGCTCTGGTGCAAAACTGGACAAAGGAAAGGGGGGTGACCACTCCCCTGTCCATCACTACCCTAGGGGTGGTGCCCTGAGCTCTTCCAGTGTGTCCCAGACTTCAGCCATCTTGCTTTGCAATGTGTGGGGACACTCTGGGGGCCTCTGAGTGGCCAGTACCTGCAGGTGACGTCAGAGACCCCTCCTGATAGGTCCATACCTGATAAGAAAGCCAATCCCCCTCTCAGGGCTATTTAGGGTCTCTCCTGTGGGTTCTCTTCAGATTCTATGTGCAAGTTTCCAGCAGGAATCCTCTGCAACTACTACTTCATCCTCTGACCTCGGATCAACCGCAGCCTGCTCCAGGAAGCGCTGTAACAGCAACAAAGTATCCAGAAGGGCTACTTTTCCTCTGCAACTTCAGCTCCAGCCAGCAACTGCAACAGTTTCCACAGTGTGCACGCTCTGAGGACTTCCTGCACCAGAAGGACCAAAGAAATCTCCTGGGGGTGACAAGGTCACTCTCCTACTGAAGCAGGCACCTTCTAAGTAGACAACCGGTTCTCTTGGACTCCTCTCATGGCGATGAGCATGCTCCTTGGAACACAGAGGGTGGACCTCATTGACACAGACTGCCCTGAGGTCCGGCTGTCTGAATTTGGAGGAGGTAAGACCTTGCCTTCCCCAAGAATGACAGTACCCCAGTGCACCACGTCTTATTCACCTCCTGAGGCCTCTGTGCACTATTTGCAAAATTCCTTTGTGCACAGCCTGGCCCAGGTTCCCATCACTCTATCCTACGACGCTCAACTCACTGAGTTGTTCTCCAGCGGCGTTTGGCCTTCCTTTTGTAGTGCTGCACCAAACGCATTTTGCACCTCCTTTGTCCCCATGTCCTGGGACTCCCGTGGGTGCTATCTGGTGCTCTGAGGGCTCTCCGAAGAGCTGAGAGCCCCCTCTTCCTCCTCACACATAGCTGAGGCCCCCAGGCCCCTCCTGGGTCCAGATAGCGCCTACTTGACGCAAAATGTGACTTTGCTGGAACCAAGGCTTGTTGGAGGAATCCAGCACCAAAACTCGCCTGCATCAAACTTCACGACATGGGACATCCAGTGCATCATGCAGGAACCTGCTGACATCTTCCTAGGGTGCATTTCTGCAGTCTTTGTCCAACCGGGGACTCTTCTTTTACACCCTCTTATGGGTTGGCAGGGGCTCCTGTCCTTCCTGGAACTTCTTTCGACTTTTGGACTTGGTCTCCTTCCTTTGCAGGTCTTCAGGTCCAGGAATCCACCATTTGTTGTTTGCAGACTTGGTTGGTTCTTGCAATAACTCTAATCACGACTTGTAGTGTGTCCTAAGGAAACTTGCAGTACTTTACTCCTGCTTTTCTGGGCTCTGGGGTGGGGTAATTTACTTACCTTTACTGTATTCGCACTCTACCAGCGATTCTGCACACACTACACTTGTCTAGGGGGGAATTTGTGATTCGCATTCCACTTTCTTAGTACATGGTTTGTGTTGCCCTTAGACCTATTTTCTCACATTGCATTCTATAGCATTTCCTATTGTTTGCACTATCCTATGTCTAATTACTTACCTTATTTTGGTGTCTAGTGTGTATATTGTATATAATACTTACATCCAGAAGGAGTATTGCCTCTAAGATATTTTTGGCCTTGTGTCACACAAATAAATACCTTTATTTTTGGTAACACTGAGTATTGTCTTCACTTTTGGACAAGTACTGTGTGACTATAAGTGGTATTGCAGGAGCTTTGCATGTCTCAGAGTTCAGCTTAAGCGGCTCTGCTATAGCTACCTCTATCCATCTAAGCTCCTAGAACACTACTACATTTCACTACTAAGGGATAAGTGGACTTGGTGTAAGGTGTAAGTACCCAAGGTACCCACTTCAAACCAGGCCTGCCTCCTTCAATCGGCACAATCTCCACCTTGGGATACCAAGAGAAATTGTCCACTAGGATGAGCATTTGCCAGCCATCAGAGAGACTCCCAAAATCCGCACTGACTCATTGCCATGGAGCAGTGCAACCTTCTGTGGTAATGACTGGTGACGGAGGCTCTGACTGGCCAGTTGCTTGGCAGGCAGGACTGCTTCTAACAACTTATACTACTCGTTGTTCAAGGCTTGGAAAGCAGACTTTGCTCCTCAGTCTGTTTTGGATGTGAACACTCCTTGATGGGCTCCATGTGCTAGGAGAACAGCTCTCTGCGTCAGACTGTGAGGAAGGACTATGCAGGGCCATGCATGAGACAGTCTTCCTCTGTGATGGAAAATTACTGTCAGACATGGTATACATTGAGTTGGCTCCCTCTGTATGATACGCAGATGGATAAGCGGAGAGATCACTAGTCTCCCGACAGTGTTTCTTGTATGGCAAGCTGCAGGCAGTCCTCATGTTTGGTAGCTTTCACTACACCTGAAAGGGACATGGGGATGGGTTTGGACCAGTCAACCAATGGGCAGACATACTCTTCTGTGTCCTGGGCTTCCTTTGCTTCAGAGGGTGTAGCTGGGTGGGCATGGCATGACAGGAAATCAGCTGGATTGCAAGTGCCTAGCCAGTATTGAACTGTAAAGTTTAACTCCTACAGCTGCAGGATCCATTGACGTCCTTAGGGGTGGTTTGGATGAGGACCCCCGAAATAAAGAAATCAGTGGTTTATTGTCGGTGAAAATAGTAAAAGTGTGCCCATACACGTATATGTAGAAGTGCTGTCACCCCCAATTAATCACAATGGCCTCTCATTCTATTTGGGAGTATCTTTGGTTGGTTGGCGTTAGCGTAGGACTTGCATACGGTACCGGTGCCCACTCTCCGCACTCCTGGTGTTGGTCCAGCACTCCCCCTAGTCCCGTGGGACTGGCATCCACTATCAGTTAAGAGTCTTTTTTACAGTCAAAGTATACCAGTGTTGGGTCTGCCTACAATGCTTCCTTGGTGTTCCTGAATGCCTGTTCTTGTTCTTTCCCCCCACACCCTGGGCTGTCGGAATTTGTAGGTTCCCCTGAGGAGACCTGTGATATCTGACAAGTTCTTCATGAAACACATGTAGTATGTTACCAAGCCGAGGAAACTATGGACACCAGACATCGATGAGGGAGCTGGGGCATCCCGTATGTCTTTCACTTTGTCCGGTTCTGGACCAATCCCCCAGTCAGAGAACCGGTAGCCAAAAAAACAGATGTCACCCTTCAAAAATGTACACTTCTCTTGGTGGAGAGCTACATCATGTTCTTTCAACCTGGCACACACCACTTGGAGGCCAATGAAGTGGCTGTCTAGAGTAGGGGCATGCACCAAAATGTAATCATTCAGGAGACCACTTAGTACTTCATTGATGATGTGCTGAAAAACTTTGCCTGCACTTGAGATGCCAAAATGTAATCAGGTCTTTCGTCAGAGGCCGACATGTGGAGAAGGTGGTTATGGGTGGACAGGATTCAGCAGTATCTGGTAATAGCCAGATTGGAGGGCCATCTTCTCCAATGATGTAATTGATTTTTAGTGGCACTCACGTTTGATGGCCAGATTGGGCACTCTCATATCAATGCAGATGTGCACCGCTTCAGGTTGCTTAAGTTTTTCGCAACTACAATGGGGGAGACACACAGGGTTGGGCTTTTCACCTTCTTAGTGATTCCTGCTTCTTCAAGAAGTTTCAACACTTTCTCCACCTTGGGGCGAAGGTGGAAAGCTATTTGTCAATGTCAATGTGCCACTGGAGCCATTGATTTATCAACATGTAGGTGGATGGCTTTGCCTTCTAGACATCCAATGCAGTGGAAGAGGGGTGCAAATTCCTGTATCAGTCTGCCAAGTCCCATGCAAGCTGAATGTAATTTGCACTCAGTTAAGCTCCTGCATGATTTGGCAGCTGAGGAGGAATCCAGTTCCGTTTTGGGACACATAGGGACATATGTACTAGAACTGACGTATCGTTGCGATAGGGCAGCACTGCATCAGAAATACTTGTGCTGCGGTTCGACAGTTCCAAACAGCTTGGATACGTCATATTTACGATACGGCACACCACGCTGTAAGGTCCCATGGTAATCAAAACAATTATGCATGCTTGGGTGGGATGTTGTTGCAAAAACTGACGCTTGTGCAGCAAAAGTGATACATGACTGCTTTGTGGCACGTAAAGCAACGCAATTCAGCCTTACGTCACAGTTGAGTGCGTAATGTGTCAGAAATCCAGCAAAAAGTGACACAGTTAAAAAAAAACATTTTCCCGTACATCTAAAGGGAGAGATGGAGCAGGCAGCAGCAGACAGGGCAACAACCCCAACAACCCCATCACCAGCCTGGATGTCCAGACAGAAGTCCAGGGGAAGAGGAAGAGTAATTTTTAGTGAGGAGGAGAACCAAATAATTATAACAGAGATGACATAGTATGAACATCAACTCTTTGTCACAGTAAAATTGCCATTAGGGAAGAAAGAGGCCATTTGGAAGTCCATAGTGGATAAAATAAACAGTTTACTGCAAGTTAAAAGGACAGTGAGAGACTGCAAGAAGCACTGGCATGATTAGAAGTGCAGGACCAAGGAGAAACTGCCAAGCAACCTGAAGGTAGCTATGCAGACTGGAAGAGGAGGACTCGAGGTCCCAGAGGAGCTGACGTCCTTGGAGGAGCAGGTGGCAGCAGTCATCCCGGCTGAGTTGGTGGCAGGAGTGAAAGAGCCTGACAGTTCAGCCTACGAGGACCAACAAGACTAGGCCACAGGATAAGTGGCAACAAGGGCAATAAGTGGCGCTGCAGCATAGCATGCTATGTTCCTGTACTGCACTGCATTGAGTGTAAGGGAAAGGGATGGAAAGGGCCACACATCCAGTCATAAATAATAGAAATGCAAGTCAAAATACATGTTGCACATCCTAGTCCAGCCCCGTCAACTTTGTGCAGTCCATGTGTGATGTATAGCAACAGTCCTGCTTCACCTTTGTATATTGAAACTTGTTGGGCAAAGTATAATGTTATTGACCAGGATTGCAAGTTCCACAATACCAAGCAAAAGATCGGGACTGGAGCACCGCAACATGCCAGGACATTGGAACCCCGAATACTCTCACTTGAATGATGCATGCCCCCTTGCACCATGAGGCCCAGTGTGTTTTTTGTGGGGCCATGCAACCAAATCTGAACTGCAAAGCAATAGAATGGAATGTGGTTGTCAGAAAATAATCTCCCAACCCTAAAAGGGTGGTGAGGTGTTGGACATGTGAAGTACCGCCAAATAGGAACATGTGAAGAGTCATCAATAATAAGCTTACTTTTTTTAAACATCACATGTGGCATGTCAGGCCACGACCACATTTATTAAAAGTGAAATGGCCAATGTTCATTTAAAACAAATACTTCTCCTAATGTAACAATGCATATGTACTCAAGTGCTGGCATTGTAGGTCTATGAAATGGCAGTGTCAACACGATAAATGTATTACTGTATTAATCCAGAGACTGATTTGGAACTATGATGCGGCGTACACATGGAGTTGAACAAATGGTCCACATAGGGACTCCCTGGTGTTTTCTATGCAGCATGCAACAGGGTATAATCCATGGTCAGTAACATATGTGAAATAAGTTATGCCAAGCAAGTACAGGTAGTGTGCTTCAGCATTGGTTAACTCATCTGGCAAATACACAAGGCCATACATTGCTGCAATGACTGGCTTTGTGCCAGGTAGTTAAAACATAGATGAAGGGTGGCTAGCTACTTCCCATAAAACATGTCTGTTGGGCACTTCTCCAATATTGACTCATGGAAATACCAAGAACCATAACACATAACATATGTAATACATTTTCTGCAATACAATAGGGACATTTACATATCCGAGAGTCTGTCCACACATGCTGTAAATCTCATTTTCATAAGGACTTTGTGCTGCATCTTGCAGTTAATCTTCCACTATGATTCAAAGGTGACAGGTTTGATGCTAGCCAGTAGGGGTAACGCCACCAGTGGGTGAAGTATGTAATGGGGTGTATGCTGCCAACACAGTGCACACATCTATGTGATCCTTTCCAAATTACATCTGTTTTGAATAACTCACTACAAAGATATGATTGTGTGTCTATTATTGGACATCAGGTATATGAGGCCATGAGTCAGGCATTTAACTGCATTTCCATATGCACACTAGTGACATGTGCCACATGTACACATACCTGTTCTATCTGCACTGAGGTAGGATTTCTCACATGCTTTCAGGACCTGCCAGGGCATTGATCCATGCCATGTCATCTGGACAACTACACTAGCAATGTGCATCCAGCAGGCAGTCTGAAGATTAACCGTCCAAATCCTTGGTCAAATAGACTTTCTCTCCTACATCCTTAATACCCCCATGGCACCCTAGAAAATGCACCTCTGTCACCCCATCTCACAGGCTAATGAAAAGGAGTACCCTGAGGACTGCTCAGGTACCCATGATGCTGGACCACAGTTGCCATACATCAAGGTAAATATGGCCTAAGTGGTGAAACAAAGTAAATGATTCCTATAGACAATGTACTTACACCCTCACAGCAACACACAGGGATATGCCATTTGCTGCTGTGATTGTTCTAATGATTAGTGTTTAAATTTGTCCTCTTACAACTACATATGCAGCATTTATCAACAGAAAATTTTTTTTGGGGGAAGCCTAGCCTGCTCACATAGTCACACATGTATATCTGATTCTGAGATTTGGCGACACACCTAGCTACAACCTTTAGTCTTTCACACTATGTTAATTGTGGTAGCAAGGATAAACATCTTGTGGATGTACAGACATGGTGTGATGCGAAACCACAATAGTTAAAGTACTCAATTTTAAAAGATGTTCGCTGTGTATAATTGTGTTAATTCATTTGTGATTTGACATGCACGAAAAATGGGTTAATGGTGAATGATACTACCCCATACAGATCGCAATGTTACTAATATCATAGATCACACACAATCGTTACAGAACTGTGAAAACATTCAGGTGTCAGTCACTGGTAGAAATGGGATCCCGGAAGGAATCCGCCTCGGTACAGGTGTATAGTGCAGGTCCACCTACAAAACAAAAACATGGTATATTGCTCTGCGAATATTAAACATGTACAGTGTGTACATATGAGGCACAGTACAGTGACTTCACAAATGTCTGGTAATGTCTGAACACTGGACACATTGCATATGGCAAACTTGACATGGCTTAATTATGGACAGATGTATGCCATGTTGAAGTGTTTAAGGATAATAACAAACATATAGGCCCTCCTAACAACCTGGACCATCAGGCAGCCGCCAATGCAGCCGCACTCCCGCCGCAGCCATTATGAGATCCCCGCTGGGCCGGCGGGCGGAAACCTGGTTTCCGCCCCCCGGCCCAGCGGGGATCTCGGCTGCAACACACGAGCCGGCTCCAAATGGAGCCGGCGGTGTTGCGGCTGTGCGACGGGAGCAGTTACACCCATCGCGCTTTTCACTGTCTGCTGTGCAGACAGTGAAAAGCTGCACGGGCCGTGGCAGGGGCCCCTGCACTGCCCATGCCAGTGGCATGGGCAGTGCAGGGGCCCCACGACTCCCCTTTCCGCCAGCCTTTTCATGGTGGTTCTTACCGCCATGAAAAGGCTGGCGGGAGGGGGACTCGTAATCCCCTGGGCAGCGCTGCAAGCAGGGCTGCCCTGGAGTATTACTTCCGATGGGACAAAAGTGGCGGAAATACACCGGTCCCGGCGGTGCGACCGTGGCGCTTCCGCCGTGGTCGTAATCCCCCATGGAAGCACCGCCAGCCTGTTGGCGGTGCTTCCTCCAAAACAGCCCTGGGGGTCAAAGACCACCATGGTTGTAATGACCCCCATAATGCCTCTGGTGCACAGAGTACAGACTATGGGGCAGATGTACAAGAGCCTTACTACACCAGAGCATCACTTTTTTAATGCGTCTGTTGGGTAAGCCTCTTAGCCATATCTATGAGGCCACATTAAGCCACTTTGTATGGATTTTCATGGCCTCATAGATATGGAGTAAGGTAAAGCAGCACCCGTCACTGTGTTGCCTTACTCCGTGCCAGGGGAGTGTTCCAAGGGCACTGCAGCGAGTTTTCCCATGCAACAACCACGGATTTTGACGCTACCCTAGATTTACAAGAGCCTGTATTCCTGGGGTTGCGCCAGAAACATATGCCTCCCCAGAGCAGGCGTTATGACGAAAAATGTTTTCATTTCTCCTAGTTTTTCATCTTTCCATGTGTTCTGCATC
Source organism: Pleurodeles waltl (assembly GCF_031143425.1). Taxonomy (NCBI): domain Eukaryota; kingdom Metazoa; phylum Chordata; class Amphibia; order Caudata; family Salamandridae; genus Pleurodeles; species Pleurodeles waltl. Next base: position 346,392,244 of record NC_090450.1, on the reverse strand, counting down.
ACACACAGAAAGAAGAAAACAACTCTCTGGAGCGTTTTTTGTCCAGGAAGGTGTCCCTTCCCGCACAAAAACAATCCTGCATGCAACGCAGCACCCTGGCTCCATAAGGCAAAGGTGCCAGCATTGGGGTTAGTCAGCTAATTATGCACCAGCACAGGGGAAGAGGATAGAAATGCACCTTATTTCATAAATATGGTGCATTCTTGCCCTTTTACATTGGCATAGGGCAGCACAGCAAGAAGACTTGAGGCTCTGCCCTACGCCAATGCCTCGTAAATATGTCCCTATGTGCAAAACATCCTTTCTTGCTACATGGTGCAAGGGTGCATAATTTTGATAGATATATGACCAGTCAAATCTAAAAGACCACACTCTGCAAGGTATTAATTTGGCTGGAGTGTGCACAACTCTATATGTGTTCTGAACAATTCAACACACATCAGACAGTCAACATGCTAGTTTGTTTTCTTTACTTAGCTCCTTACATGTCACAAGTGCACAGTATTTCAACATTAAACATTCCTGCTCTGTACAGGCTCATTTGTGAATTGAGAGCATGCATTAAATACATATATGTGAATGTATTTTATGTGCACAAAACACCATGTCCAGCCTGTGGTATGATTAAATGTGAGTGTGCCCCCCTGCAACATACATGACAGGTGGCCCCCACGTTCTGGAGCCAGTCATAAGCTTGCAGGCCGGGGATCAAAACTCGCTGCACAGTGCTGGAGGGATTCCCTGGGACCTCTGGGTCTCCCCTGTAGTGCATGGTCTGCCGGTGCTATTGTTAAGCCACTGTGAGCAGGCCCCTGGGGCATGGTCTTAGCATTTTACAGAGTTAGCCTGTATTATGGCACACTACCCTTCAAAATATCTGTCCCTTCCTGTTGACAAATCAGTTCCATAATTTGACAAAAGACACATAGCTGCAAGCGTATGGAAAATATATACTTACCCACGGGGTCACCAACTTCCATTCCTAGGTGATCAAGCAGATCAGCCTCCTGGCACTCCACATCCACCCACTGGTGCTTCAAAAGGTGTGCAGTGCGCTCTACTCTGAATACCCGGCTCATGTGGCAGTGGACTTTCTCCCACCGCTCCTTGCACTCCTTTGTAGGGTATCCTTGACTGACCCTAGCCCTTGTAGCAGTCATAATATCGGAATGGGCCAGCAGCCAATGCAGGCCTCCAAACTCTCCTTTGGACATATTCTTGTCTCTGCCCTCCCCCGACATGGACCTACCTACATTCTTTACCCTTCACATTACCAAAACACAAACTAACCCATATTCCTACCCCTAAAACTACAAACTCCCTAAATAGACTTACGCCCAACCATACAGTGACAAATACAATCCAAATTACAATTACAACACACAATTAACACATTTGATGCACAACAGGGACAGCATACACACCGACAAGACCATAATTCACAAACCACACCAAGAGTAATCACAAAATACCTCCAACAGCCAGCACAGACAAAAAAAACTGTAAGTGAAAGTAAATTCACACTCCCTAGTTTGCAGCATGGCAGAGCCATTGCATCATTTCCTGGGTGTAGCTAGACAAGTGTGATGGATCAAAAGTAGCAATATGTTTCACGTTTCCCTGCATCACATTATTCTGCACCAGAAGGGTGTTCCATGATGGTGTGAATGGCTACACACATCACTGAGAGATGACACTACTCTGACCTGGAATGCATCAGTGTGTGCTCTGTGACAGGAGTGATATTCCATGTTGTTAGATCTTGACATTCTATTTTTACTTTGATTTACTTTGTGTCCTGTTTTCAGCAGCACATATAGATTGAGCAGTAGGAATCACAGTATTGTTGGTTTACCAGTAAGATACATCAACACGGTCACGTCCATTCCTGCATCAACAGTTGCATCCTTGCATAATTGGCCAAGTGTGCCTGCATTAGGCATAGGTAGCCAAACCATCATCGGCACAGCTCAAGAGTCTACATTTATATGTGATAGTTAAGATACTGTACTATCTCGCTATGTGCTGGCAAACATTAATCTAGCATAGGGAAACTATATTGGCTGCACTGTGTGCCCACGCACTTTATATGCCCATCTGTTTGTAATCACAGGACAACATGTGAGCTATGCTGTGAGTGACCTAGGGAAGTCCACAACATACATCATGAAGTGCATGACACATACTTAGCCATTGAACACTATTTGGTACCCCACTTATATTGGACTGTGGCAGAAGGTTTGTTGCCGAACACACTGTAGGAACACACATAATTTTGGCATGTATAGATAGGTACACTGTGACGGGGTAAACCCGATCACCGCGAGACAGGAGGCCGGAGATGACGTGTCGGACTCCTCTAACACGTCATCTCCGCGTCTCCCTGTTACCGGGGAGACGCGTCCCGAGGGAGGCCGGCATCAGGACGTTGCCAGGGAAACCTGGATAGGTTTCCCGACCCCGGATTGGCCAGAGAGGGACGTCGTCGCCGATGAAAAGCCGGTGGAGCCGGCAAGAAAAGGGAGGAAGGAGAAGGAGGAAGGAAACGGAGACGACGGAGAAGAAGACGGAGACGACGGAGAACGGAGGGAGACCGAGGCAAGGGATCCGACGGCAAGCGCGACGAGAGACCAAGAGAAGGAACACCACCTGGAGGACGGAGAACTGGAACCAGGAAGCCGTGTTGAAACCTACCGCAGGGAGGACCACTTCAACGCCCGCCACGGCCCAGGAGGGTCGTGGCTCACGAAGGTACGGTCCTTCTGGACCAATAAAGGGTGCACGGCAGGGAAGGGGACTGGGGAAGGAAACTAGGGAAGTGGTAGAGGGTGAATGGGGAAAAGAGGTGGGAGGGCATAAAAGAAGCACTAAGGACACAATAACACGCTAGTAAATTAGTAATAAGCACTTCCCTCTATTCCACACAGACACCAACCCCTCCCCTTTGTTATCCACCCCAGTCTGAGAAATTTAATAAGAAAGACGTATCTCTTAACGTCCCACTTACCCTCGTTTTCCTTATTTCCTTTTCCGATATCCTCATGGGACGTCCGAGAGACTGACAGTACCTCCACCTAAAGAGAAGAAAAGGGGAAAGACACATCATTTCCAAGAAGAACTTCGCGAGAGACTAAGAGCAACAACAGAACGAACTCACACTTGATTTATCCTTTTTTTTAGAGAACAATAAAACACTTACCTGAGCACCATAACTTCTTGTTTCAGTTGTCCTCATCTCGTTCGGACTGTCACATACACGTTGATAAATTTTGGCTGAGAACGTCTTGGCCAGGCCCACATATTCCAAACATGGTATAGCCATGACCACATGTATTATGAGACATGATGTTGATCTGGGGTGATTGTCCAATCAATAAGATGATGCCATTCACACATGTTCTGTATCTTACTCCTGTCAATGGTAGTGACACTACATAGACTCTGAGGGCCGGGCTTTGTATATGCCTCCTGGTCCAAGGAGCTTGCATTCCCTGACACAGGCATATGTAATGAGACACACTCATCCTACATTTCACTTTTGTGTGGATACAAGATGTATGAGCCACATCACTTTGCACTTCTACACTCAGGACGGAGGTACCCAACTCTTGCCATGCAAAGCACAGTTCTTATCAAAACTCCTCTATTTAACCATGTTTAATTTGTTTGTTCGCATGCGCATACAGTTGTGTCTCCCTTTGAATCTAAGTGTAATTTCACTATTGACATCTCAGTATTCCTCAAGTGTTTAGATGTTTGCATATCACCTATCCAATGTCATACTACTCCATCTAGTTACTGACTGTACAATGTAATTTGCTTATATTTTAATTTTGCATGCCTTTGTTCGTCATTGCATTGCTGTACAATGCATGAGAAATGAGTCTTTTATCTACTGTAACATGATGTGGGATATGTGAGAATGTAGCCAGATAATTGATTACATGTGCTGTTTAGTGCAAACCCACACGTGCATGTATGAGTTTGCTACAAGTGACAGCTTTTACATGTTTGCGTGACACTAGGTTGTAGTCCATGACAACTGTCACTCATTATCACAGATGGTATCAGCACCAACCTTACTTCCAGCAAGATGCTGTGATTCTGCATTCTCACACATTTGTGAGACACACCGCCGTGTGAGGTGGTTCTCTGGTATGGAAGGTATGAAAGTTGTGGTATGTGTTCAACACTTTGCTGAGTGCCATCTGTTGTTCACTTTGCTGCTGCACAACACAGCAGGACTGCTAGTTGTGCAGCTCTGCCCTGCTCAAGTGCAAGGGGTAGTGATGATCAATTTGGAATTTGTAAGTTGTAGGGCTGGCCTGTTCCTTAAAGAAATTACACTGCTTCACATGTCATTTCTGTAAATGAGCAATTGATAGATGTGAGACATGGTCCAATTTTGCTCAACAGGTCTGATGACATGATTGTTGACTTTAGAAGCCTACTTCTAGTAGACAAGATGTAGGTGAGTTGACATTTCCCATATCTGTGACATAAGCCTAAATACAAATAAAGGTTTCAAACATTTATTTGCATGTCAAACCTTGCAATTATGTTTGGAGATGGTTCATCACAGAACATGTTTTTTATGAAAAGAAGTGTTGCACAATGTGTAGGAGTCGCTGATTCCCAGCAAATGTATTCTGGATTTCAGCAGCGTCATCCTTCTCCTCATCCTCCATTCAGTCCTGCTCTTGCTAGTCCCCATCCCACGGGACATTTGTCTTGACACAAATATTATGGAGGATGGCGCAGAAAAGTATTATTTTGCAGACAAGAGGGAGCGAGTAGAGCAATCTGCCCCTTGACATGTCTAAACACCTAAAATGGGACTTGAACACGCAGAAGGTCCGCTTCACAATGTTGTGTATCTTGATAAGTGCATTACTGTATTTTTGCTCTGGCTCAGCCTGGGGATGTGGTATTGGGTTCATGACCCACGGCTGGAGACCATATCCTTGGTCTGCTGGAAGTGAAAGATAAATGACAATTGTCATTGCCTTTGATATCTGTTAAATCTACATGCCCATCCATGTGTGTTATGTGTACTCAAATAAACATAGATAGTTCTTACACTATATCAGAATATGTGTTACTTATACAGTTGGCCATGTGTTTTACACATGTCTCTTCAATTTCTTTGGGTAAAGCAAATAATGGGCATGACCTGATACATTATACAGTTCTACATCCTGACTTTTATGGTAATCAACTAGTTTTCTGTACTGGCTATTTGAAGATGTTCCTGACCACTTTATGTTATGTGCACTCACTACATGTGTCAAGTACCAAATTGATGATCCAATATTTGGCTTGTTGGTCATCCCTAGGTAGGTAGTCACATTGTCAATATGTATGATACTTACACATACATAGGTCCATGGTGAGCCACAGATGTCATTGTTGGCCTACATGAGCTTGGCACAGCCATTTCATAGTAGACTTACTTATCTATTTGATTTTGGAACATACGTGGGGTGCAGTTCACACACGCCACATGGATTGTTATGCTGTTCATTGTCTGGCTTGAACTATCCTTTTTGGCAGAGAAGTTGCAATGGTGCACTTGGATTAGCCCTTACATACTGCAATGTAGTCTATCTTCATATAGGAAAGAGTGATGTTGTTACAAGGAGCTGGGTACAAAAGTAGATGCAATACAATGTTTTCTAACAGGTATGTGTATCTGTCTAACTTGTAAGGGACTCTGTACTTCTATAGCTTTATTTTTTCAACAATGCTGTGGCAACTGAATGCTGAGATTGGTATCCTGAGTACACTGTGTTGACTTGTCCAGGTTAGATATTAATATATATTGATAACTGATGTATGACATGTTTGCCTGCATTGTGAGTTTCACATTGCTGTAGTCATATGATTTTCTCTAGTGTGCTATGCTACACAGAACAGATAAGCTATCCCATTGGCTACATCCTTTTATGCAGCTGACTGCCTATTTGTATGTGTGTACATAGACTGTCACTCTTGCCAAGACACAAATGTGTTTTGTTCTGTTGGTTTTACAATGTCAACCAGGATTTACATTTACACATTTACACTTGTCTAAGCACTACACTGACATGGCATGCTACACATGGGTGGTCATTATGATAATGGTGGGATGCCCCGCTGACAACCATGCTGACGGTCGAAGGAAGGCCGCCAGTGGCAACGGCAGGCACCCCACCATATAATGATGCCTGGAATCAATGGCAGTGAGGGCGGCCATGCGCCATGCTTGCGGTCGGTGGGGGGGGGGTGGATGCTGCTCCATCCTCACCGCCACGTCAGTCCAGACACCGCCACGCCTATAATGATGCAGTCATTGGCGTGGCGGTGTATAGAGACGTGGCGATGCTGGCGGAGGAGCATCCTAGGAGCCTGTTCCCTCCCAGAGCAGCGCAACAGAACAGGTAAGTGCTGCCCGAGAGGGAAGGGGGAGGGGAGTGTGTGTTGAGTGAGTGCGTGCATGGGGGTAGGTGTGTGTGTTTGTGAAAAGGGATGTGTGTCTGCGTGTATGAATGCATGTGTGTATGTCTATGTATGCGTGCATTTGTATTTGGGGGTTGGGAGTTGGGGGGCCTAAACGGAGGTCGGGAGTGGGGGATGGTGAGGGGGTTGGGGAGGGTCTACAGGGTGATTGGGGGGAGGAGGGGGAGGGGGGAGAATTTCAGAGTTCGAGGGGTGGGGGTCGGGGGGTGTCCAGGGGCTTGGGGGATATATGGGGGTTGTGGCAGTGGCAGTGGGGAATGAGTATTCCTGTCACCAGTTTGCTTTCTGCTAGGGATTACCTGGTGGGTGGCAACCATCGGCCCAGTGGTCGATTCAGGCCTTGTGGTGGGTAGTAGTGAACTGGCTGCTTTGCAACCAGTTCACTACTGTTATCTTTATACGGCGGTCTGCACCGCCATGCCGTCAGCGATAATTACCACCACCATCAAAATGACCACCATGGTCTTTACACATACTTCTTCCTGTGTTGCTCCTTTAACTTTGGCCAACATTCAAGTATACTTACACGTGTAACACTTGATGCTTTCCACAGTTCTTTTTTACACACCACTGAGCTTGTTGACCTGTGACTGATAGCAAGAGTTGGTGCGCCATTGAGGGGACACTCACCTCCGACTTTTGTCTAGTGTTGCCTTTGTTCTCATAATTGGCTTATTTGTAATGTTTTAATAGATGATCTGTTACCCATGGGGAGTTGATGTGATTCCATCCATCCACACAAAGTGAATTTACACATTGATACACATTGACAATCAACCACTATTGCCATTGACAGATTAGTGAGTGGATGTCAGTGTGGCACATCATCGTCTACACATTACAGTGCATTCATCCCAATATGTGCAGAGGACACGGGGTCCCAGATATTTGAGTAAGTGGCACTGTGCAGTGATGTACATTATCTGTCTGCTCAGAACTGCGGCACAGAGACAGGCATTAATACACAGTATTTTGCCCATACATGACATCCCTGTGCTCTAACCCTACACTGGCACACAACCAGGTATGTTTTCAAGTGCTTTGCCCCACCATGGCATCGCTTTTTGGGGGGCTTCGGCAGCCTAAGCCTCTCAAGCATATCCATGACGCCATGCAAACCCTCTTTGCATGGCTTTGCATGGCCTCACAAATATGGGAGCATATTAATAACTGATTGGCGTAGGGTAGCACTGCAAGTTTTTGTGCTGCGCTGCACTACGTCAATGTGAAATGCCAGAAATCCATCATATTTATGAAATACGGTACATTTCTGTCCTTTCCCACAGTGCCGGCTCACAATTAGGTGCTTAGTGCCAACGCTGGCAACCTTGCACGATTGTGCAAGAGTGGCTCGCATTGCATGCAGCATTGTGGTTTTTACAGGTGGGTGCACCTTCCTGCACATGATGTACCCTTAAAGCCATGATTGTCTATGTATATTATGCTTCTGGTTCCTGTACAGATGTGATATTGCAGCAGTGGGAAACAGATGCACATGTGCATGGTCCATTGCCCCTAAGACACGTGGAAAGCCAGCAATGGCATAGAAGCCTTGTTTAGTGTCCGGCTGATGTTGTTGTATCTTAGGGAACAGGAGGTACTGGGGTGTGAGGCTGATAATTGCATCCAGGACAGAGGAATGCAGAGAATGATGGCTGTTATATTCCTACCACTATAGCTGCTGTGGTCTGGAATGAACCAGATGCCAGCATGTGGAACACTGCCATCACCCTCACCTGCGGAAGGATGTTGGTGGGCCTGTGTGATGCTGGCTGCAGCTTTGGTGCAATCTGGTTCAGCAGCTGAATGATAGACTCCCTGCAGAGTCTATAATAGGTGATGACCTCCTCCTCCCAGAGATGAATGAGGACAATAATCTGCCGATAAACAGCTCCGTTCTTCTGTGCTGCCTACGTGGTGGTTGCAGTCTCCTTGCGACTCCATACTGAGAATCTGCACCTTTGTGGCGTAGTTGTGCTTGTCAAAGTGCTTTGTGTATGTTCTGTTTATGTACCAGAGCCCATGTGTCATTTGTTACACCTGGGTTGCCAATGAGCAGGAATTTTAACACATTTCTTGTTCTGCGCGCTGCTTGCCAATGATGCGTCACTTTGGCCTAAACTCATTAATATAACTGAGTCAGTTTTACAACAGTATTTATGAAGGAATGACTACCTTGCATACTTGAAGTCATGTGTTTTGCAGCTGCTTCTGACACAGGAATTTTTAGACACATTGGCCTAAATGCATTGCATTGTAAATATGGTGTACTTACTGTGCTGCCGAAGAGCAAAAACTTATGATGCAATGTCAGCGCAGGCCTCTTGTAAATATGCCCTATAGACCTTTGCTCTTGTGCATGTAGTGTAGTGAGCGATCTCCGCATATAACTCTCCTTCTAGTCGTAGGGGCCAATGGTTGCCAAGGGCAAGCACTTGGATGTTGGTGTTGCGCCGAGCAGGCTGGTTTGGAAGGTTGGGGTACATGTTATCAGCCATGAGGTTAATGAAGGCCCCAGTGTCTGTGAAAGCTGTGACTGGTTGGCCTTGAATGTCAGTGAGACATATGGGGGTCGACTGGTGCATGGTGTGATGTGAATGAATTGCCGATACCATGTGGATTATCTCCTTTTCATCATCATTCATGTCACTCTCAGCTAGCAAGACGGGATGGGAGTAGATATCGCTGATAGCCTTTTTAGATTGGGTTGTCGACTGTCTTGGGATGGAGCGGCATACCTTGGAGAAATTATTGGGCTTTCCACGGGTACCACAGCTGTTCCCTCGTGTTGGCCAATCACATAATCTGTAGTGTCTGCCTGGTGCTCTCAGTTTAGGTGACTCTGACTTCGTCTTGTGGGTCTCTTTGCATATTACATTGATGGGTTCTTCTTTAATGGGTGACAGTTGCGCAGGGTCCATGTGGGCTGCCTGTGCTTTAGAAAGTTCTTTGGACCACCCTAGGTCAGGATGTCCCTCATGGACATATTTGGTTCTTGCAGGACACATTCACAGAGCTTCCATTATGCACATCCATATATGAACTTACTTTATCCCCTTACCTGACAGCATGCTTGTGCTTGCTAGTTCTTTCAGGCAGCAGTAAAACACATCTACGGGCTCATGTGGCTGCTGTTGCACCTGGCAGAGGAGGAAACTTTCATGGTCACGGTTAGCATAAGGTTCGAAGTGTGCAGTGATGGCATGCGTTAGAGTTGTGTATGTGAGTTGAGAGCCTACTTCAACCACAGCCTTAGAGATTCTATGGATGTCAGCTCCACCTAGGTGAAGGAGTGGGGCCTCAGAGTAGGTCTTTAGGCATTCCCCTGTTCCTTCCAACGGTCAGCCTGTGTAGGCAGGGGTCCGGTGACAGCAAAAGGTTCAAGGGCCAGGATGGCAGATATGGTGGGCTGTAGCAGTGCCCTGGGAGAGGCACGCAGCACAGTCACTCTTCCTTAGAAGTTGCATACACTATTGCTAGGCCAGGGAAATGGGCGTGGCAGGCTCCGAGGCTGAGTGAACAGGCGTGGCCACTGCAGAGTGGCTGCATTGTCGGCGTCCCCCAGGGCACATCTAGGTGGGGCTGTGGGGAATGTAGCATTCTGGTGATGCGCCTCTTTGAATAAAATACTCGGAGACAGAGTGCTAGATAACTCGTCACCGAAAACTGACCACACTCATTTATGGGCTTCACTTTATCAACTTCCTGATGCAGGACATCAGGATAAACCATTACATCTATGCTCTCAGGGGAAAACTCTCAACCACCCCTTCTCAGGCATCTTACATCACGTTGCCATTATGCGGATGCAACACTACAATGCTCTTTATCCCTTTTCAAGGGGCGGCCTTGGGAGATGTAATCACTGTGCACCACGTTAATGTGTTGCACAGTAAGTGCTCCCCGATAGTCCCATTGCCTCTACTCTCGCACCTGTAATTTGGCGCAAGTGCAGAGGCAAAGCGTTTCTCATTTGCTTGGGGCCATGCCCCCAGTCAATTGAGGGAACACCCCTTTGATATTGTGCTGGCACACATATATAGGGCTGGTGAGACCTTGGTTACAGAAGAGGCTACACAAGCATGTATAACCTCTTCTGTAATACAAAGAGCTCTATGGGAGTAAAACAGCGATTTCACACGCATGTTGTACTCCTGGGGTACTTAGAGTAAAACAGCCCCAGGCCTTCATATCCTCCTGACAACATGGGGGTGACTAAATCGTTTTTTTAAAAATTATAAATGGCTTGAGGTTTTTTTTCCTTGGTATGCCCTGTACACCTATTGTATTCACTGACACAAATTAGAGTTGGACTCAGTGTACTGAGGAATACGGGTTAGTACTCCAAGTATTACAAGAGATGCCAGCACTAAAGATGAGTTCCAATTTGGACATTCACTATTCTTGCAACCCGGTTGAATTTTAGTTATTCAATGCCACTACAACCTTAAACCTTTGCCGGCAGCTTTCAAGCACCTGGATACCCTATCTGGTGATTAGCCGCACTTTATGAATCCTGATTGATTGTTTGATTGATTGAGTGATTGCTGTGAGCATCCATCCTTGAATTGTGTGATGAAATATTACCCGCACTGAAGATCAAGACAAGACTGAGTAATTGTATTCAGAGCTAAAACGCGCCATAGTGTGCTCGGTCCTTCTTTCCTTTCGTCCATGCGATAAGTGCATATTGCCCCAATAATATAAAATTGTGTTTTTAGACACTTGACTGTCATTCAACTAAAAGTGGGTGTTCATTTCTCACCTGTGTTTTCCTCACCCTTTTTCCTTTTTAGGAAGATCCGGGGATTGTGGCAGAAGTACAGACTTCGATCAACCAATGAAAAAACTGGCATGGAGGCCTCCATAACTCCATGGGAGAGGGACTACAAACTGGTGCCTTGCGACGGTCTGTTTGATGAATACCTGGAAATGGGTGAGACATACTAGACAAGGGTAGCAGCATACGCTGTTGGAATTCATGGGAAGGTAACTGGGGTAAGGCCGGAAGATGAGGCTACAATGGGGAGGACAAAGGGACGGAAAGGTGGGTGACCATATGCTCCTTTCATTTGGAAACCATAGTAGTCTGTACATTAGGTTACACTGGAGGCACACAGGACCATGTAACGCGCACATTTGTTAAAAGAATACTCAAAGCTGGAGTCAGGGTTTTCTGGAATCTTTGGGCACTAAAGTTGCCCAAAGTAGTTGAAAAGGGAGAAAGTAAATAGAGATCAATTCGAGAAGACGGTGTTCTGTTCTAGACTGTTTGACTGTGGTACCAGGTCAGCCCAAATGTAAAAAGGTAAATTAATTTGATTCTTGAAAGCATAAACCGCCCATGTATGACACAAAGTATCCGACCCTCTTCCCTCCCATGTTCAGCTCAGTGTGCACTGTGTGGAACGATGAGCCAAAGGTGTATTGTCTCCATTTTACACTGTTATTTTCGCCTTCTAGGTGGGTATTCTGGCGCTCTTTGGCGTTAGATCTGAGAAGGGCAATTTTAGGTGTTTTACAGCTCTTCTCCCATTAGTACACAGTCAAAGGGCAACACGTAAATGCCATGAAGTCTTTATTTGTTTTAAGGGACATTCAATCGTTGACCAGCCACTATAAAAGTCACTGCTTGCTGTAATTGTCATTTATAGCGAGTGGAGTATTGCTTGAGTACCTGATACAACCATTCCATAGTACCCTATGTGTGTGAGTATGCATAGGGGTGGAAAAAGAGAACATGATGAGCAGGCCGAGATCTATTCTGTTCTCAACTGAGGGTATCAAACAGAAGGTTAGGTAAACCCAATAAGTAGATATTAAAAAAAGGAATCCTGACACTGACTGCTGAAACCTCGACGTGCAAGCCTTTCATTCCCTTTCCCTTGCCACTGCCATACTTTCACATAATCTAATAATATGTCATTCTTTTCTCTCTGGTTCAGCTCTACTCCATGTGTTAAGAAGTAGCATTCAGTGATACCTTCATGGTCAATGACAGGTCTGTGAAAACTGACCATGCAATTTATAGATTATCGTAAACCGAGGGTGTAATGTCTCCATTTTGCGTTACGGGTGCAAAGGAGGATCTTCTTGCTTTCTACAATTTTAGGTCTAGCACAGACTTCTTTCACTGCCTAGCTGAGGGGTACACAGACATGCAGGGGGTATTATGTCAGGGAACTCAGTTAGGAGTTATTGCAAGTGTCATGTGTGACATATCGCATATTGTCTGTGCACTAGGATACAGCCACTTCATTGTTAAAATAGGTACCTAAGTCTACTTATGAAGGGTACACTCTTTATCATGCCTAAGTCATTTTGGCGCCACTGACTCCCCTTTGTTGAGCATAACTGGTGTCTGCACCGGTTGCACAGAAAAGGTTCTAAGTGCTCTGAGTGCATGCAAGGAAAATGGCCCTTTCCCTGACTGATTGGTAATACAATATACCAATAATGAAGGTTTGGTGGGCACCTCATGCCTCTCGGCGTCAGTGCAGCTGCACCTTGTTCACCAATGATTGTCACGACTTACGTGCTGCTTCAACCTGGAGTCCGCAGAACGAGTGGTGAGGATCTTGTTCCTGAATGTTCGGCCTTGGCCCAGGTAGGGGCGACTCTTTTTGGTAGCCACGGTGCTGCAGGCAATGGAACTGCCAAGAGCAGGCCGTGTCCCTCAGAAGTAGTGCCAGAGGGAAAAAAAACCCTGAAAGGGGAAAAAACCTCCAAAAAGGAAAGGTTCCTAAAACAGGAACAAAATGAATAAGTAAATACAGGAGCAAAAGTACAGGAAAAAACACTGGAACAGAGGAGAGCCAGTAGAGAAGACACCATCCAAACAGAAAGTGTTGCAGCGCAAGGAGAGAAAGAATCACAGCCCTTAAATACCAACAAACAGGAAGCGACCAACAGGAAGTACAAGGACACCATCTTAGATAGGGAAAAACACATAGAACATAATGGACTAGGAGCCGTAGAGAGTAGGGAACAAGGAATGCTGGGAAGAGAGGGGTAATATGAGAAAAGGAAAAGGCATAAAGAAAGGCACAACAAAACAATAGGAAAGGAAGAAGAAAAGAAGAACAGGTGAGTGGGGGAGGTCAGACCTGCCTCGAAGTGTGTCGCGCTAAAAAAGAACGAGGCCCCATGCCCAATTTGGGGCTCGAAATGTGCACAGCAGGCTGGGGACACGGCGTGTCTTCAGACCGCGTGCCGCGGCCTAAGCCAAATGTTCGGCTCATGCAGCGTGCAGCGGTGCGACAGTACATCCCCCCCCCGAAGGTCCAGGTTTGTGCGGAAACAAGCAGTGAAAATGACGAATCAGAAGAGGGGCGTGAACAGAAGATGCATCTTTCCAAGAGCATTCACTGAGAGGGTAACCGTTCCAATGAATCAGATACTGAAGACGTTCGTGAAAGATACGAGAGTCACAAATCTCTTGTACCTCATATTCTGGTACATCATCCACTAACAAAGGAGGAGGACAAGGAAACTGTCAAGAGTAAGGATCAGGTACATAGAGTTTGAGCTGGGAAACATGAAAGAATGGATGAATCCTCCAGGTACGAGGCAAGTGAAGACAGACAGTGACAGGGTTAATCAGCTGAAGAATACGGAAAGGACCGTAGTAACGAGGTGTGAACTTATTCTGAGAAAGGCAAACATTTTGAAGAAAGCCAGACTTTGTCCTGGAGGTGATATACTGGGGCATCCCTACGCTTCTTATCTGCTGTTCTCTTCATGTATCTCTTGGTGTTCAACAAGTTAGATCGAATCAATCTATGGATCTGTAAAAGTCGTCTGGAAAATGAAGAGGCAGCAGGAAGAGAAGAGGTAGACTGAGGATTAGTAGGAAAAGAGGTAGGATGATAGCCATAAGAACAGAAAAAGGGGGTGACCTTGGAGATACTATGGACAGTGATATTGTAAGAGAATTCAGCGATACTAAGGTAAGTGTTTCTGTTGCTCTGGGTAGAATTACAAAAGCAGCGAAGGCATTGTTCAAATACTTGGATGAGACGCTCAGTCTGTCCATCGGTTTGGGGATGGAAACCAGATGATAGTGCTATATTGATATTCAGTATCCTACAGAAATGTTTCCAAAACCAGGAGATGTACTGAGGTCCCCTGTCAGATTCAATGCTGTGTGGGAGTCCATGGAGATGGAAAATATGATGGATAAATATCTGACTTAGTTCTTGGGAAGTAGGTAATTTCTTCAGGGCAATGAAGTGACCCAACTTTGTAAAGGAATCTATTGAGACCATGATAACCCGGTTTTCTGCTGATGGAGGTAGCGAACACATGAAATCCGTAGAAATGGTGTGCCAGGGAGCCGGTGGAACAGGTAATGGTTGTACTAATCCTGCAGGTCTGGTGCGGGATATTTTTACTTGAGCACATATGGGACAAACTTTCGACATCCAATTTCCATGTAGGCCACCAGAAAGACCGTGAGAGTAGTTCCTGTGTGGCCTTGATGCCTCTATGACCAGCAACTGGAGAATCATGGCACATTTGTAGCGCCTTTTTTCTTACTCCGTTAGTAGGGAGGAACAACAGGTTCTTATAATAATAATACCCCTTCAATTGACATATTAAGGGATTTAGCTTCTTTAACTCTTGATCAGATAGGTTGGCATATTTCAGTTGTACCTCATCCAGGAAAAATTGAACTACTCCGATGATGTTACTGGGCTCAAGTAGATATTGTGATGGGGTAGGAGTACAATCTGGATAACGGCGAGACAGAGCATTGGCCAGTATGTTTTGGGATCCCGGAATATAGGTGACATAAAAGTCATACTGACTGAAGAAAAAGGCCCAACGAGCCTGACGACTGTTCTGGCATAGCAAATTACATAAACATTGTAGGTTACGATGGTCTGTTCTCACCTCGAAGGGCTCTTTGGAACCCATAAGAAACTGTCTCCACTCTAGGCAGGCTGTTTTCAGGGCTAATAACTACCTTTCTAGTACTGAGTAATGTTGTTCCGACACAGAGAGTACATGGGACAAATAGAAAACAGGATGTTCAAGACCGTCATCTTCTTGTTGTTGGAGTAAGGCAGCTCCGGTGGCTCTTTCAGAAGCATCAGTAACAACAATAAATTGCTTGTTGGTATCTGGGTGTCTCGGTATCGGTGCTTGAGTGAAGGCCTTTTTTTAACTCTGAAAAGCTATTTCAGCTGCCCTTGTCCAGACAAACCCTTTCTTTAAATTCTCCTTTTTTAATGTTTGAGTTATGTGGCTGGTTTGTTCTGCAAAGTCTAAGATGAACTGTCGATAAAAATTAGCCAGTCCTAGAAAATATTGCGTTTCCTTAATAGAGGAAGGGGAAGGGCAGTCTAGGATGGCTTGTACCTTTTCCTGGTCCATAGCTATTCCAGTGGGACTAAGGTGATATCCCAAATATTTGACTTTGGTCTTGTCAAACTCACATTTTTCTGGTTTACAGGACAGTTGATGTTCCCTGAGTCTTTGGAGGACTTGTTTCACGTGAGAAGAATGAAGTTCAGGACGTCTAGAGTAAATAAGGATATCGTCTAAGTAGATGAAGACCGTATGGTTCAAGAGATCAGAAGGGAGCATTAGTGAGACCAAAAGGCATAACTCTGTACTCATAATGACCAAATGGGGTTCGGAAATCAGTCTTCCACTCGTCCCCTTCTTTGATACGCAAAAGGTGGTAGGCTCCACGAAGATCTAGTTTGGTAAATCATTGAGCCCCTCTGACTGCCTATAGAATATCCTTGATGAGGGGCAAAGGATAACGGTCTTTTATAGTTATCTTATTTAGACCTAAAAAATCCAAACAGGGACCAAGATCCGTCGTCTTCTTGAGTACAAAAAAGAGAGGAGCCCCTGCCGGAGAGGATGATGGTACAATAAGACTGCTATGTAAATTTTCTTGCAGATACTCCTTGAGAACTTCCCTTTCGGGTTCTGTGAGTGAATACATTCTCCCAAAGGGAACGATTGCCCCAGGTTCCAAGGGAATAGCATAATCGTAATCTCGATGAGGGGGTAACACAGGTCTGGATGGTTTTTGGAATACATCTTGAAATTCTAGATAGTGATCGGGGATTCCATGGACTGTATTGATGGAACATCCAGTAGTAATTTCAGTAGGCATCAACCTCTTGGGTGACCAATATGTGTCTGAAGCAAAGCAGTTCCCATGGCAAAACTGTGAGGACAAGGAAATAGTCCGGGTTTCCCAATTTACATAAGGGTTATGTCTTATGAACCAAGGAATTCCTAAAATGATAGTATGATTGGGGGATGATATTAGGTCAAATAAGATGTGTTCTTGGTGGTTCCCAAATTGTAAATATAATGTCAGGGTGGTTGTATCGACTGGACCAGAGGGTATTAAGGATCCATCCACTGTGTGAACTTGTTCCGGGACTTCTTTGGGTCGTGTTGGTATTTGTTGTGGCCCAAGTCTTATCCATATAAATGCCACTAGCACCACAATCAAGCAAAGCCATTGTTCTTTCTTCACGACCGTCAGGCAACTGTAACGTAACAGGTAACATAAACAAAGTGGTGGCATTGTCCTTGAATGAACTGATGGAAGGTATAGCAGATGACCCCGTCTCCTCCCTTCTTACAGAGGGCGGGAAGAGGCATTTCTCGATGGCCTTGAAGGACGAACGGGACAGGTACAAAGCATTTGACCAGCAGCACCACAATACAGGCATAATCCTTTCTTCCGTCTTTCTTCCCGCTCGCTGACGGAAAGTGGGCCTTGATGGATGTCACATAATGCTTCTTCAGCAGAGGCCTCCAATCCTGGACGACTAAACATCTGTTTGAACCAATTCACGAAGGCTGGATAGTCCCACAATACTGGGTCATTAGATGATTCCATCAGGGTTGCCCAGGCCAAGGCAGGACCAGATAGCGCACTGATAAGATATCCCACCTTTGTCTTGTCGTAGGAGAATTGGGTGGGTCAGAAGGCAAAATACACAGTTAATGCATCGAGGAACTCTCGCAGTTTAGTTGGTTCACCGGAGAAGATGGAGTAGAGGTAGAGACGTCTGGAACATCTGCACTGCGGAAAGCCAAAGCCTGTTGTAAAGCAGCATTCTCATTGCGTAATTGTTGCAGTTCCTGAGTCTGTTGCTGAATGGTTGCCAGAAGAGATTGATCAGGATCTGCAGCAGTCGCCACTGTATCATCCATGGTGTTAGACGACGTCAGGAGTATTGGGCGCTGCAATCTGTCACGACTTACATGCTGCTTCAACCTGGAGTCTGCAGAACGAGTGGCGAGGATCTTGTTCCTGAATGTTCGGCCTTGGCCCAGGTAAGGGCAACTCTTTCTGGTAGCCACGGTGCTGCAGGCAATGGAAACACCAAGAGCAGGCCGTGTCCCTCAGAAATAGTGCCAGAGGGAAAAAACCCTGAAAGGGGAAAAAACCTCCAAAAAGGGAAGGTTCCTAAAACAGGAACAAAATGAATAAGTAAATACAGGAGCAAAAGTACAGGAGAAAACACTGGAACAGAAGAGAGCCAGTATAGAATAGGAGGAAGCAGGAGCGAAGACACCATCGAAACAGAAAGTGTTGCAGCGCAAGGAGAGAAAGAATCACAGCCCTTAAATACCAACACACAGGAAGGGACCAACAGGAAGTACAAGGACACCATGTTAGATAGGGAAAAACACATAAAACATAATGGACTAGGAGCCATAGGGGGTAGGGAACAAGGAATGCTGGGAAGAGAGGGGTAATATGGGAAAAGACATAAAGGAAGGCATAACAAAACAACAGGAAAGGAAGACGAAAAGAAGAACAGGGGAGTGGGGGAGGTCAGACCTGCCTGGAAGTGTGTCGCGCTAAAAAAGAACGAGGCCCCATGCCCAATTTGGGGCCTCGAAATGTGCACAGCAGGCTGGGGACGCGGCGCGTCTTCAGACCGCGTGCTGTGGTCCAAGCCGAATGTTCGGCTCGTGCCACGCGCAGCGGCACGACAATGATAGCCACAGCACTGCTGAGGAGGTGGTGGGAGTTTTGAGTGAACTCTGATACATTTAATATGTCAGAAAACCTGACTTAATCATTCGTGAAGCTGCTGTTTTACCCAGTGAACTCTATATGACTGCCCTATGCTGACCATGAGCTGGGCAGTGAGGGGCTGTTGTGTAACAACATTTGTTCTGCACTTTCTTTACTGACAAAAATGTAGGTTTAGCTCTACATTCCAATTTCTCTGTCGTTCAATAACAACAATTAAATGAAATTTTAAAAATGGGTTTCCTAGATACTATAATACACTTTGTAGCATAGTAAATAAAAATATTGAGGTATGCATTACTATTATACATTGCATATTACTGTATCAACCAAACATTCAATTAAGTACATTGAGATGTATGATTTAATCCCAGCATTGTCAAAGAAAGCAAGGAGGTAATGTAATGTTTAGATCAATTGCTGATAATCTTCACTACAACACTTCCACATTCTTTTCCCATTACTTATGTACTGCAGTTGACATGCATCAACTGTTGCTGAACCACCCCTCCCAAAAGTTTTTCTTCATTCTTAACTAAAAAATCCTGTTCTTTAACTCTACCATCTTTACGGTTTAAAGGGGTCACCATTCCCTCCCTTGTATTTCTTGATAACTTTTTAAAATCCTCCACCATCAACGAAGATACTGGGTGGGTAGGAGGGAACATAAGTACTGGGACAAGGAATGCAGAATCTGAGTAATGAAGATTACCTGTATTTAATCTAAACATTACTTCCCCATCCTGAATTCCTCATTCCATTCCTTACTTATTGAAGAATACCAAACCATTTAATGTCTTCTTTGCAACCTCACTTAAGAAAAAAGATACAATCAGTTGAGCCAGGAATATAGACTAATAACAAAACATATAAAGATTTTCACCCTTCTGACCAAACAAAACAAATGTCTGTATCAAGGTTGAATAACCCCTTCAAAACATGTGTACCCAACTGTAATCCAGAACATCTAATGGTTTACAAATGTTGATGCATTTGCCCAAGTTGCTGTAGCACAAATGTCCTTTGTAGAGGTATCTGCCCACTTTGACTATGATGCTGCTGTGCCTCTTGCAGAACAGGCCCTTATAGTACATGGAAGAGAAATACCAGACTTAAATTGTGACAGCATAATCACTTCCTTTACTACATCCTGTTCCGACCATGAAATAGAGAGATTTATTACCTTACTCCTACGAAACTCCAAATTTACTTTTGCAATGGAAATTTAGCCTAATCTCAAGACTATCCTATCATCAAACATCTTAATATGAGGAGGATCACACATCAAAACATTCAACACCCCCAAACATCTAGATGTAGTTATGACCAGATTGATTTTAAGGCATGTGGAAAGTAGGCAATTGTTCAGGGCCCTTACCTTCCAAGAGCCCACCTACAAATGTTATCTCTGTCTCTATTTCACCTCTGTCTAATCTATTTCTTTCACATTCCCTCCTTCTCTCCCTACCTCTACCCCTGACTACCTCTCTACTGAGTGTCATATTAAGGGGTTTAGGGATCCAGAGCAAGAGATATTTCAGTTGATGCTGTGTACCCTTGTTAAAGCTTAACATTTTATATAGAACTCTTTGGTGTAAAAGGGGCATGAATTATCAGGCACAGGGTAATAAAATCCAAATATGTTCCAGGCAGGGGCCCGTAAATATGTCTTGCCCGGGTCCACTAAATACCTTAAGATGACACCAGTTATGGCTTACAAAAATACAGTGTTTAAGTATACAAATAATTCCAAAGCTTGAACTAAAGGTTCACAAAATGGCCGCTACAAAGCTGACAACACCATCTATAAATCGTGGCAGCAAATTCATTTCTAACCTTGTGTCTTAATACTTCAAATCCCTTGAATATTCTTGCCACTCAGCCTTCTATAAATGTGAGGAAATTCCAGTGAGATCTAAAAGCTTTATTAGCAGCTCATTGTAACCTCTAGGTTGCATCTGACTAGCCTTTACCAAACCCTTCTGCAGAAACTGAAGAATACCTTCTGGGACACAATGAAAACTTCTAAGCCCTTTCCAGTCAATTTCCAGATTGCCAATCTTCGATGCTGAAGTGACATTTGCGGTAGCAACTGTAGAAATATTGTACCAGAGTGCCAAAGAACAATCCATATGTCACCAACCAGCATTTCCTTCAGAAGAGGCAGCTGTTACCTCCTTGGCCAATAAATACAAACCATTGTGACTTCTGCCATCTCCGTCTGGATTTTGGATAACTGGTGCAAGATTAGAGGAATAGGGGGGGGAGATATACATTAGGCAGCTCGGCTACGGCCTCTGGCCCATTGCCACTAGATCTTAAAATTTAGGGAGCTGCCAGAAAAGGAAGGCATTGTGATAGTCTGCACATAAATATACTTTCGGAATCTCAAACCTCTTGCATATCTCTTGAAATCCTCTCCATCATTATCATACTTTGGGGGTGGCCAGGAAGAAGAAGCTGATTATGGATTATGAACAAGATCAATGGAAGAATCAGCTCTTAAATAACACAAATCTGGCCCCTTGTTCTGCCGCTTTCTATTAAAGGCTTCTTAGATGGATTTCACCAACACCTGTAGGTACTTCCCCAACATACTCTTTGCAAAATCCTCACATTTCGCTCAGGAAGTCTTTTTAGGAATTCTGTGATTTCCACTCTGTGTATGCAGGGGTTGGCAACAAATGTCTTCATTTCTGAGACTGCATCTCCATCTTGTCAGGTAAGCAAACACCAAATAAGGCATACCCCCTCATTCAAATTCACTGAACATATGGGTCAATGTTCTGCTTGCTCCAATGTACTGCCTGCTGCAAATGGTTGACCTTGAGGGATCCCGCCCTGACTCCTACAAACTGGTGGGCTGTTCCTCCGCCTGTCTGTTATCGTGGGCCCCCTTTTCGTGTCTCCAAATAAAACAGGTCGATGCTCTGCTTAGCATGGACTTCCACACTGTGTTAAACCTAAACAGGTTGGTACCCCCTTATAATTATGGTGCCTGCACCACATACACAGGAAAGAGGATCGCTAAAATACACCATGCCCTTAGTTCCACCGTCAAAGCCCAATACCCCACGTGGTGAAAAGTGAGATGAATGATACATAAAATATAGAAAAATAGTTCTATGTACAGGTCAAAGCACTGAGTGATGGGCAAAGAAAAGAAAGATCGCTTCCTAAGGAAGGTACAAAAACGAAACAGGAAGTACAAGAGAATGATGACTCTTTTACAAGGTAAAGTGGGTGGAGTTAAGGGACTGTTTTCTACTTAAGAGCATAGAAAGATGCTTGGGAGGGGTGGTTTGTCAGAGGTCGGTCCTCTTAATTGCAATCAGAAAGGAATGGAACAAGGAATTGAGGAGGGGGAATAAGAGTGAGAAAAGGCCTCTTTTTGACAAGGTTAGCCCCCACATTTTGCCTGATGTATGATGTAGCCTAGAAATTGTAGTGCCCAGGGCCCCTTCTAACAAGGGTCATTAGGCCAGAGCTCTCTCCCTAAAACTGTTGTGATGCATTGGCACAACTGGATACACCTTTAGCTACCACTATAAGTCCATAGTAAAAGGTATTTAGGTACCCAGGGCATGGGGTACTAAGGTTAGGCCCCTGAGGTCAGCAGTACCGATTGTGCCACCCTCTATGGTCATGCTTCCAGATGCACCCAGAACTGCCATTGCAGGCTGAGTGTCCTGGTGCAAGCCTAAAACACAAACTCAAAATGGCACACTGCCTGTGTGACCAGTCCACCATACACTGCCTGTACTATGAATAAGACACCCCTCTGGCAGGCCTTCCAGCCCTAAAACAGGGTGCACCATAGCATATGTGAGGCCACAGCCGCATGAGCAATATGCCCCCATTCTGTCCTTGTCAAACCTGGGACATAGTGAGTGAACAGAGCAGCCATTTTAAAATACATGTGCTGGACACTGGTCAGTGTGAGTTTCACAGCCACATGATGGCCACTCTGAACCCTTGGTTGTTTAGTATTAAACAACTATGAATGATAAATTCACACTGGTACCAGTGTTGAATGTATTATAAAAGGTACCCAGGGTCAACTTAGTAGGGCCACCTGCAAAAGCTAACTACCCTGGCATGGTTGCTGACTGGTTCTATCCAGCGTGCCACTTCCAGACACCCAATCTACAAACCTTGGGGGGAGAGATCCGTTTCTCTGGTTTGTAAAACAAAGCCCTTCCTGAGTGGAGGTGCCAACACCCCCTCCCTCAGGAATGTGCATTGACCTGGCAGTGAGCTTCAAAGGGCTAACCACCTTTGGAACTCGACCCCAGGCCTGCTGCTAGCAGCAGATAGTAACCCCCGTGCAAACCCCCTCTTTTGGCGGGAGCAACAGCAGGAAACTCAAACAAAGGGAAGGAGGAGTGCCCCACCTGGTATGCATTACCCGAAGGAGGTGCCTGCAAGCTGGACATTCCATTTCATTTTCCTGCATCTTGGATGGAAGAAAACTAGGCAATCAGGAATAGGGAAGTGACCCTTCCCATACAAAGTGGTCACTTTAGAGGGTGGAGCCACCCAAAGGTAGGTGACCCATTGGTCACTACCAGGTTTCCCCTAAAATGCCCACTAAATACAATATTTAGTGGGCATCCTGTAGGAAAGCACCCTGTTTTTGGCATGTTACTCCCAATTTCTGCCTGATGTCAGTGTGTTTGACTGTGTCACTGGGATCCTGCTAACCGGGATCCCAATGCTTATGCTCTCTCTTTTTTTTTGTTTAAATATGTTTTTATTGCTTTATCAGCCAGTTGGCAACATTCAAATAAAATACAGAAAATTACACTTTGTTTCAGCGTACATATACATAGTAGTTGTCTTGTTTACGCATTTTACAGGTCTTATGCAAGCACTCTGTCTCCCATCAGGAGTACTATAGAGTGTACTTAACAGTACGCAATTCACTCACCGTGTGTAAAGTTATTAGAGAGATCGAGAAACAAAAAGAGAAGAGCTAAAGATAAGGGTTAGAGCGGTTCGGGCGATCGCAGCCAGGGGGCGAGGGGGGGGGGGCGAGGAGCAACTAGGGAGAGCCAGGTGCCAGAGGGGTGTGCGATCCCCATCCCCAGCTTCGCAGCAATCCCACGTTCCAATCCAAGTGTCACCGCCACCTGCACGATCCCACGGGGTTTCTAGGAAAAAGCAGGGGTCCAGCCCGCGTACAAAAGGAGGGCGACGGTGCAAATATTACAGGCCGGGAGGGGGGATATCGGCGGCACCCATATCCCCAAGGGCCACCACTTGCCAGTGCATTGCAGCCCCCCAAAGGTGTATCTGGGCCATTCCCACAGGGTGTGTTACAATATTTATGTTGATTCATATCCTATTTTGTGCATATCAATGAACATATATAATAGTGTTTTTAAATTTTACTACTGAAATGTCAGATTATATCTTTTACTTGTTATTTTAGGGAGGGCGTTCATCATTTTTATTTTCTGCAGCGGTGACCAACGAGTTCCAAGTGTCTAGGCCTTTAACCAGGATGCCTTTGTCCAATAGGTTCTGTAGTGTCTGCGCTTCAGTCTTAGCCCATCGGATCAGTTCCTCCCGCCATTGGGCGACACTGGGAGCACACAGTGCTTTCCAGTGCATGGCTATGAGGTGCCTGTACAGCACCAATGCCAGGGCAATACATTGATATGTTCGTTTGCGGTTTTTGGGACAAGGTCCTATGCCTAGTAGGCATAAGTTAGGGCTGGGGGATAATGTAGTGTCTGTCCAATCTGCAAGTTAAGATATTATGTCAATCCATGTGTTTCTAATTGGGAGGCATTCCCATGTCATGTGATAGAAAGTGGCATAGTCTGTGCCGCATCTGGGGCATGTCTGTGGCGATAGGGGGAACATGCGCGTTATGCGATGTGGTGATAGGTATGTCTGGTGCACGTAGTTAAACTGCGTGTATTGGAAGCGGGGGTTGCGAGATACCTCATAAATCATTTTCATAGCCTGTTCCCATGAGTTTAGTGTTAGGGGTTCAGGTAACACGCTATCACATCGATTTTTTGCCTGTTCCTGCTTGTGTTCGGACCGGGCTACGAGGATGTTGTGTATATTTGAAATGCTTGTTGGGACTGTGATGTTCCCCAACAACTCGTGGAGCAGGGGGGAAACATCAGGTTCTAAATTGCCATTCTTCCACCAAATTCGCATCATCTGTCGCACTGTTCTGTAAGCTATGAATCCGCCTTGACCTAACGCATGTTTATTGGCCAGTGCTTCATATGTTTGGAGTTGCCCGTCTTGGTAGATGTCCCCTAGTGTGTGTATGCCTCTGCTTTCCCATGTGTTCAGACCCACCCTGGTCGCTATTTTCGCCAGTGTCGGTTGAACCAGCAGTGGGATCCTCGGGGAGTATTGTGGGTTTTTGTCGCGCAACAATGCATATTGGCCCCAAGCCCAGTGTGCAGTGGTCAGCAGTATATTATGTGTGTGTTTGGGGTCGACGCGGTTCATGAGATATTGTATGACCTCGGTTCCGTCGAGGTCTAGTAACACCCTCTGTGTTTCCGCGCCGGTGGGGTTTCCAACCCAATTAGATATCCATTGTATTTGGGCAGCTGCATAATAGCCTTCAAATTTGGGGGCCCCCAGTCCCCCCAGTTTAAGCGGTTGAAGCACTTTAATTAACGAAACACGTCTGCGGCCATTGCCCCATATTAGATCCGTTAGTAAGCTGTTCAGTTGTTTGAAAAAGGAGCCAGGCAATTTCAGCGGCAGTGCCATAAAGAAATAGAGGAGGCGTGGTAATACTATCATCTTTGCTATGGCTACTCTGCCCATTGGAGACAGTGGGAGCGAGCACCAGAAGGGCAGGGAGCCCCTAGTTGATCTAATCACTTGCCCGAGATTACCGTCTCTTAGATCATGACTATCATGGTATATATTTATGCCCAGATATTTAAATGTGGTGTAGCACCATTTCAGATCTCCTGGGGTTGAGGGTGTTCTAGATACTTCAGGAACCGGGCGCATAGGGAATATGCACGATTTTGCCCAGTTCACCATTAGTCCGGCCACCGACCCAAATTTTTGTAGGAGATCCAGTAGGCCCGGCAGGGCCGTAGCGTGATCACGTAGGAAAATCAATGCATCATCTGCATATAAGGATACTATCCGATGTGTTCGGCCATCCAAAACTCCCCATGCTGGGGCCATTGTGCGTAGACGGGTGGCCAGTGGCTCGATATCAAATCAAATCAAATCATTAACATTTATAAAGCGCGCTACTCACCCGTGCGGGTCTCAAGGCGCTAGGGGTAAGGGGGGGTTACTGCTGCTCGAAAAGCCAGGTCTTGAGGAGTCTCCGGAATGCGGAGTGGTCCTGGGTGGTCCTGAGGCTGGTGGGGAGGGTGTTCCAAGTCTTGGCTGCCAGGAAGGAGAAGGACCTCCCACCCGCCGTGGAGCGGCGGATGCGAGGGACGGCAGCAAGCGCCAAGCCAGAGGAACGGAGGAGACGGTGGGGGCGTAGAAGCTGAGTCGACGGTTGAGGTAATCCGGTCCTGTGTTGTGGAGGGCTTTGTGTGCGTGGGTGAGAAGTCGAAAGGTGATCCTTTTGCTGACTGGGAGCCAATGCAGGTGTCTCAGGTGTGCGAAGATGTGGCTGTTGCGGGGTACGTCGAGGATGAGGCGGGCCGAGGCGTTTTGAATACGTTGCAGGCGTTTTTGGAGTTTGGTGGTGGTCCCAGCATAGAGGGTGTTGCGGTAGTCCAGGCGGCTCGTGACAAGGGCGTGGGTCACGGTTTTTCTAGTGTCAGCGGGGATCCAGCAGAAGATCTTGCGGAGCATGCGGAGGGTGAGGAAGCAGGCGGATGACACGGCGTTGACTTGCTTGGTCATGGTGAGAAGAGGGTCCAAGATGAAGGCGAGGTTGCGGGCGTGGTCTGAGGGGGTCGGTGCGATGCCGAGGGCCGTGGGCCACCAGGAGTTGTCCCAAGCGGACGGGGTGTTGCCGAGGAAGAGGACTTCCGTTTTGTCAGAGTTCAACTTTAGGCTGCTGAGCCTCATCCAATCTGCGACGTCCTTCATGCCCTCTTGTAGGCTGGTCTTGGCGCTGGCGGGGTCCTTGGTGAGGGAGAGTATAAGTTGGGTGTCGTCGGCGTAGGAGGTGATGATGATGTCGTGCTTGCGTACGATGTCGGCGAGGGGGCTCATGTAGACATTGAAGAGTATTGGGCTGAGCGATGAGTCTTGAGGTATGCCGCAGATGATCTCGGTGGGGTCTGAGTGAAACAGTGGGAGGTAAACTCTTTGAGATCGGTTGGAGAGGAAGGAGGCAATCCAGTCCAGGGCCTGGCCTTGGATCCCGGTGGAGCGGAGGCGGGATATTAGGGTGCGGTGACAGACGGTGTCGAAGGCAACCGAGAGGTCGAGGAGGATGAGGGCGACTGTTTCACCGTTGTCCATCAGGGTTCTGATGTCGTCTGTGACTGAGATGAGGGCGGTTTCAGTGCTGTGGTTGGTTCGGAATCCGGTTTGTGAAGGGTCGAGCAGGTTGTTGTCTTCCAGGAAGGTGGTAAGCTGTTTGTTGACGGTCTTCTCTATTACCTTGGCAGGGAAGGGGAGGAGCGAGATGGGGCGGAAGTTTTTCAGGTCGCTAGGGTCAGCCGTAGGTTTCTTTAATAGGGCGTTGACTTTGGCGTGTTTCCAGCTTTGCAATAGCTAGTGCAAATAAGAGCGGGGATAGTGGGCATCCCTGTCTGGTACCTCTTTCTATGTTAAATGACTCGGAGATCGTGTCCCCTGTCTTGACCCTAGCCGTTGGGCTAGAGTATAACACTCTCACCCAGCCAATATATGTTTGCCCAAAGCCCATGCGGCAAAGTGTCTCTATTAGGAACGGCCATCCCAACGTATCAAACGCTTTTTCTATGTCCAGTGACACTGCCACTTGGTGCCCTTCGCCTTCAGGGGAATTCCCCATCAGGCGCAGTAAGCTCCTGATGTTACTAAACGTGCTCCGACCAGGGATGAAGCCCGATTGGTCTTGGTGGAGCAATTCCGAAACACAGGGAAGCAGGCGGTTGGCCAGTATTTTGCCTAATAGTTTGCAATCTGTGTTTAGCAACGATAATGGCCTGTACGAACGTACGTCCAATGGGTCGCGGCCTGCTTTTGGCAGTACGGCTATCAGCGCCTCGCGGCACGTACCAGGGAGCTGGCCCAGTTTTAGAGCTTCCTTTAACATTGTTAGAAATGGGGTTAATGTCTGGGATGGAAATGTGCTGTAGTATTCAATGGGTATACCATCACTGCTGGGTGCCTTACCATGTGTTAATTGCTGCAAAGCTCATTGGATTTCAGTTATGTCTATTGGTTTATCTAGCTCTGTGACCTGTATGGCTGTTAAGCGGTTCAGGGTGATACCGCTGAAGAAGTAATTTAGTTGTGCGTTGGTAGGTGGAGGACGTGCCTGGTATAACGAGCTGTAGTACTCTCTGAAAGCGTTGTTTATCTCCGCCTGTGTGTTAACTATCAGTCCTGTTTCCAGCCGAATGGCGCCTATGGGAGGATTTCGGCGCTCATTGTTTGTGAGCCATGCTAGTAATTTACCGGATCTGTCGGCTTCCGCATGTGTGCGGGCCATGTAATGTCGGTAGTCGAAATGTCTGAGACGGTTATCCGTCTCCGTCCATTTGGAGCGTATGCTAGTGAGCTGCGCTTGTGTTATCATGCCTTTTGCAAATTCACGTTCGGATGAGTGGATTTCTTGTTCTAATCTTCGGAGCTCGCGCGTGAGTGTTTGACGTACTCCTACTGTCGTTGATATACATACCCCACTTATACCTGTCTTGTGTGCATCCCATTCAATAGCCCTAGAGCTAGTTGTCCCATCGTTTTACGTGAAGTATGTTGGGATGTACGTGGCTATGTCTTCTCTGAAAGGGGGGTCTTGTAATAATTGGGTCTGCAGTCGCCAGGTTGGGATACAGGAGCGGGAGGAGGTTTTAGGTTTTTTCTTCTTTTTGGAGGTGGCGGTAGTCCATTCTTCCGTTTGTGTATCTTCCTTGGTAGGGTCAGCCAATCCTTTAGCATGAATCCATGTCCATGCATCTTCAGGTGTTGGAAACATTAGGATTTTCTCATCCATGATTATGCGCGGGCGTGCTGGGAACATGAGAGAGTAAGAGATGTCATTTTCTCGTAGTAGTTGTTTGATCTTGACATAGGCAACTCTCCTACGCTGTACCTCCATCGTATAATCTGGGTAGGCCGTTACCCTGCTGTTTTCCAGATTGATCTGGTTAGATGTTCTGAAGTACTGAAGGACCAAATCTCTGTCCCTGTAGTTTAAAAAACACGCTATTAGTGGACGAGGTGGCGCTCCAGGGCGTGGTGGTCTGTTCGGGATTCTATGTGCCCTTTCTATCACTGGAGTTGTGGCTGGGTCCTGTATTTTGAGTGTGTTTTTCAACCAGGTCTCTAAGAAGGCCTCTGCTTTGGGGGATTCAATTCGCTCTGGAATGCTGAGGAATCTGATGTTGTTACGTCTGGATCTCCCTTCAGCATCTTCAGCCCTGCGTTGCAATTGAGCAATGTCCAGTTCCATTTGTTGCATTTTAGATCTCATGTCGACTACTTCTGGTTGGACCATTTTTAGTGTAGTTTCGGTGTCATGTACCCTTTCTGTTAATTTGCGATGGTCAGCGCGCAGCAATGAGACCTCCGAGGGGCGCCAGCAGGAGTTCCAGGGGTCCGGGCGTCCACGCGCTCCTACTCCCGTTCGAGCTTCGCCACGTTTAGGTGAGGCCCGCGGCTCCACGTAATGGCGGCGGCGCCGTCTCCACGTTTCCGGCGCCTCCGCGAGCACCGCACCCTCCGGGCCGGATCTCCCCCAGGATGTCCACAGGTGTTAGGGAAACTCCCCACACCCGTCTGTCGTGGTTTGAGATGTGGCAGGGCACAGGATCTTAGCTTGTTGGTGGGCCGTGAGCAGAGCTCCTCAACTAAGCGTCCGCTCCGGCAGCAATCTTGGCCATACCCCCCCAATGCTTATGCTTTGTGCAAAAGAAGAACCACTGGTGAGAAGACAAAGTCAGTATTGCACCAAAGAAGACAGATGCGGAGTCCTGGTTGGTGCAGATGATGTCCCATGCCAGATGGATGAATGCAGTCTGGTTTGCGTCACTGGATTCCGCCAACAAGTCTTGGCACACACAAAAACACACGGTTGGTGGAAAATGGTGCTGCCCGGGACCAGGAGGGACCTGGTACCCTGTACCCAGGAGGGTGGGACAGAGGGGGCTCTCAGCAACTCAGAGAGCCCTCAGAAGACCAGGAAGAATGCACAGGAGTCCCTCAGCATGGGGACAAAGAAGGTGCAAATGGAGGCCCATACAGCACGACACAAAGGATTCCCACGCCGCCGGAGAACAACTCAGGAAGCTGTGTGTCACAGGATGGAGTGCTGGGGGCCTAAGCTGTGCTGTGCATGAAGAACGTCTTGGAAGGTCGCACACAAGCCTTGGCAACTGCAAGTCACACGGTGCACAGGTATACTGCCTTGCGTGGGGAATCAAGCTTTTACTTCCACCAAAGTTGGAAAGCTGGACGTTAGGACTGTCGGAGTCACTTTAGTCCACCACCCGTGTTGCTGGAACCACACCTGTCATCTGGAGAGGGGACTCAAGCCACTGGTTGTTGCTGCAGAGAGGAGCCTGCTGAAGCAGGAAAGTGACTCTGTCACTCCATGGGAGATTCCTTTGGTTCTTCTGGTGCAGGCTGAAGACAGGCAGTGCTCGGAGGATGCAAGACCTGGAAACTGTTGCAGTTGCTGGCAGAAGCTGAAGATACAATGTTGCAGAAGTCATCTTTGCTTCTTTGTTGCAGTTTTGTAGAGTTCCAGGAGCAGTCAGCGGTTGATCCGTTGGTAGAAGATGAAGTAAAGGATGAAGAGGATTCCTGCTGGAGTCTTGCAATCTGAATCTTAAGAAACACCCAAAGGAGAGACCCTAAATAGCCCTGAGAGGGAGGATTGGTCACTTAACCAGGTAAGCACCTATCAGGAGGGGTCTCTGACGTCACCTGCTGGCACTGGCCACTCAAATGCTCCCAAAGTGCCCCATCACCTTGGAATCCAAGATAGCAAAACCCAGGGACACTCTGGAGGAGCTCTGGGCACCACCCCTGGGGTGGTGATGGACAGAAGAGTGGTCACTCCCCTTTCCTTTGTCCAGTTTTGTGACAGAGCAGGGACTGGGGGTCCCTTAATGGGTGTAGACTGGATTATGCTAGGAGGGCATCATCTGTGCCCTTCAAAGCATTTCCGGAGGCTATGGGAGAAGACCCCTCCCATGCCTGTAACACCTATTTCCAAAGGGAGAGGGTGTAACAACCCTCTCCTAAAGGAAATGCATTGTTCTGCCTTCCTGGGATTGAGCTGTTCAACCCCAAGGAGGGCAGATGCCTGTCTGTGAGGTGGCAGCAGCTGGGGCTGCCTGGCAAACCTCAGAAGATGATATGGCAGTACTGGGGGTCCACTGTGAAGCCCCCAGAGTGCACAGGATTGTGCGACCAAAACTGGAATCAGTATCGGGGCACAATTCCCAGTTGTTAGACACCTTACTTGTCCATATTCGAAGATACCATTGTGAAGCTGTACATAGGTATTGACCTATGTCCAGTGCACACATAAAATGACATCCTCGCACTCACGAAGTTTGGGAAAATGGGCCTGGACGATGTGGGGGCACCTCTGCTAGTGCTGAGGTGCTTTTACGCACAGGTACTTTGCACCCAGCCTTCAGGGTTAGAAGACCTAATATATAGGTGACTTATAAGTGACCTGGTGCAGTGAAAATGGCTGTGAAATAGTGCATGCACTATTTCACACAGGCTGGGCTCCCTATGGGTGGCAAAATAAATGCTGCAGCCCATGGGGATCCCCTGGAACCCCAATGCCCTGGGTACCTAGGTACCATATACTAGGGACTTCTAAGGTGGGACCAGTATGCCAATTTGGAGTGAAATACTGAGTTACCAGTATGTGGTGAGAAATGTAGAAACAGAGAGAGCATGAGCACTGGGGTCCTGATTAGCAGGACTCCAGTGACAATTTAGAAAACAGTGAAACATACTACGGCAGGCCATAAACATAAACACTGGGGTCCTGACTTGCAGTATCACAGTGACACAGCCAAAAACATACTGACATCAGGCAGAAATTGGGGGTAAAATGCCAAAAAGAGGGTACTTTCCTACAAGGGAGCATCTTGCTCATGGAACGATAAGGTTTGGTGTGGTTGTGGCCTGCTAGTGGCGATATGGACCTGCGATACACCCTTGGGGCGCTTTGCGGCTACATAGGGGCTCTTTGATCTTTGTTGACGATGTTTCCCTAGTGTGAGGGGCTATTTGAACTTTCCTGGTGTGCATCAGGGTTTTTCTAAACTTGACTCCCTCTTTGCTCCAACAGGCAAAGTGGGGGTGGTAACCAGAGCAGAATATTTAGTACAAGGATTATCAGATCATTCCCTCCTCTGGGTTTCTGTGAGGAGGAGAAGGCGAGTAGGGTCAGAGGGATGGAAGTTGAATGCCTGGGACCTAAGAGATACAAATGAGGTGTGAGAAATATAAATTGACACAGAACTGTACTTGTCTGAAAACCTGGGCTTATTGGAATCCACCCTGACACGTTGAGAGGCATATTAAGAGGTTATTCGGGAGTGAGCACAGAATATACTCGCACGTAAAAAAAGTTGGAACAGATTGAGGCACTAGAACACCAGTTGCAAACCCTGGAATACACACACCGGGGTCATCCTAC
This sequence comes from Pleurodeles waltl, assembly GCF_031143425.1. NCBI lineage: Eukaryota > Metazoa > Chordata > Amphibia > Caudata > Salamandridae > Pleurodeles > Pleurodeles waltl. The sequence continues at coordinate 346,359,932 of NC_090450.1, read as the reverse complement.
TCCGCAGATTCTCCGACAACTTGAGGTGCTGTGAACAGAATACTGGGAACTAGCCCTGGGAGAGGCAAGGCAGAATCAACTGGCCATCCATTGCCATCTCTATGATACTGGTGATAAGGCAGACAAACTGCTGGCATGGCTCAGCGAAAGAGAGTCAGAGGCGCGCTTGGTAGGCACCACCACATCCGCCATGGGAGAGTCCTTTATGGCTGACACCCAAATAGTGGGGTACTTTGCCTGATATTGTGCGGATTTCTACAGAGTGCGTACGCTGCCAGGAGGTGACTAAATCCTGAAATTGTCTTGCAGCAGTGGCAACTCTAGTTCTCTCTGCAGAGCACCACATGGATCTTGAGGTGGAAATAGACCTTTCTGAGGTACAGCCTTCCATCTTAAGGGTTAAACCTGGGAAGACCCCTGGGCCAAGTGGTATTTTCAAAATGTACATTGGCACACTAGGACACCATCTCCAGAATCTGTTTCAGGAGGCGAGAAAAAGGGGGAGGATGCCACCAGACCTCCAGTATGTGGCTATAACTGCAGTATATAAGGAGGGCGCAAATCTAGAATCAGCTGTGATACCACAACCCAATTTACCTCCTAAATGTAGAGTCTAAGATGCTAGCCACAAGCATGGCGACTAGGTTGATCAAATTTATAGCCCCACTGATACATGAGGACCAATCAGGCTTGATATCTGGCAGATCCACTTGACTTAACCTGCAACAACTGCACAACTGGCTGGCAGAGTTTTGAGGCAGGAAGACACTCCATGTTTTTCTTTCGCTGGATGCGGAGAAAGCATTTGATGCTATTTATTGGCCTTATTTGCAGGAACACTAGAGAAATTAGGTTTTTGTCCTAGATATAGGCAGTGGGTAGCATTTCTATATCAAGCCCCGACTGCGGTGCTGCGAGTGAATAGGATCCTCTCGAAGACGTTCCCGATTGAGCGGGGTCCACAGCAGGGGTGCCCCTTGTCCCTTCTCTTCCTTGCCCTCAAACTGGAACTGTTGGCATGAATGATCAGCGCTCACTCTTCTATTTGGGGATTCCCGGTCTCAGAATCCAGCCCATTGCATGAGAAAATCTCACTCTATGCCGATGATATATGTCTGGCTCCAAACCTTGGGAAGGTGTATACTACCTTTCAGGGAGATGCAGAATGCTGGCGTGGACTGCCTCTGACTATTCTGAGGAGGGCTGACATCTTTAAGATGGTTACACTCCCCAAGCTTATGTTTAGCCTTCAAAATAGGTACTATACTATCCTTGAGGGGATGCCTAACAACATAGACAGAGAGGTGAGGATGCTACTGTGGAGTGGGAGGCAGCCCAAGTTGGCAATGAGGCCACACCAGTGGAACTGTTACAACTGAGGGATATTGATTTTAGATGAGCAGGCCTATTATTGGGCTTCACACCTGATACCCATCAATGACTGGATGTTTGCACGATGGGATGACCCAGCTTACATGGTAGAGGGGGCCAGGCCACTGACGCGCTCCCCCCTACATTTTATATATGATGGTGCCTGTTTGGGCTGGTTACTGTCGATGACACAGGTGAGATTGGGAGCATGGCGAAGAGCATCCAAGGCTATGGGTTGGGTGTCTAACGTTACCAGGGAACCACCACTGTGGGAAGGGGGTATGAAAAGCGAATTGGTGAAATTACAAGGGTTTGAGCCCTAGGACCTGATCAGCATCTCCTAAATTGGTGACATACTGGAAGGTGGGGCCCTCATGCCCTTCCCCTCTCTGAGGCCGGAATACTTCCTTCACCAAAATCAGTACTTGGAATTTGCACTACTCTGGCATGCCTGGATGGCTGAGGGGTTAGATGCGGTCGACATACCTTTATATGCCTCACATGAGGGTAGGTTGCTTATGGAGGAGCTTGGGAGTAAGGCCATCTCACACACTTACAAAACTATAAACAATAACATCCCTGACACACTAGGTCCACTGTTAGAAAAATGGGTGGCAGACATTGGAGAGATTGATGACACTGATTGTGTGGCAGCATTGATGCATCCCAGGACATTGCAATATAGTCAAGGCTCCGACTAATACAGTTTAAGGTGCTCCATTGGGCCTATTATGACCGTGCCAGGTTGCATGGTGTAGAAGCATACTGCCATTACAGACAACACATTTGAAATGGCCATTCCACTTGCACAAACATACAGTTTTACTGACAAACCTACACAGCGCAAAAACGATAATGTGTGGAGATAGCATCACCTAGTGCATTGATTTGTTTTGATTGTATTAAAATATTTTTTTCTACTACACTTCAGAATTACAAAAAAATTGCTTTGTTGGTGCTTTCCTAATTCTGATATATTGTTAAATATATTTGCACAGTTAATTAACAGGCATACTAGGAAACAAATAACATCCTATAGCCCTTTCTCCAGCACATCCCCAGTATCCAGCAAGATTGTCACATAAATCAAGTCAGAGAAAAAAATGTACACACCAAGCTCCCTCCAATGACATGTGACCTCTGTCTTTAAATGCTGAGCAAAAGTGACAAGCTAAGAACAAAATACCTGTTTGCAGAAAGCAAGCACTTGTGGAAGAATGCAAGGAGCGAGTCAGAGGGGTGGTAAACAGGATATGCTCCATGGGAGGGACAATGACATGCTGGCCAGCCTAAAACAAATAAAGCCAGCAAATAGAAAGCAAGCAAATGTGAATTACAAACATCAAAGCCAATGGTAAACAATGGGCAGAATGCATTCCTAGGAAAGCTTCCAGAATTTTCCCTAGAAGTCTTTGCAAACCAGATAGCTGCGCTGACCATTTGGCTTCGGCCTCAGAAAAACTCAGTCTGTCACTTCACTAGTGCTTAAAAGACAACTAATGATTTAGAGGCAACTTTCTAACTTTTCCAAGCCCTGTATTCAGGAGATATGCGAGCACAGTAAAATGTTTTGCAACACATGTTAAAATGAATAATTGCATTGACAACCATTTATATAGTACACTTGTTAAACTTTACAGTTTTTATTAGTACTTAAGGATGTCCTTTTTAGGAAGCATAGAATGATGAAATATGGAGAAAAAAACAGATAGTGCATTTCTACACTTACGTCTTGCAGCTTTCATGAATCTCCCTGATGTAGGTTGAAACTCGCTGAGCTGTATTACCAAGATTATCAGTTATGACCTGTAGGTAACATATGATCTCTGCAGAAAAGCAGGAAGCCACTAAGCTTTCTACATAAAATACAAACCTGTGACCTGCATGTTACATGTATTTCTATGTAGCAGGAATGTTAACCCTTCTAAGCTATTTTGTGATGCATTGGACCTGTGGCTAGACTGCATACCAACCCTTCCAGCAAGTGCACAGTCCCCAGATTCATCCTATTGTTACTATACTCTGGAAATTGATGGGTACAAAAAGGTATGTGCAAGAGGAGCGTTAAAGCATAAAATATTTCATTTTCTTTGGAGTAGAATTTTTTTTAATGAATGCATAAGTTGACTGTCAAACTCCCTACCTCCCTTGTAGCTCAACATTTTTTCTGCTGCCATCCCATGACCCTTTTTCGATGGAATCCCAAAGCATTTGATCAATTTCCAACAATGACACACAAGAACTAAGGGGGTTATTCTAACTTTGGAGGAGTGTTAATCCGTCCCAAAAGTGACGGTAAAGTGACGGATATACCACCAGCCGTATTACGAGTTCCATAGGATATAATGGACTCGTAATACGGCTGGTGGTAAATCCGTCACTTTTCCGTCACTTTTGGGACGGATTAACACCTCCTCCAAAGTTAGAATAACCCCCTAAGTCTGTGTTCACACATGTAAAGGAATGATGAGTTTGTTTTCACAAGCAGTTTGGTCAATCTGCACTCTCTGTCGCCGTTGGTTAATATTGTTGTTGTGTAAAATTTGGTATCTCTGGGATATTGTGTATCTCCTTTTCTAATGTCAGAGGGGTCTTGTGATAGGAGTACAAAGAGCCGCGGCCTATCCTTGTTCAGGTCTATACTGCTCTCAATTATACTAAGAGGACACAATGCCAGAAAAATGCAGCACTCTTAGTCTCAATAATGAATTTATTAAGGCATTTCTCAATATCAAATAAAAGTCATACGGTATATGAAAATAAGCATAACATAAGTACAACTCAAATGGAGCAGAACATGTGTATATACAAAGATAAATGCATATATCAAGTGGTCAAGACTTAAAAAGAAATGTGCAATACATCAACAGAGCAGAGCATGAGCTAAATAAGCAAGATTTAGAATACACCACCAATGGAGTTGACATCATCCTCGCCAGCGCGACTGGGGAACCCTTGATTCAGTCAAAGAAGAGACCCCCAATTGGGATCACAAACCAGATTCTGTGCATCGCATCCATCCATAAGCGAGCTCTTACCTGAGTACCAAGTCTCCCTCTCTTTTATACCTTAAAACACCTCAAGAAGAAGGTTATAGCAACCCCCTCCCCTCTGTTATGAAATTAAATGCTGGCTGTACTTCATCTGCATAAAAAAACATAGAAGGTGGCCAGGCTCCCAATGTTTGTTCTGAGACAGATTTGTACCTTCCTCTGGTAAAAAACAGTCTCAGCCTTGTGAACTCCTATCAAGTCCACATCCCACATAATATGTTCCAGCACTGTCCGACTCTTTGCTAATGAAGAGAAAAACATGCTCGTAAGGAAAAACACCTGAGCTGCCCTGCAAATAGAGCAGGGCACAAAATGGAGTTACTCGAGCAAAATAATGGTTAAACCTAAATTGCATCACATGGTCAGACAGCCAGGTGCTGTAGTTGCACTAAATGTGCAGGCTCCTGGCTGCCTGAGCTGATCTTTGCCAGGCTGAGGATTTCACAGCCCTGTGGGCTCACAAAGCAAGTACTGTCATAGCACTCCCTGGCACTCAAAGAAACCACTTTGAGTGTGGCTGTACTCCTTGTGAACAATCTGAGTGTTGTCACTGACAGCAAAGTTAACCACTGGTTCAGATGGGATGACCTACTGCACCATGCTATCATTGGTGGAAGAAAAATGTGAATAACATAACTCTGTGAACATAATTGTATCAGTATAGGGCCAAAGGTTGCATGGTAAAGCAAAAGTTGTCTGCATGCCCCAAAATATAAAGCGGTAGTTGTAGTAGACACAAGAAAACAACCACAAATAGCAAAAAATATAGCAAGCACTTGTGAAATTGCCATTAGGTTCTCAAGTATGTTATACATTGTGTTATTACTTGCCAGCAAATGCAATGTCAACAAAATCCACATTTCCCTATGCAGATCTGACGTTTGACTACTAATTAGACAGATGTTGCTAATATCCACTTTAAGAGTAAAATATTTCTGACACTAGAGAGTTGAGGATTGGAGCCTGCATTGGCCACCAGTCAAGATGCCTGCAATTTGAAGTCATTCTTCCCACTCCTACCTCATGACATCCAGCATTTAAGCCTTATGTGTACTGCTGAACTGAAACTAAAGTAAATTTGAAGGAGGTTAACATTCTGCATTTCTGGAACTGTTTCCAATGTGAAAGGCCCAGTACGTAAATTGTAAAAGAATATGTGCCAGTGCTTGAAGCTCAGCTCAGAAGCCTGCAACCGGTGAAATTAAATGTCAGCATGCCAAATACCAAGGCTGAGTAGTATTAAATCTGCTTCATGTCTCTTTAATCTACAACCGCTGGCAGACACTCCCCACCCATCTGTCCCAGTCTTGCAGCTTCCTGCTGTGCCCCTTCCTGGCATTCTTTTGCATCTTTCTTTTCTTTTTGTGTGTTTTCCCTATCTTGCACCCCGTAAATGTCTAGTGCAAAAAAATAAGTGCCAATACCCCAAAATGAGTGCCAGTGGCCCCCACTGTCAACACCATAGGTATTAAATAGGAATCACCAACTAGAAGGGAAACAGGCTGGCTGCATTCTTATAAGGCTCTAGGATGTCCTGGACCTATCCTTTAAAAGACAAACCAAATAAAAAAAGACTGCTGCAGTGACTGGGACTTGGGTCCCTTTGGGCGAGGTTTTGTGGTATCTGCACAGCTTGAAGTTGGATTTTGGCAACACAGGATGAATGGTAGAGACTTCCAAGTGGGACTACATGTCCCAGAATGCTTTGTGGCCCCAGGAGGCAGTAATTTTCCTCTGCACCTACACCCACTTGACCAGACCAGCGAGCGCTATATAGCGTGTGGGGGCACACTGCAGCACGGGAGCTCTAGAGGCTTCCAAGTGGGACTACATACCCCAGACTGCTTTGTGGCCCCAAGAGGTGGCCATTTTCCTCTGCACCACCACCCACTTGACCAGACCAAGAAGCGCTATAAAGCGCGTGGGGGCACACCGCAGCGCAGGATGCACTAGAGACTTCCAAATGGGACTACATATCCCAGACTGCTTTGTGGCCCCAGGAGGCAGCCATTTTCCTATGCACCTGCACCCACTTGACCAGACCAACGAGCGCTTTATATAGCGCGTGGGGGCACACCGCAACGTGGGATGCGCTAGAGACTTCCAAGTGGGACTACATATCCCAGACTGCTTTGTGGACCCCAGGAGGCGGCCATTTTTCTCTTCACCTACACCCACTTGACCAGACCAATGAGCGTTATATAGCGCGTGGGGGCACACCACAGTGCTGGACGCGTTAGAGACTTCCAAGTGGGACTACATATCCCAGACTGCTTTGTGGCCCCTGGAGGCGGCCATTTTCCTCTGAACCTGCACCCACTTGAACAGACCAACGAGCGCAATAGAGTGCATGGGGGCACACCGCAGCACGGGACGTGCTAGAGACTTCCAAGTGGGACTACATATCCGAGACTGCTTTGTGGCCCCAGGAGGCGGACATTTACCTCTGCACCTGCACCCACTTGATCACACCAATGAGCACTATATAGCACATGGGGGCACACCGCAGCGCGGGGCGCGCCCGGGGAAAGCCCAGGCCACGGGTGGGACCATCCATGCCCGTCAGAGTCCGAAGGAGGCTGGGCAGGACCATCCCCCTGAAAAAAAAAATTACGCAGAGTTTGTAAGTGTTTTTACATTTTTTTAGACTCTGGGTATGACCATATTGTCTTATTCTATCCCTAGGGGATCACCCTCTGGTGTAAGTAACTGCGATGGGCAAAAGGAAAGCAAACTAGGGCGTTGCTGGGGTGGCACACAGTAAAAAACACAAATGGCAGAAGCATGCAGTAAGTAACTGTGTAATGGATAGGATAGATGACCTCCTAGTTGACTGTGAGGATATTTTGACCTCCTCTCAGGACAGTGCCCCTAAATGTATTCAGAGGGAAGGTTTTAACTCCTACAGGGCATGGCAAACCAAGTGAGGCTAATACTCATTCATCATTGTCACCAGCGAGTGCGCCTACACCTTCCGGAAGTGAGGCCCTTCGTAGCACCAACTGTTTCAGTCCCTTAATTGATATATCACATGATGATCCTGACCTAAATGTTTTGATGGGTGGGCATCAGACATAGGAGCAACAGACACAAGCCCAGACTTGCCTAATGCTCAGTACATCTCATGTATAAAAGACTTACAATATGAGGTATCTGAGCTCAATCCATGGTTAAATCCTTAATTATAATGGTCAAACAGCTTACATCCGTAGATGTGACATTCAGTAGGGATCACTACCGTAGCACCACGCTGAATCCCACAGGGTCCTCAACACTTCTGACCAAATTGCCCTCGAGCACGGGTAACAAGACCTGCAATTGCGCTCCTCCCCCGTTGCAGTAAACCTGGTGCCCAGCATTGGTCACCCTACATTGGCCGGTGGGATCATGAATTCTAGCCAGGCCCGACAAACAAATAACTAAACAGGGTTGACAAACCAAGTCTTCTTCATCAATTGCCTAGATTAATGAAAGATAATGTTCCAAATTACGCTGGGCAGCCTTCTCCCAGTTGGTCTAATTCTAACTACACGGTCCTAATGATTAATGACCCCAAACTATGCCTACCAGCCCACAGGGAAGGGGTGATTCTGTGAGAAACAAGGCAATCCACTGGATTTGTCATGCATGGGGCTGTTACTCCATAATACGTGAGGACATAATTGATGCAGTTAGAAGGCCAAATTGAGCTGACACTTCGGGATAGGAGCTTGGTTGATAATTTGGTGGCCTTAGATGCAAGGACAAGTGCCCCAGGGTACTCACACATTCAGTGTAAGTATCCCAGTCCCACCGCATGACATGACTGGGTTCACCAACCTCTCAGCGGGCACTTCTTTTAACCTAGATAAGAATGACTGACTCAGTGCACGACCCGACATCCCTGCTGACCTACTACCCCTTCCATGTGATATAACTGCTCCTGGTTCGACTGCTTCTCCTACTGCTGACTGTAAATATATCCTCCCCCTCATCCTGGACATACCCAATCCATCGATTCAGGACCACTTGGTTAATTCTGAACGCACCGCTCCTGAGTGTAATACAAGGATAGCATTCTGGAACGTGGCAGATCTACTATCTGAGGTTGTTATAGCATACTGGTGTGATTTTGTTAATGGCTTCACCGTAGTCTGTGTACGAGAAACATGGGCAGTAAACCCAATCCGCCTAAATGGTTTCAGAGCTTATACCCCAGCGGAACCAACCAACTCTGGGAGAGCAGAGAGGAGTATCTGTACTTATGTTTCAAACACCCTGAGAGCAGCTAGTATAACTATGCTGACTCTGCAACCCTACCATCACATCATTGTTGGTGAAATATCAGCAAAATCTGGACTTAATTAACTTCTATAACAACATCCCGAAATCTGAGTTGAAAACCATCTTGACTCTACTAAGAAGGGATATTGAAGCTCTCAGGAATAAAAAATTCCAGGATTTGGTATTTCTATGGGGCGAAGCTTTCAATACGGAAGTTTGCACTAGGGCTTCAGAAAAGGCCTGCGACTTAAGCGAAAGGGGTAACGCTGGGCACTCACACTTTACACACTCTACCTGTGGAGAACAACTGAATGATCTTATATTTAATATTGACCTTGCATTCCGTAACAAGATTTGCTGCCCGCCAATCCCATTCACACCTACGTTCAATGAGCATGGAAAAAACTCAGTGATAGATTACATATTGGTCACAAACAGACATGACGCAAGGGTTGAAATTTTCTTTACCCGCACAACTGCATGCAGTGACCATTTCCCCCTAAGCATAGACCTGGATATGGCATCAAGAGATTTTTTATCCCAAGCGCCACTTCCTAACTATTGTACGGTGGGAGTTACGGACATTAACAGGCTCAACGGGTATACCTTGCTCTGGTCAAAGATTGATCCCCAAGAGTTTTAAAAAAAGTTGATCTGTGGTTGTATGCAGGCTTTTGAAAGCTGTCTAGACCTGGGATTTGACCACAAGGATATCATTGAGAGTTTCCAAAAGATTGCTGGGCATGTTAAGAGGGACTAGTAATTAAAGGTAGGGATAGCAGCTACAACAGGACGAGAGGGTGGTTTGATAAACATTGTACCAAGGCCCATAGAACGCTGAAACTAGCACTACAAAAATGACCACGCTGTGCAAACAAAGTCAGGGCGGCTAGGAAACACTACAAGCGGAAAACAGCTTTAAAAGACGATCTGTGGGAGAAACTGCATGAAGCAAGCACGAGTAAAAACCCTGCAGCTTTTTGGCGGGTAAATAATTCACCCTACCTCCAGCATGTTACCGGTCCATGCCTTAAAATAGCCATTAGTGAGGGAGACTGGATTAATCACTTTTCTAATATTTATTTCAATCCTACTGACCGGTCAGGGCTGACAGTAGACGCTGTGTACGATAGTGATCTCCCCCACCCTGTTACCTTACCAATCAAGCTGGCATTCACCTTGGATGAGATCATGGCTGCCTTGAATGCTAGCAAAGCCAGCAAGGCGCCGGATCCAGACTTCATTCTTGTAGCTCTGTTTGAAGCCAACATGACCCTCTGGGGGCCACTTCTTACTCAAGTCCTGAATGCATGTTGTCAAGTTGGTTTATTGAAATCCTGGAGGGAATCAATTATAGTCCCAATCTTCAAAAAGGAAGATAGACATAGTCCAACTTGCTACAGTCCTATCTCTTTCCTAGATTCGATGCTAAAGTTGGTAGGCCACGTTATCTTGAAAAGACTACAGGAATGGGCCGTGGACAAGAATGTTTTATCAGACTTACAGTACAGGTTTTGGGAGGGAGTAGGCACTGTGGAACAGAGTCTAAACCTAAGCATACTGATCGAGAAATACACCACTATCAAACAAGGGAGATTGTACCTTTTTTGTTGTTGATTTAATTGCTGCCTTTGACTGCGTAATTCATAGCAAATTGTGGGCTATCATGGGGAACATGGGTGTGGAACCACCAATCATACAGTTTCTCAGGGAAACATATCATTGATGCAGCGCGAGAGTGCGATACGGACTCAAGGGCGAATGTACCCAGCCTTTTGGAATAGAGAGGGTTGTAAGGCAGGGTTATGTTCTGGCACCCTTTCTCTTCTCTCTATACATTAATAGTCTGGGTAACATATTATCTGCCAATTGTAACAACCTGCCCCAAATAGGCTCCCGGCCTGTCCCCGCCATTTTATATGCTGATGATGCGGTCCTAATGGCCCGAAACCCCCTTGCACTGCAACAATTACTAACATGTTTTGTATCCTATATGGAGGAACTCGGGCTATTAGTTAACAAAAGCAAGACATTTGCTATGAGGTGCGGAAAAGTGTTTCCGAAAACTCCCAGGCTCATGATAAAAGACACCAGAATAGATTATGTTACGTCCTTTTCCTACTTCTTGGTCATGTTTGACGCAAAAGGGAAATGGCAAATGGCAATTAGAACCAGAGGGCTACACTTCCAGAAACATATTGCAGTCTTCTGCAATTTTGTTTGCAAGGTTATTATGAAACCCTCTAGGGAGATACTAACAGTGAATAAGGCCAAATGTATGTCAACAGCCATGTACAGGGCAGGCCTTTGGGGGCATGTAAACAATGTCTCCCTACAGTTGATAGAGAACGCCTTCCTGAAGTATCTTCTTTCTCTCCCACACAGAAGTCCATCACATGTATGCCACTTGGAATCAGAGGTCCCGCTAATTTTAAACCTAGTTAAAACCCAACCGATCTTGCTATGGCACAAGATATGGACTTCTGAGTATACAAAGCTGAACCAAGAGATTATACAGGATTGTCTTAGGTCCTCTAATGTTGGGAAAGTAAAATGGTTGGGCTACGTAAAAACAAATTTGAGTGATCAAGGGCATCCAGACTACTACTATAAACCAGAAACACTACAAGCTATAACAAGGAAAAACCTAAAGGAAGACTGCTAGTCACATTTAGATGAACTGACTCTAACCACTAAACTGCTTAAGCCAAGTGTTCTTAGAAACCAGCTGATCCTAACCTCACCCGGGATGCAACTATATCTAAAGGAGGTGATCCACGAACAGCACAGATTTGTTTTGGCAAGGTTTAGGCTAGATCTTTTCCATCACTTGGTGAGTTTTCCAACCATAAATAACTGGCAGAGGCCTATGGCCAAAGGCCCGTGTGACATGGCCACTGGGCAAAGTTCTTTCCATACGATTCTATTCTGTTCACTGTATAACTCGCCAAGAAAGATACTATTGCTGCCATTACTGAAATCCATGAACTTGAGACAATGTCGACCAGCTTATGTGTTCCTACAGTCTTTGCCAACCATATAAATCTGTAACACCATGTCTAAATTCCTATGGGCTATCCTCAGACACTGAGCTACTGAGAAGTAAATTCCATAACTATTGCCATATGCAAGCTGCTGGATGATCTTAATCATTTTTACTGTTTAATTCTTTGCATTTTTATGATATTATTCTGAACAGTTAAATATATATATATATATATATATATATATATATATATATATATATATATATATATGTACATTTTATTTTCCTTTTAAATATTTTTTGCACAGTGTTTAATTACAAAACCCTGTATTTGACATGTTTTATTTTGTCTCAAAAACATCCACTCTACCTGAGTCTTAATGCTTTACTTATATGTTTGGTTTGTGGTTAATGTATTGACTTTTTTTTTTTTGTCCTCATTCACCCTAGGCCATATGCAAACCTCCTTTTCCTTTTTCAACCGAAGCGCAGGAGATTTTCCTCGGACAGGGGTTGCTTATTACTCTCAAACAATCCTCAGACTGTCCCAATTCTGTGAGGATTTCAGAGCAGGGTGTAAAATCATTGGACAGATGTCACAAATACAAATACAATTCTACTCCAACATTGAATACACAGACATCTATACATCAATCTCCTGATTTCCAATTCATTAATGCTGCCCAAAAATTCCCTCGCGTCCTTTCCTTCCCCCCATCTTTTGATCCAATTCTGCTGTAGAAAAAACATCCCTAAGCCATTCTGAAAGGTTTGGGGGGGGTCTTTAAAATCCATTTTCTGCTAATTTCTTGCCTCCCCAACAGTATTGCATAAAATACAAACTTCTGCAATAGTGTCCTGACCTAACCACCCCTGCTGATCTTGAACTTGCCCAAATATTACTAACTGGAGAGAGGGTTCAATTCCCCGATTCAGTATACATGAGATTGTTTCGCATACTCTTTCCCAAAAGAATCTAATGTCAGGGCATTCCCAAAACATGTGAATATCGGTTGCTTGTAATAAACCACATTTTGGACATCCCACCTCTTACCCTCCTTTCATTTTAGATAGTTTCTCGGGGGAAATATACACTCTATGTAATGTAAAATAGTGATTTTTCCTAAGAGTGTCTGGTTTCACAATATCAAAAAGCATTTTTAATGACTCTTCCCACCCCCTTTTAGCTGCGTCTTCTGAAAGAAAATTCCTCCACAAATCGCTAGGTAATACGAACTCACCATCCACCCCTTCCAGGATCCCCCAATACCAAGAAGACACTCCGTGAGGGCCTCCTAGTGGGCTAGGGGTGATCTCACTCAATGGATTAGGCATACCAACACCTTCCTTTATCCCCTGAGCCCATTTTCTTATTTGTAAAAATTTCCATCTGGACAAAGCACCACCCATCTTTAACTGTAATTCCTCCCAAGAGAGAAGAGTCCCTTCCGAAAACAAATCTCCCCAATATTCTAATCCCGCTTGTCTTCTCGGTAATGCCAAAACATCTCAAAAACATTCTGGGGTTCCCGGGGAGTCCCAGATAGGTGCATCAATGTTATAGTAAGTAAGTTTCGCAGATTGCCTAATCTGATACCAACTTTCTGCCAGCCCTCGCATAGTTTTCAACCTTATCTTTTTGAAAAATTTAGGGTCCCCAAATTTAAACATAAAATTGGTTGAAGCACCGTTAATTCTAGAGGCCATTATCTTAAACATTAAACCCATTGTTGTGGAATCTGACGCAAGAGACAAAAGTCTAAAATATTTCAAAAGAAAGGCCCATGCATAATATTGCAACTCAGGCAATGCTAAACCTCCCTGAACCTTACGCCGACGCAACTTCTTCTGAGAGATTCTAACACCCTTAGATCTCCAAATAAAATTGCTTATGAGGCGCTGCATTTTTTCTATGTGTATTTTCTGCATTGGGAGTGGGGAATAGAAAACAAAAAATTCCATTTTGGAAGAATGCCCATTTTTACCAAGTTTACTTGACCTATTATCGTCAAGGGAAGATGCATCCAACCTTGCAATAAACTCTTACATTCTGCCAACAATTTTTCCTGGTTCCTCTCCGCTAACTGATTAATATCTTGAGGTACCAAAATTCCCAAATATCTCATTTCCTTTTTACGAAAAGCAGACTTATATTTCATATTCCAAGCCATGATCTCTGTTTTTTCAACATTCACTTGATAACCAGACACCCTCCCGAGCTCTTTGGCCAGTTTAAAAATCTCGGGAGATGCAGTATCTAAATTATCTGTATATAACAAAAGGTCATCAGCATACAAAGCGAGCTTTCTTTCCCAGCCCTGACAGCTAAAAGGAGTGATCATCGTATTCCGCCGAATTTTTCTCGCAAATGGTTCGATGTATAAGTTAAATAGTGCAGGGGACAGCGGGCATCCCTGTCTGGTGCCTCTGGCTATAGCTATCGGCCCTGTAAGGTTCCCATTCACCAATATTCTAGCTATAGGAGCCCTATATATCTGGTTCACTACCCCACAGAAGTTATTTCCCAGTTTAGCTTTTTTTTAGCAGAATTTTCAAATAGACCCAGTTTACCTGGTCAAAAGCTTTTGCAGCATCAACCGTTATAATCCCCAAAGGGGATTCCAATTCTACTGCCATATCTATGGCTCCTATTAATTCATATGTTAACTCATGCAAATACCTCCCCTTCGAGAAGCCCTTCTGATCAGGGTGGATTAAGCTGTCTACTACCTTATTTAACCTATCCGCCACTATTTAAGTAAACAGCTTATAATCGCTGTTCAATAATGAAATAGGTCTATAGGAAGAGCAATAAGCTGGATTTTTCCCGGGTTTCGGTATCAATGTAATAATCGCTTCATTCCACGTAGCTGGCATACTTATATCATAAAAAAAATCCTACCAAATAACTCAGTCAAGAACGGGACAATTACCTCACCTAATGCTTTATACAACTCCACCGGAATACCATCCGGACCCGGGGCTTTCCCTTCCGTACCCTTAGCTAAGGCTGCTTGCATTTCTTCCACCGTAATAGGGCCATTAAGAAATTCCTGATTCTGCTGTGAAATTTCTGGTAATATATCCTGAGCTAACCAGTTCTCCACCATTTCCTCTTGCACCTCTGCCTGTTCCGTATACAAGAATGTAAAAAAAATCTTGAAACCCTTGTTCAATGTCTTCTGCACGAGATAATTTAACACCTGTGTCTTCAATCACTATTTCCTTAATGTAACTCCTAACTTGATCTGTTTTAGCTTTCCAGGCAAGTAATTTCCCTGAGTTTTCCCCATATTAAAAATGTTTTAATTTGCTAGCCTCCCATTTCCTAACCATACGTGCCTGTAAAATGTTTGCTATTCGTGTTCTTAACTCAGTCATTTCTGTTCTGCCTATTTCCTCCTGGGCTCCTTCTCCTTTACCAACCAATTTCTTACATTTTACTGACATTTCTTGCTCTAACATATTTATTTCATCTCTAACTATTTTGTGTTTGTAACATGCAATACTCCTAATTTCCCCTCGTATTACAGCCTTAAAGGAGTCCCAAACCGTTGATAACAATGCTGAACCTGTGTTAATCTTGAAAAAAATTCCAGTCTCTCTACGTAGATGTACCAAAACATCCTCTTCCAACAATAATGCGCGCTCCAATGTCCACCTCTTAAAAACTCTTCTCTGTGGGAGCGTCAAATGCACCTTTACCGCAGCATGATCTGATAAATGCGGGGGTAAATATTCAATCCTGTCAACATTTTCCAACAACCTATCATCCACTAAAAAATAATCAATACGTGAAGCATGACTATACTTCTTGTTAAAGAATGAAAAAACTCTAGCCCCCCTTCCCTCCTCCGCCAAATATCGCACAGGCCATACTCCTTCATCATCTTCCTTAAATAATGTTGTGTTTTTGGCGTGCCTAAAGATCGACAAGTATCTGTTCTATCTAATCCATTGTCAAGCACCACATTAAAATCCCCTGTCATGATAACTGCATCTGAAAAATCGATTAACTGAGAAAAAACCCTTTAAGAGGTTCAATATCATCGCAATTCGGGCCATAGAATCCAACCAGAACCAACCTTGCCTCACCAATATGAATTCTTATTATGACCCAACGATCAGCATGATCTGCCCTTGTTTCTAAAATCTCCAATCTAGGTTGTACTCCCTGTTTAACCACAATAGCTACTCCCCTTGTGTGAAAATTGTTGGTAGTGCAGAAACACATTTGTACCCACTTTTGAGCCTTAAATAACTCCTTACATTCTTCTGCAGCCAAATGAGTTTCCTGTAAGATAAAAATCTGTGCCGGAGAATCTTTTAAATATTGTAATCTTGCTTTCGTCCTTAGACCATTAGTATTTCAGGAGAGTAATTTAATCATAGATTCCTTCAACCCCTGACCTTTATTTAATCTAGCCATTCCAAAGTGACCCGCCTTCCCTCTGCCTCGGTGAATGAGGAACTATTTCTACATAAGACTCAAAATCAAAAAAAACAAAAGTAAAAAACAAAACCCTCCTGGTTAATAATCCCCCCTCCCAACACCCTCCCATAGGGGACCCCCCCACCATATCAGCCAACATGGGCCTTATTTTAGAGCACCCCGCCTGCCTGGGAGCTTTATTTTCAAAAATAAAAATTCATTTTACATGATCGGTCTGTTCCTTTTTTATAAGTTCTAACAGCTCATCCGCCCTGACTGTCTCTCTTATATTATACATTTTATTATTGTACATTACTCGCAAAAATGCTGGGAACTTCAACTGTGCCGTAATTCCAATTTTTTTAAATTCATCCAACCTTTTCCCCAATTCCCACTGCCTGTCCATTGTAATCTTAGATAAATTGGACCTAATCTCGAATATCACATTTTTAACTTTTAATGATTTCTGTTTCAATGCACTACTCAAGATTTTTTCCTTTAAATGATAAGTTAGAAAATTAACCAAGATTTTCCTTGGCCTAGTGCTGTTTGGCCTCTTCGTAAAAGGGTCACGATGAACTCTCTGAATATCTCTTTCAATCTCTTCTCGACTCTCTTCCAATTCACACACAGATTTAATAAGAGAAACCACATATGACTTCAGATTTGCTCCTTCTGCTCCTTCCGGGACTTTTAACAGCTTTATATTGTTTCTACGTGAATAATTCTCCAACTGTTCAATTTTTACTTGTAAGCCTTGTACCTTTTCACTTAAATCTCAAATCTCCTCCTTCTGGTTGTTTAACTCTTCCTTCATCCCTCCTACCGTCACTTCTAATGACTGAATCCTCCCCATTAAGTTATCAAATTTTCTTTCCAGTACCTCACAGGCTTCTCTAATCTCTACTTGATTACTTTCCGAGCTAGCAAAGCCTTTTTTTATGTCCTCCGAAATGGCGAGAATCATCTCCTCCATAGACTGACTAAGGGGGTTATTCCAACTGTGGAGGAAGTGGTAATCCGTCCCAAAAGTGACGGTAAAGTGACGGATATACCACCAGCCGTATTACAAGTCCATTATATCCTATGGAACTCGTAATACGGCTGGTGGTAAATCCGTCACATTTGGGACGGATTACCACCTCCTCCAAAGTTGGAATAACCCCCTAAGTCTTGGATCGGGGTCCGGGGTTTGAGAAGGGAGGGGTTGGTGGGTATTTCTACCACAACTCCTACCTCCTGTAAATTACCATCTTGCTCAATAGAAGCTCCGAACCAGCTTGTTTATCCACTTGGTGAGCCGGAATATTAGTCCAAGGGGGAGGATCATTCATACCTCCCTCACCGAAGTCTGTATCGTTTCTAGTATCCTTAATCATATAAGTATCCATTTTTCCTTGGCCAGGTACCAGCGCAATGTCTTCTGGCTTAGTCTTGAAATAAGCTCTTAATGAGGGCGCAGGTTTATTATTATGTTTCTTCCCTGGTCTTCCCTCACTTCCTCTTTTCTTGAATTTAAATAAACAATTCGATAGATCAGAAGTTTTGCCTTGGATCTTATCCTGTCTGTCGATAACCTCTTTATCTCTTTTCTCCTCTTCCAAACTCCGCCTCCTCCCCTGCAAAATGTTAACAGAAGGCAAGGGCGGGGACAAACTTTTTTTTGCACTGTCTCTAACCCCTAAAACCCCCACCACTTTACTTATTCCTCCTGTATTCAAAAGTGAAAAAGGGCGTGCTACCGCACTATCAAATTCCCGGGACACTTTCCCAGGGGCTTTACTAATACTGAATTTGGTAGTGCCCCTGGCCCCCACCACTCCCACCACCTTACTTGTCTTTCCTTTTATCGAGGGTGAAAACAGGCGAGTAGCTGCACTATCTGGCTCCTGGGACTCCTTCCCGGGAGCCTTGCCGATACTGGCTCTGCCCGGATTCCCCCGAAGGGGAATCCTCGCTGAGCCCTTTCTTGCCCGGCGGAGCTCCAGCGCAGCTCGGCCCCAGTGCCGGAGCCTCCCGGCAAGTACCTCGCCCGGAGCCTGGATTTGCCGGGTCTCCGAGTTTCGAGGGATCCGAGAAGCCAAACGTGGAGTCGGGCGGCACATCCAGCCGATCACTGCCGCTTACGCGTGCCACGCCCCCAAGCGTGGCAGGAGTGCGTCTAGCGGGTTAGGACCGCTACGCAACCCACCATGTCCCCCTGTCCTGCCGGCCTCTCCCCAACTTGACTTTGTTTTCTGTATGTATGCTTTTATGGCAAACGTCTGTCAAATAAACCTTATTTGACTGGCATTTGACTAAATTGGTAGAATAACAGGTGGAGAAGAAATGTGGTACATCTACCAAGGTTCCTGATTGGTGAACCTATTAGGCTTTGACAGGGGCGGTAGTCTCCCACTCGGGCCCAGGTTCTCATGTAAGATGTCACTTTCTCTTCTAGAATGTAGGTGAGACAACAAATTAACAGGGAGAGACGATTCGGAGCTGAGCAAGGGTTTGGCTTGGCTCTTCGAGCCCGTGAATGAGCCAAGCAATGAAAATGTATGCAATGTAAATCATACAACACACATCACATAAATATGAGAAAGTCTCTTTGTAGGAAAGTACCATCTTTCTTGGCATGTTACCCCCATTTTTTCCTGTATGTCATTATGCTTTTGCCTGTTTCACTGGGATCCTGCTGGTCAGGACCCCAGTGCTCATAGTTTATGGCCTAATGTGTGTGTCTGTATAGTTCTTAACTGTGTCACTGAGGCTCTGCTAATCAGAACCTCAGTGCTTATGCTCTCTCTGCTTTTAAATTTGTCACTATAGGCTAGCAACTTCATTTACCAATTTCACAGCCATTTTCACTGCACTTAAGTAACTTATAAGTCACCTATATGTCTAACCTTCACTTGCTGAAGGTTAGGTGCAAAGTTACTAAGTGTGAGGGCACCTTTGCACTACCAAAGGTGTCCACACATAGTTCAGGGCCATTTCCCAGGACTTTGTGAGTGCAGGGACACCATTACACGTGTGCACTACATATAGGTCAATATCTATATGTAGCTTCACAATGGTAACTCCAAATATGGCCATGTAAGGTGTCTAAGAGCATGAAATTGTCCCCATTCCAAATCTTGTTTTGGGGAGCCAATTCCATGCATCCTGGGGGCTCCACTATGGACCCCCAGTACTGCCAAACCAGCTCTCTGAGGCTTGCAGTGCAGCTCCAGCTGCTGTCACCTCACAGACAGGGTTCTGCCCTCCTGGGGTCTGAGCAGCTCAGTCCCAGGAAGGCACAACAAAGCATTTCCTTTGGGAGCAGGGTGTTACACCCTCTCCCTTTGGACATAGGTGTTACAGGCTGGGGAGGGGTAGCCTTCCCCAGCCTCTGGAAATGCTTTGAAGGGCACAGATGGAGCCCTCCTTGCATAAGCCAGTCTACACCAGTTCAGGGACCCCTTGTCCCTGCTCTGGTGCGAAACTGGACAAAGGAAAGGGGAGTATCTGTCTATCACCACCCCAGGGGTGGTGCCCAGTGCCCCTCCAGTGTGTCCCAGACTTCAGCCATCTTGCTTTACAAGGTGTGGGGGCACGCTGGAGGTCTCTGAGTGGCCATTGCCAGCATGTAACGTCAGAGACCTCTCCTGATAGGTCCATACCTGATAAGGTAGCCTAACCCCCTCTCAGGGCTATTTAGGGTCTCTCCTGTGGGTTCTCTTCAGATTCTAGTTGCAAGTTTACAGCAGAATTCTCAGCAACTACTACTTCATCCTCTGACCGCGGATCAACTGCAGTCTGCTACAGAAACTCCTGTAACAGAAACAAAGTATGCAACAAAGTATCCACAAGGGATACCTTTCCTCTGCAACTTCAGATCCAGCCGGCAACTGCAACAGTTTCCATGGTGTGCATGCTCTGAGGACTCCCTGTCTTCACTCTGCACTAGAAGCACCGAAGAAATCTCCCGTGGGGTGACGGATTCACTCCCCTGCTCACGCAGGCACCTTCTAAGTCGATGACCAGTTCTCTTGGACTCCTCTCCTGGCAATGAGTATGCTCCTTGGAACTCAGAGGGTGGACCCTATCGACACAGACTGTCCTGAGGTCCTGCTGTCCCAATTTGGAGGAGGTAAGACCTTGCCTTTCCCCTGAATGACAATACCCCTGTTCACCATGTCTTCTTCACCTCCTGAGGCCTCTGTGCACTATTTGCAAAAATTCCATTGTGCACAGCCTGGCCCAGGTTCCCAGCACTCTATCCTGTGACGCTCAACTTGCTGAATTGTTCTCCGGCGGCGTGGGACCTTCCTCTGTAGTGCTGCATCAACTGCATTTTGCACCTCCTTTGTCCCCGTGTCCTGGGACTCCCGTGGGTGCTATCTGGTGCTCTGAGGGCTCTCTGAAGTGCTGAAAGCCCCCTCTTCCTCCTCACACAGAGTTGAGGCCCCCAGCTCCCTTCTGGGTCCAGATAGCGCCTACTTGACGCAAAACGCGACTTTGCCGGAGCCAAGGCTTGTTGGAGGAATTCAGCACCAAAACTCGCCTGCATCCAACTTCACAACATGGGACATCCTTTGCATCATGCAGGAACCCGCTGGCATCTTCCTAGGGTGCATTTCTGCAGTCTTCATCCAACCAGGGACTCTTCTTTGCCACCCTCTTCTGGGTTAGCAGGGGCTCCTGTCCTTCCTGGAACTTCTTTCGACTTCTGGACTTGGTCTCCTTCCTTTGTAGGTCTTCAGGTCCAAGAATCCACCATTTATTGTTTGCAGACTTGGTTGGTTCTTGAAATAACTTTAATCACGACTTGTAGTGTGTCCTAAGGAAACTTGCAGTACTTTACTCCTGCTTTACTGGGCTCTGGGGTGGGGTAATTTACTTACTTTTACTGTATGCTTACTCTCCCAGTGATTCTGCACACACTACACTTGTCTATGGCTTGTGTTGCCCCTAGACCTATTTTCTCCCATTGCTTTCTACAGCATTTCCTTTTGTTTGCACTATCCTATGTCTAATTACTTACCTTATTTTGGTGTCTAGTGTATACATTGTGTATAATACTTACATCCAGAAAGAGTATTGCCTCTAAGATAATTTTGGTACTGTGTCACCCAAATAATCTACCTTTATTTTTGGTAACAATGAGTATTGTATTTACTTGTGTATAAGTACTGTGTGACTATAAGTGGTATTGCGAGAGCTTTGCATGTCTCCTAGTTCAGATTAAGCTGCTCTGCTCTGCTATAGCTACCTCTATCAGCCTAAGCTGCTAGAACACTACTACATTTCACTAATAAGGGATAACTGGTCCTGGTGTAAGTACCCAAGGTATCTACCACAAACCAGGCCAGCCTCCTACATTGGTGGTGCAGCAGTGGGATAAGTACTTCTAATTGCTTTACCACTTTGTTACTGGTGCTTTTCACAAGAAAAGCTTGCTCCAATACTTAAAGCATACATAGTGTATACCTAGAAGTAATTTTCTAACTTTCTAAAAAGATTTTGAAAAGTTTTCTTCTTTTCTCTAAAAAGTTAGCTCTGTTAGTCTACTAACTTTTTACTCAGTTTCCTAAACTTTATTTTCCCTTTCAATATGTCTTCTGTAGAAGCTACCCCCAGAGTTGTGAAAACAACATATGAAAATCTTAACTTTAAAAGTTTCAGGAGTCTATGTATTGAAAGAAGTTTAGGGATTGGGAAGAATCCCAATAAGGAGTTCTCGTCTTCTCCCCCAAGATGACCAGGGACTCAGCACTGGTCCAGATCAGACAGAGGGGGGTGGGAGGTAGAGGATGATTCCTACCAGGAGGGCTCAGAGGAGCAAACTGACAATCCTGGGGGTGTCCTCCCAATGATCTTTATGTTAACAGCCCCCCTAGAGTAACTGGGAGTGGGAAGCGTTCACACACTAGTAGGGCTCCCTTTCCCCCTAGAGGCCAGGTCACTAGAGTGACTCCAGTTAGAGAAAGATCAGCCTCTGCACATTCCCATGTTACCTTTGTTTCAGAGGTATCCCACACATCTAACCCTGAGGACCAGTCCCTAGATAGGGAACTCAGAAAGCTGAGGCTAGAGGAGACCAGACTGCGGCTATTGCAGCAACAGTTGGCCTTAGACAGGGAATCCCTGGCTGTGGAAAATAAAAGGCAGGGTTTGGGGTTAGTTCCCCATGGTGGCAGCAGCAGTTTCAGAAATTCAAATGTTAGGGAACCAGACTCTAGGAATCTGCATAAAGGTGTCCCTCCTTACAAGGATGGAGATCACATATATAAGTGGTTTGCTGCACTTGAGAGGGCCTGTAAAGTTCAGAGGGTCCCTCATGTTCAGTGGGCTGCTATCCTGTGGCTATCCTTCTCTGGCAAGGAAAGAGACAGACTCCTTATTGTTAGATAGGATGATGCAGATGATTACCACATTTTTAAAAGTGCACTCTTAGATGGTCTGGGCTTAACCACTGAACAATACAGGATAAAGTTCAGAGAGACCAGAAAGGATTCATCACAGGATTGGACAGACTTTGTAGACTGTTCAGTGAAGGCCCTAGAAGGTTGGTTAAATGGCCAGAAGGTGACTGACTATGAAAGTCTGTATAACTTAATTCTGAGAGAGCATATATTGAATAATTGTGTGTCTGACTTGTTGCATCAGCATTTTGTGGACTCAGATCTGACCTCTCCTCAAGAATTGGGAAATAAGGCAGACAAATGAGTAAGAACAAAAGTGAACAGAAAAGTTCATACATGGGGTGACAAGGACAGCAAGAAGAAGGATGGTAAGTCACATGACAAGGGTGGGGACAAAGATACAAAATCATCAGAGTCTTCATCAGACCCACAAAAATCCTCTGGGGGTGGTGGGTCCAAATCATCTTCTCACAATAATAAGAAACTATGGTGTTATCTGTGTAAAGCCGAAGGTCTTTGGGCAACTGATCCTCATTGTCCAAAAAGAAACACCAAACCTCCCACCACCACAACCCCAACTGCAACCACTAGTGTCCCTAGTAATAGCAGTGGTGGTAGGAAGAGCACTACTAATAGCCAATTAAAGGGTGTATCTGGGCTCACCATTGGAAATGTAGTTGGGGTTGGTCTAGTTAGGGAGATCACTGATGCTTTTTTAGTCTCTGATAGTGGCATTGACCTCGCCACTTTAGGATGATGCAGATGATTACCACATTTTTAAAAGTGCAATCTTAGATGGTCTGGGCTTAACCACTGAACAGTACAGGATAAAGTTCAGAGAGACCAGAAAGGATTCATCACAGGATTGGACAGACTTTGTAGACTGTTCAGTGAAGGCCCTAGAAGGTTGGTTAAATGGCCGGAAGGTGACTGACTATGAAAGTCTGTATAACTTAATTCTGAGAGAGCATATATTGAATAATTGTGTGTCTGACTTGTTGCATCAGCATTTTGTGGACTCAGATCTGACCTCTCCTCAAGAATTGGGAAATAAGGCAGACAAATGAGTAAGAACAAAAGTGAACAGAAAAGTTCATACATGGGGTGACAAGGACAGCAAGAAGAAGGATGGTAAGTCACATGACAAGGGTGGGGACAAAGATACAAAATCATCAGAGTCTTCATCAGACCCACAAAAATCCTCTGGGGGTGGTGAGTCCAAATCATCTTCTCACAATAATAAGAAACTATGGTGTTATCTGTGTAAAGCCGAAGGTCTTTGGGCAACTGATCCTCATTGTCCAAAAAGAAACACCAAACCTCCCACCACCACAACCCCAACTGCAACCACTAGTGTCCCTAGTATCCCTAGTAATAGCAGTGGTGGTAGGAAGAGCACTACTAGTAGCCAATTAAAGGGTGTATCTGGGCTCACCATTGGAAATGTAGTTGGGGTTGGTCTAGTTAGGGAGATCACTGATGCTTTTTTAGTCTCTGATAGTGGCATTGACCTCGCCACTTTAGTTGCTTGTCCCCTTAATATGGCTAAGTTCAAGCAGCTACCCCTGATTAATGGGGTTCAGGTTGAGGCCTACAGGGACACAGGTGCCATTGTCACAATGGTGATGGAAAAACTGGTTGCCCCTGAACAGCACCTACTTGGTCACCAGTACCAAGTGACAGAAGCCCATAGCAACAGTGTTAGCCACCCCATGGCTGTTGTGAATCTCAACTGGGGGGGAGGTTACTGGTCCAAAGAAAGTTGTGGTAGCCACTGATTTACCTGTAGAATGTCTGCTAGGCAATGATTTGGAGACTTCAGCTTGGGCTGAGGTGGAGTTGGAGGCCCACTCAGCAATGCCGGGCATTCCAGGGCATATCTTTGCTCTTACCAGGGCTCGGGCCAAGAAGCAAAGAGGACAGGGAAACTTGGATCCTGGAACAATGGACCAAGTGCTCCCAGGAACTAGGGGTAAGAAGGACAAACCCTTGTCCACTATCCCTCCCTCCACGGTTGATTCCCCTTTTGAGGAAGAGGAATTCTCTCCCTGTGCAGAACCTACACTAGAGGAGCTGGAAGCTGATACAGCTGAGCTTTTGGGTGCAGGGAGTCCTGCCAGGGAAGAGCTGAGTGCGGCACAGCAAACCTGCCCCACATTGGAGGGTCTCAGACTGCAAGCTGTCAAACAGCAGAATGGGGATGTCAATGACAGCCACAGAGCTTACTGGGAGAATAATCTCCTCTATACTGAAGCAAGGGACCCTAAACCTTGTGCCACCCGGAGACTGGTCATCCCCCTTCAGTAGAGGGAATTTCTCTTAACTCTTGCTCATGACATTCCCTTGGCTGGGCATTTTGGCCAGAGTAAAACATGGGACAGACTTGTTCCACGTTTTCACTGGCCCCATATGTCAGAAGACACAAAGGAGTTTTGTCGCTCCTGTGTCACCTGCCAAGCCAGTAGCAAGACTGGTGGCACCCCAAAGGCCCCCTTAATCCCACTGCCAGTGGTTGGGGGTGCCCTTTGAGAGGGTAGGGGTTGACATTGTTGGCCCCTTTGACTATCCAACAGCTTCAGGCAATAGATTCATCCTTGTGGTGGTGGACCATGCCACAAGGTACCCAGAAGCTATCCCCTTAAGGACCACTACAGCACCTGCAGTGGCAAAGGCCCTCCTGGGAATCTTTTCCAGGGAGGGTTTCCCTAAGGAAGTTGTATCAGGCAGAGGTAGTAACTTCATGTCTGCATACCTCAAGGCAATGTGGAAGGAGTGTGGTGTTATCTACAAGTTCACCACCCCTTATCATCCACAAACTAATGGATTGGTTGAGATATATAATAAAACTCTCAAAGGCATGATCATGGGACTCTCTGAAAAACTCAGAAGGAGATTGGATGTTCTCTTGCCATGCCTCCTTTTCACCTACAGGGAGGTACCCCAAAAAGGAGTGGGCTACAGCCCCATTGAACTCTTATTTGGTCACCTTGTTAGGGGTCCCCTTGCTCTTGTTAAGGAGGGTTGGGAACAACCTTTTAAACCTCCAAAGCAAGTCTTTATGGACTGTGCTTGGCCTAAGATCTAGAATGGCTGAGTACATGAAAAAGGTCACTAAAAACCTTCAGGCCAGCCAAGAGCAATGGCATGACCAGAAGACTGTCCAGACAGAGTACCGTCCAGGACAGAAGGTGTGGGTATTGGAGCCCGTGGCACCAAGAGGACTCCAGGACAAATGGACCTCATCTCATTGTAGAAAATAAAGAAGAGGTCACCTATCTGGTGGACCTGGGCATTGCCAGAAGCCCCCTTAGGAGCTTTATGTCAACCGCCTGAAACCTTACTATGACAGGGCTGACTTATCCCTGCTCATGGCTACAGATGGGGGGAAGGAGGAAGAGAGTGACTTTCTCCGTGACCTCTTCTCGAACACTGAAGCTGGTGGCTTAGTGGAAGGAGTGGTTCTTACAGACTGCCTTACTGCTGAGCAGAAGGAATACTGTAAAAAATCTCCTTGGACAGTTTTCTGAACTCTTCTCACTCACACCTTGTACAACTACTTGGTGTGAACATACAATTGACACTGGAGCCAGTTTACCTGTCAAAAGTAAAATTTACAGGCAACCTGACCATGTCAGAGATTGCACTAAAACAGAGGTTCAGAAAATGCTGGATCTAGGAGTTATTGAGGCTTCTGAGGTGCTTGTCCCCAAACTGCATAGCAAAGATGTAAAGAGAGAAATCAAGTTTTGTGTGGACTATAGGGGTCCTAATACTGTAACCAAAACTGATGCTCGCCCTATACCCAGGGCAGATGAGCTAATAGATACACTGGCTTCTGCCAAGTATCTAAGCTCCTTTGGTTTGACTGCAGGGTATTGGCAGGTCAAATTGTCACAGGATGCTAAAGCAAAAACTGCATTTTCGACCATAGGAGGGCATTATCAATTCACTGTTATGCCCTTTGGTTTGAAAAATGCACCTGACACTTTTTAGAGGCTGGTGAATACAGTCATACAAGGTTTGGAAGCTTTCAGTGCAGCATACTTAGATGATATTGCTGTATTTAACTCCACCTGGGATGACCACCTGGTCCACCTCTGGAATGTTTTGGAGGCCCTGCAAAAGGCAGGCTTAACTATCAACGGTTCAAAGTGCCAGATAGGGCAGGGGAAAGTGGTTTATCTGGGCCACCTGGTAGGTAGAGAACAGATTGAACCACTGCAGGGGAAGATTCAGACCAATATGGAATGGGCTCCCACTACTACACAGACCCAGGTCGGAGCCTTCTTAGGTCTCACTGAGTATTACATGAGGTTCATTAAGAACTATGGCTCCATTGTTGACCCTCTTAATGACCACACCAGTAAGAAAATGCCAATAAATATATTGTGGCCACCTAACTGTCAGAAAGCTTTTGAAAAGCTTAAGCAGGCAACGTGCTCTGCACCTGTCTTGAATAGCCCAAACTACTCCAAAAAATTCATTGTCCAAACATATGCTTCTGAATTAGGGATAGGGGCTGTACTATTACAACTTAACTCAGAGGGCCAGGATCAACCTGTTGCTTTTATGAGCAGGAGGTTGACCCCTAGAGAAAATCATTGGTCTGCCTTAGAGAGGGAGGCCTTTGCTGTTGTCTGGGCCTTGAAGAAGCTAAGACCCTACTTGTTTGGGACTCACTTCTTTGTTCAAACAGACCACAAACCTCTATTATGGCTTAAACAAATGAAAGGTGAAAACCCTAAATTGTTGAGGTGGTCCATTTCTCTACAGGGCATAGACTTTACAGTGGAACATAGACCTGGGACTACCCACTCCAATGCAGATGGATTCTCCAGATATCTTCACTTAGACAATGAAGACTCATCTGGGCAAGGTTAGCCTTATTGTCCCTTGTTTGGTGGCGGGGTGTGTGTAGGAAAGTACCATCTTTCTTGGCATGCTACCCCCATTTTTTCATGTATGTCAGTATGTTTTTGCCTGTCTCACTCAGATCCTGCTGGTCAGGACCCCAGTGGTCATAGTTTATGGCTTAATATGTGTGTCTGTATAGTGCTTAACTTTGTCAATGAGGCTCTGCTAATCAGAACCTCAGTGCTTATGCTCTCTCTGCTTTTAAATTTGTCACTATAGGCTAGTGACTTCCTTTACAAATTTCAATTGGCACACTGGACCCCCTTTATAAGTCCCTAGTATATGGTACCTAGGTACCCAGGGCATTGGGGTTCCAGGAGATCCTTATGGGCTGCAGCATTTCTTTTGGCACTCACAACGAACTCAGACAAACCCTTTCACAGGACTACCACTGCAGCCTGTGTGAAATAGTGCATACATTATTTCACAGCCATTTTCACTGCACGTAAGTAACACTCAGTATTGTCTTTACTGTGTATAAGTACTGTGTGACTATAAGTGGTATTGAAGGAGCTTTGCATGTCTCCTAGTTTAGCCTAAGCTGCTCTGCTATAGTTACCTCTATCAGCCTAAACTGCTAAAACACTACTACATTTCACTAATAAGGGATAACGGGACCTGGTGTAAGGTGTAATAACCCAAGGTACCCACTACAAACCAGGCACACCTCCTACACTCTTCAAAATAAAAAAGTAGTTTTATTAACATGTGGAAGCTTTGACATTAATATGTCTCATGGTGCTGCTCTGTGAAGTACTTATTAAACGTGGTATTTTTAAATATGAATTTGGAACTATTCCTACCCCCACCCTGGCAACAGTGCCATTAGTGAACTAAGTGGACAGTTGTCATGTGAACGTCTTCATGGCCCATGTTCATATAGAGAGCAACACTATTGTCTATTAAATCCAACACAATAGGTTTTGTACAGCTGGTGTAGTGGGTCCTATTTAGTTCTATTTGGGAATCAGGAGTTCGCTTAGTCTTCTGGCTTGCAGGCCTGTGCCCCCATCACATATACCCTGCTCTGTTTTACCCTATTTATTTAAATTATTTCTTCCAAGATGGCCGCTATGTTTATAATTAGGAAGATGTTTTGATTTTATGTTATCAGTGCCACTCTGTGAAGGCGTCACTATCAGCGTCAAGGACAAGTGATATACGTAAGTATTCACATGCTGTCCCTTTCCCACTTACGTGCGACAGGAACATGATGTTCTTTTGGAGGTCATTGTTTATATAATTGCCGCCCCAAGCATGCCTTCTTATCTATTGTTTGGAAACATTCCTGTGGCAGGGGCCCTACAAGAGCTGTATAAATACATCTCACGCAGACAAGGTTATCAGAGGGGTATCTACCAGATGCCATCAACACTATCTATCCTACACGTCACCTTGATCCAGACCATGCCTTCATGTCCCCACGAAATCTGAGGTAACGAGGGTTGGCGGGCTCTTCTTATGGACATGGTACTGGCAGATTAGGTTTAACACACCTAGCTCTCGTTACGTTAGAGATTAGGTTCTCCATGCTATGGTTTTAGGGATCTTTTACATTTCATGTTATTGCAAGATGGTGGGGATCTTTGTATTCACAGCTCTCATCTTTACAATTCTGCTTCTTGCATTGTTCCTTATCCTAATCATTGCACCTCATGTATTTTATAGTAGATTACCGTCTTGTTAATAAAATCTATTGAAAACTTAACTGCATTTCCTTATTTGCCTGTATGTGACTGAGACTTGCTGCTCATGTGAGAAAAGGGTAATCTCCATTTAACCACGACTCCCCTAAGATGTTGCACTCTTGAGTCCATGCATACAGGCTGCCAGAAATCACCTTTTACTGTTTGGGTTTTTGGTGAAGTACTGCTTGTGAGCTGGGAGAGTTGGGCCATCAGTTGTGACTTGTTGTAGGATTGGCCTACTCGCCTACAAACAAAAGTGCGGTCATCCCTAAACCAGCAGTTTTGCCTAGAGCAAGAGTTCAGCTATGACATTGGCATTCTGAACTCGCATATTTGAAAGTGCTTTCATATGTGATAATGTAGAAAATGGAGTGTGGGTGAAATACAATATTTGCCTGATATCGCATAGCATGATAAACTGGGTAGCAGCAATTAATCCAGGTTTTCTGGTGTCACTTTGTGCAAATCAGCCACTAAACAGGTATTTATTTGTCTCTTCTTTGACCTCCAAAATGTTAATGCTTTATTTTTTACCTCTTTGTGCATACGGGTAAAGTGAGGGTAGCAGGCAGAAGCCACATGTAGTCAAAAACATTGAAGCCTATATCTGGCAGTGTTTCCTAAATTTTTGGTCACTCTGCAAGCTGATTTTGATGAGGCGTGCCGTTTCATTCTGTATTTATTTTTCACATTTGCTGCACTTCAGAGTCAAAGGTCAAATGCCAAGCTGTGTCTTCTGACAAAAAAGACCAGACAATCTTGGGACCAAAGTGTACCATTAAGATATTTGCTGGAGGACTTTGGAGTTTGACACCATAATTAGATGAGGACTAAATGATTTGTTTGTTTTGTGGAGCAATGTCATATTTGTTTTAGGCCAGTGCCTACATAAATTCAGTTGACCCTACATGAGCTCTGAAAAAGCATTGCCTGTGAAACATGCATCAACTATGGAATCATATTTTGTCAAGTTTGATGCTTGTGAAACCAGGCTGTGGAATTAAGACTTTTTAGATTTAGATGATTGAGAGATAATGGGCTGGGATCTGATGTCCAAATCCAAATGAAATGCAAAATGGTGTATTAAGGTCTCATTTTATTCTTTATGCTAGACCAATGTTGATATGGGTATAGTGATATTTAGAGTTATTGTCACAGTCTGCACGTCTCTTATTGCTGTAGGCTGCAGTACTTGGAGGGACGCCTGGTTTCTTACTGGTTCTGGACTGGCCAAGATAAGGGCGACCCCTTCTAGTAGCCACAGTGCTGCTGACTAGGAAAACGCCAAGGCAGACTGTACCCTCCTGAAGGAGTCCCAGAGGAAAAACCCAAGTAATGGGAAACACCTCTATCACAGGAACTCCTGAAATAGAGGAAAAACAATGAAAAAGACAAAATAGAAATCAAATCCACAGGGAAAAATGAAGGAGCGAGAAGAAACTGGAAACAGGGGGGAGGATCACCACCAGGACCAAAGTATTTCCAACGCAAGGAAGCACAGAACTGCAGTGCTTACATACCATGAAACAGGAAGTGACAAAACAGGAAGAACGTACAACACCATCTTGGATTGGGAAAAGCCACATAGAAATGAATGAGAAAGTAAGCCAATTAGAAAAGGAAAAGGAACAAGGCATCCTGGGAAGACAACCATCCGGGAAGAAGACAATTTGGACAGCCAAGAAGAAAGAAGACGTTAAGAAAGAAGAAAAAGAAGAAAAAAGAAGAAAAAGAAAACTGACCCAAGTATGGTAAGTGGGAAGGGAAGTCATGGAGGCTGCCAGGGGCTGCGGCATGGTCCGGAGCATGAAATGTGCCTCCTGGGCCGCACTGCGGCACAAAACGCCAAACGAGCACCAAAAAAGGGGCGCGGCTGTTCTGGTGTCCTGAAAAACAGGCTGCTGTACCGACCACGGCCCGAAAAAGGGATGCTGCATTAGTCCGCGGCATCACTGTAGGCCCCCTCCCTGAGGCCCCGGACTTGTCAAGAAAAAGAAAAAACTGCGACTCAAACGGGGTGCATGAACTTAAGAAGCATCTTCCCATGAACAGTCACTGAGGGGATATCCTTTCCAGTGAACCAGGAATTGTAGCTTGTTCCGAAAGATGGGTGAATCACAGATCTCCTGTACCTCATATTCTGGCTGGCCATCCACAGAAATAGGAGGAGAGCATTGAAAACACCTAGGGTAAGGATCAGGAACAAAAGGCTTGAGTTGCGAGACATGAAAAACTGGATGAACCTTCCAAGTCTGAAGTAAACGTAGTCGAACAGCAACTGAGTTCAATAATTGTAGTATTTGAAAAAGACCGAAAAAGCGGGGTTTAAATTTGTGTTGAGAAAAACGTAAAGGCAGACATTTTTGAAGAAAGCCATACTTTGTCTCCTGGCTGGTAATATGGTGCAGCCCGACATCGGCCATCAGCCCTTTTTTTCATAGTTTGTTTAGAAGCCAAAAGACTGGTACGGACCAAGTCCTGAATATGGCGGAGTCGTCGAGCATATTATGTAACCACAGGAACTGGAGGTAGCACACAAGGTATTGTTAGGAAGGTCTTCTGATGGAAGCCATAGGTGCAAAAAAAGGTGTTGATCCTGTTGCACTAAAGAAAGCAAATCAGCCGAGTTGCTATGTGTAGCATTACAGAAACAAGATAAATACTGTTGGAGTTCCTGATTCAAGCGTTCAGTTTGACTGTTTGCCTGTGGATGAAATCCCGATGAAAGGGAGACATCTATATGTAATGAGGTACAAAAAGCCTTAAAAAAACGTGAAACATATTGGGGTCCCCGATCTGAAATGATTACTTGTAGAAGACCATGTAGACGAAAGATATCTTGCATGAAAATATGGCTCATTTCTTTGGCTGTAGGCAATTTCTGTAAGGCTGTGAAATGCGCCATCTTGGTAAATGAATCAATGAGTACCATAATGACATAATTTCCTGAAGAAGACGGTAAAGTTCATATGAAATCCGTAGACAGGGTGTGCCGTGGAGCAGAGGGAACAGGCAAAGGCATTAATAATCCTGCTGGCTTGGTCCGAGGTGCCTTGGTTTGAACACATATAGGGCATGATGTTGCGTGGGATTTGACATCGGTTTTAAGTGTAGGCCACCAAAAAGAACATAGGAGAAACTCATGTGTCTTCTTGACTCCGCAGTGTCCAGCCACGGGAGAATCATGGCACATCTGTAAAGCCTTGGTCTGTACTTTGTTGGTCTGCAAAAATAGAGAGTTTTGATGATAGAAGTATTCCGGATTCTTTTATAATTGAGGACTCAAGATATTCCATTCTTCAAGTGGAAGATATTGGTATTCTGTCTTATCATGATCAAGAAAGGACTTGGCAACTTCAATGATTCGACTGAGTTTTATTATCTTTGGAGAGGAAGTGTTAGCGCTTTCTGGATAGCGATGAGATAATGCACCAGCTACTAGGTTCTGAGATCCAGGAAGATAGGTCACTACAAAGTCATATTGGCTGAAAAAGAAAGCCCATCTTGCCTGCCGGATATTTTGACACTGGAAATTACAGAAACATTGTAAATTTTGGTGATCAGTTCTTGCTTCTAACGGTTCTTTAGTACCCATTAGGAAATGTCTCCATTCTTTACAGGCAGTCTTGAGATCAAGTAATTCCCGTTCTAACACAGAATAATTGTGTTTGGCTTCTGTCAGTATGTGGGAAAAGACAGGATGTTTCAGGCCATCATCTTCTTATTTCTGAAGTAAGACTGCACCAATAGCTCTCTCTGAGGCGTCAGTGACCACTATAAACTTCTTGGTTGTATCCAGGTGCCGTGAGATAGTAGCTGGGGTAAAGTCCTGTTTCAGAATTTGAAAGGCCTTCTCTGCACTTTCGGTCCAAAACAAATTCCTTCTTCAGATTTTCTCCTTTGATGGTCTTCGTGATAAAACTTTTTAATAGGCAAAGTCTTGTATGAATTGCCAATAGAAATTGGAGAGACATAGGAAGAACTGGGTTTCCTTAATAGAAGAGGGAGAGGGCCAATCCAAAATGGCTTGTGCCTTGTCTGGATCAATAGATATTCCAGTCTGATTGATGAGGAAACCAGGCCCATATTTATACTTTTTTGAGCTGCATTTGCATAATTTGTTGACGCAAAAGCGGCGCTAACTTACAAAATACAATTGTATTTTGTAAGTTTGCACCACTTTTGCATCAAAAAGTGACACAAATGCGGCGCAAAATAGTATAAATATGGGCCCAAGATAATGTACTTCTGTTTTGTTAAATTCACACTTTTCAGGTTTGCAGTATAGCTGATTCTGTCTGAGTCTTTCCATAACCTGAAGTACATGCTAAGTATGTTGTTCAGGTATGCGAGAATATACTAGAATGTCATCCAGATATATCACCACACTGTGATTCAATAAATCAGAAAACACGGAGTCCATGAATCATTGGAATATTGAGGGTGCGTTTCTAAAACCAAAAGGCATGACTCAGTATTGATAATGGCCAAATAAGTATGAAAAACTGTTTTTAATTCATCTCCTTCCTTGACATGTAAATGATGATAGGCACCCATCAGATCCAATTTTGTAAACCTCTTGGCACCTTGGACTGCATCAAGTATATCCTTAATAAGGGGTATGGGATATCGATCCTTGATGGTTATCTTGTTTAGGCCACGAAAGTCAACAAAGGGACGCAAATCTTTTGATTTCTTTGAAACGAAAAAAAAAGAGGAGACCCAGCAGGAGATGAAGAGGGGGCGATTAAAACATTCTGTTGATTATCATCTAGATATTCTTTAAGAACCTTTATTTCTTGTTCTGTCAATGAATACATCCGTCCAAACGGAACCACTTCTCCTGGAATCAAAGTAATGGTGCAGTCATAGACCCGATATGGAGGTAAAACAGGTTTGCTAGGCTTCTTGAATACATCACAGTATTCTTGATAACAACGTGGTACTCCCTGTATCATGTTAATAAAGCAGCTCGTATTTTTGGAAGGAAGGATTACACCTTTAGGGGACCAATAGGAGTTTGTCGACTAACATTGCTGTTGGCAAAAATGTGATGATAAAGATATTGTTTTTGTTTCCCAATTAATATATGGGTTGTGCCGAGTCAGCCAGGGAACTCCTAATATCATGGTATGATTTGGAGAGGATATTAGATCAAAGGTAATGTGTTCCTGATGTTTTCCAAAACGCAGACAGAGGGTGGGTGTAGTAACCACTATTGGTCCTGAGGTTAGCAGGGAGCCATCTACTGTGTGGACATGTTCCGGCATTTCTTTAGGAACTCATAGTATACCTCTTTCTTTGGCCTAAGTCTCATCCAAATATATGACGCTTGCTTCATAATCCAATAATGCAAATACCTGTTCTTCTTGATTCTGGGAACACTGTACGGTAATGGATAGTATAAACAGAGCTGTGGTATTCTCTTTGGAGGAACATATTGAAGGTAAGTCTACTCCTTCTGTCCCCTTCCTCCTCACAGGGGGCAGGAGGTGGCGTTTCCCATAGGTCTGGAAGGATGGACAGGACACATCCGAATCAAGTGACCATTCTTGCCACAATAAAGACAAAGGCCCTTTTGTCACCTATCATCTTCTCTTTCTGTTTTAGATAAAGCACCACAGATTAGGTCTATCTGCATGGGTTTGTTCTTCTGTAGACTTATTTGCCTCAGGATGGACTTCATCAAAACGATAGGCTGTGGAACGGGGTAGTCCGGACTGATACTGGAATCGAGTCTTTCTCCTTTCCATCTTACGTTCCCGCAACCAACACTCTTTGTTCAATGCTTGATCCATCAGTTCTTTTAGGGATTCTAATTGAGTAGAATGCACCAGTTCATCCTTAATTTCCTCTTGAAGTCCTCGATGAAACAGGGTTACAAAAGTGCATTACACCCAAGTGGTCTCAGCTGCTAACTGTTTAAATCAGGTTATGTATTGCAATACATCCTGATTTCCTTGCTGTATATCGTATAATGCTTTCTCAGCAGCAACCTCTAGGCCGGTCGTTCAAACATCTGTTTAAAGAGTTTAAGAAAGGCAGGATAATTGGATAATACAGGATGCTCAGCAGATACCAAGGGGGTCGCCCAAGCTAGAGCGGGACATACAAGGCACTGTTCAAATAACCCACCTTGGCTTTGTCAGACGAAAATTTGAAATCAAAAGGCAAAGAAGACTGTCAAAGAGTCAAGCAATTCCTTTACTTTATGAGAATATTCTCAGAGCAAAGTTGTTGTAATTCTTGGGCTTGTTGCACAGTATGAAGAATGGATTGTGCATTATCTACGACATCATCGTGTGATCCATCCATGGTTCTTGCGAAACGCTAGTTCTTTTGGCGTTGCAGTCTGTCATGGTCTGCATGTCTCTTACTGCTGTAGGCTGCAGTACTTGGAGGGACACCTCATTTCTTATTGGTTCTGGACTGGCCAAGATAAGGGCGACCCCTTCTAGTAGCCACGGTGCTGTTGACTAGAAAAACACCAAGCAAGACCATACCCTCCAGAAGGAGTCCCAGAGGAAAAACCCAAGTAATGGGAAAAAAACTCTATCACAGGAACTCCTGAAAAAGAGGAAAACCAATGAAAAAGACAAAATAGAAATCAAATCCGCAGAGAAAAATGCAGTAGCAAGAAAAAACTGGAAACAGGAGTGAGGATCACCAGCAGGACGCAAGTGTCTGCAGCGCAAGGAAGGAGGGAACTGCAGGGCTTATATACCATGAAAAAGGAAGTGACAAAACGGGAAGAAAGTACAACATCATCTTAGATTGGGAAAAGCCACAAAGAGATGAATGAGAAAGAAAGCCAAGTAGAAAAGGAAAAGGAACAAGGCATGCTGGGAAGACAACCACCACAGAAGAAGACAGTATGGATGACCAAGAAGAAAGAAGACGTGAAGACAGAAGAAAAAGAAGAAAAGAGAAAAAGCACGCAAGTAATGTAAGTGGGTAGGGAAGTAAGGGAGGCTGCCAGAGGCTACGGCGTGACCCAGAGCATGAAATGTGCCTCCTGGGCTGCACTACAGCACAAAACGCCACACGAGCACCAAAAAATGGGCCGTGGCGGTTCCAGCATCCCGAAACGTGGACTGCCGGCCTGTCCGTGGCCACGAAAAAGGGACACCTCAGTATTCCGCGGTATCACAGGTATAGGTATTGATGTGCCAAAACGTGTATATTAATAAAACTAAAGAAGCAATAATTATTTTTGCAAATGCATATGTGTAATGATATTTACTTTATGATAAACACTCCCTTTTATTATAGGTAATCATAGACACTATTTTTCTAAAAAAAAAAAGTAATATATAAAATACAAGATGCAGCTGGAAATGTAAATGTAATAAAGGTAAAATCACAATCTTGACTAAAGCAACTCTGCCAATAAGTGAAAAGGGCAGAGGCTTCCATTTTGATAATACCATTTATAATTGTACTATCAGTGGTTTAAAATTTAAATAATAAAGACCCTCTATTGCATCTGAAAACGTTATCCCTAAATAACACTTTTGGTGATCATGATAGCACTTTTGCAACTGGTTGTAAATTTTTTTGGGGAAAGGCAATTGCATATTATAACCTGTTTTAAATTTATTAACCTTGTAGCCTTCCAAAATTAGAAAAAAACAGAAAAAAATCTAAAATGCTCTGTCCTGTATTTCTATGTATGTTCTTAAACATAGCATTTTGTGATCTGCTTAAAATTTGACCTTGGCTATCTGTGAAAAAGGCGGGTGGATCATATTATGACTTCCAATAGCTATAGTTTGCTGCTCTATAAAAAAGGCAAATAAAGTAGAAGGAAGAGGACACCTCTGTCTAGTGTGGCATTGGATTTTACAAGTACCCACACCAGAGGAGTTTAAAATAAATCTGTTCACCTGCCATCAGCATACCTCAGTCTCAGTCTAAATTTGGACATGTTGCAAAGAGCACTGACACCATTATCACTGATCAGCTGTCAAGCAAAGAGGATTCTGGGTTGAACTTGATCGATTGACTGAAACAGGGAGTTGAGGACAAGAGAAAAGTGAATTCCTTTATTTCTCCTCCTGCAACTATGAAGATTGATTTGAGCCATTGCGGGATACAGGACTATCCCATGCCAAACCTTATTCCAGAAAGTCAACAACGCAAAGAGAAAGAGAATGACTGCAGTAGCCTCCTACATCAGTGAGTACAGTAAGAGGGCTTCAGTTTTATTTCATGGAATCTAGCTGGGGTCAAATCCAAGTTAAATTATATAGATTGGATGTCTTTTATAAGGCAGTATGATGTCTGCCTTTTCCAGGAAGCCTAAGCAACAGAAAAGGTTTTTATCAGTGGTTTTGTTACTTATAGCATGGAAGCAGAAGCCTCGAAAAAGTTTGGGGCAGGCGTTAAGTGGGCTTATGACTTTGGTCAAATGTGAAATTCCATTTTACCATGAATTATTGCATATTGATTCTCCTGATTTACTGGGCCTTGGGCTCCGGTTCTCATCTTGTTTGTTAATGGTTTCTTGAATGTATATGCAAGGACTATGCCCGCTGACAGTGACACTCTAGGTATAACTAAAGTAAATGAGTTGATTAACATTTGCTAACATGAGGCCAAGGTTATAGAAGCTGGTGATTTTAATGTTTCCTTTGAGCCCTCACCACTCTTCAGCCTTGTAACTGAGCAAGAGGATGAATATTAGGGGCATCCCAAGCTTTCCAGGTGTATTGAAGCAACATTTTTCCAATACTGCTGTGTAGATTGTATCTGTGGTGGTTGGAGGGGACCAGAGATCGTGTAACGGGAGAACTCCATCTGATCCGGGTAGAGTGGTTACGTTTAAAAGAGGATCTCAAACTATGGTTATTAATTATATTTTGCTACACGTTACTTTCTGGCCAAAGCTTCTTGATATGGAGGATGTCCATCACACTGAAAGTGATCATAACCCCTTGAGAGGCGTGGCCTGGCCGACTGTCATGACAGATGCATAATACACTAGCTCCACGTCACACCAACATTAAATCCTGCACTTATCACCCCTTCGGGGCCTTGGTCCTGGTCTGCACTCAATTGCGGAGAAGAGCTAAGTAACCAGAGAAACAAACCTGGCCCAGCGACACAGGGGAACGAGGTAGCGAAGGAGCTGCTGCGCTGACGTGGAGGCATTTACCTGGCAGGCAACTAGCGTGTTGGGTGAGCCAACTGGAGAACACAGGAGACCCTGCCTGTGAGAAAGTAGACTCTTTCTAGCATGGTTACCCCAAATGTTGGTATGTTTGTGAGTGTTTGTCTCTGTTTTTACTGTCTCACTTGGATCCTGTGCTCATAGTTTAAAACTCTATTTGTCAGTATGTTTTGCCTGTCTCACTGGGATCCTGCTAGCCAGGACCCCAGTGCTCATAATTTGTGGCCTATGTGTGTTGTCAGTATGCTTGACTGTGTCACTGAAGTTCTGATAACCAGAACTCCAGTGCTTATGCTCTCTCTACTTACCAAATTTGTCACTACAGTTTAGTGACTCCATATTCCAATTCTGATTGGCACCCTGGACCCCCCTTATAAGTGCCTAGTATATGGTACCTAGGTGCCCAGGGCATTGGGGTTCCAGGTGATCCTTATGGGCTGCAGCATTTCTTTTGCCACCCATGAGGAGCTCATACAAACCTTTCATCAGGACTCCCACTAAAGCCTGAGTGAAATAGTGCACACACTATTTCACAGCCATTTTCACTGCACTAAGGTAACTTATAAATCACCTATATGTCTGACCTTCATTTACAGAAGGCTAGGTGCAAAGTTACTGGGTGTGAGGGCACCTTGCACTAGCAAAGGTGCCCCCACATTGTCCAGGGCCAAATTCCCGGACTTTGTGAGTGTGAGGAGACACCATTATATGCGTGCACTACATATATGTCAATACATATATGTAGCTGCACAATGGTAACTCCAAATATGGCCATGGGAGGGGTCTAAGATGAAGGAATTGACCCCCCCCAAATCCAAATGTGGTATTGGGGGCCAATCCCATGCACGCTGGGGGCTCCACCTTGGAACCCCAGTACTGCCAAACCAGCTCTCTGAGGTTTCCACTGCAGCCCTAGCTGCTGCCACCTCACATACAGGTTTCTGCCATCCTAGGCAGCTCAATCCCAACAAGGCAGAACAATGCATTTCCTTTAGGAGAGGGATGTTACACCCTCTCCCATTGGAAATAGGTGTTACAGGAAAGGGAGGGGTAGCCTCCCAGAGCCTCTGAAAATGTTTTGAAGGGCACACACGGTGCCATTCTACCTGTTCAGGGAACCCCAGTCCTTGCTCTGGCGCGAACCTGGACAAAGGAAAGGGGAGTGACCACTCCCCTGTCCATCACCACCCCAGGGGGGGTGTCCAGAGCTCCTCCAGTGTGTCCCTGGCATTAGCAATCTTGGATTCCAAGGTGTGAGGACCCTCTGGAGACCTCTGAGTGGCCAGTGCCAGCAGGTGACGTCAGAGACTCATCCTGATAAGTGCATACCTGGGTAGGTAGCCAATCCCCCTCTCAGGGCTATTTAGGGTCTCTCCTGTGGATGTTTCCTCAGATTCGATTTGCTAAGATTCCTTCAGGACTCCTCTGCATCCTCTGCTTCAGCTTCTGACCATCGGATCAACCGCTTACTGCTCCAGGAACCACTTTAACTGCAACAAAGTATCCAGGACGACACCTGTGACCTGCAACTTCAGCTCCAGCCAGCATTTGCAACAGTTTCCAAGGTGTGCATGCTCTGAGGGCTGCCTGTCTTTACCCTGCACCAGAGGAACCGAAGGAATCTCCTGTGGAGTCACTTTCCTGCTCCTGCAGGTACCTTTCTATGACGACAACAGGTACTCTGGGACTGCTCTGCTGACGATGAGCGTGCTCCGCGGAACACAGGTGGTGGACCGAAGTGACCCAGACTGTCCAAAGGTCCAGCTGTCCAAATTTGGTGGAGGTAAGAGCTTGCCTCCCCTTGCTGTGACAGTACCCCTGTGCACCATGTCTTCTGCAGCTCTTTGGGCTTCGGTGCACTCCTTCCAAAAATCCTTTGTGCAAAGCGTAGCCAAGGTCCCCAGCACTCCATCCTGTGGTGCACAGCTCCCTGAGTTGTTCTCTGGCGGCGTGGGATCTTCCAGTGTAGTCCTGCGACGACTGTACTTTGCATCTTCTTTGTCCTCATGTTCTGGGGACTCCCGTGGGTACTGCCTGGTCTTCTGAGGGCTCCCTGAAGTGCTGAGAGCCCCCTCTGTCTCCTCAGTCTGAGTTGAGACCCCAGGTCTCTCCTGGGTCCAGGCAGCTCATTTTTTATGCAAACCTCATACTTGCTTGAACCAAGGCTTGTTTGCGGAATCCAGCGACACAAACAGCCTGCATAAAACAACTCAACGTGGGACATCAACTGCACCAAGCAGGTACCCGCAGCCATCTTCTTTGGTGCTCTTCTGTAGTTTTCCTCTGACCGGATAATCCACTTTGCACCTTCTTCTAGGTTGGCAGGGGCTCCTGTCCTTCCTGGACTCTTCTTCGACTTCTGGACTTGGTCTCCTCTCTCCACAGGTCTTCCGGTCCAGGAATCCATTGTTTGATGCTTGCAGTCTTGCTTGTTTCTTGCAAAATCCTTTATCACGACTTGTAGTCTGTCCTGAGGAAACTTGCTGTACTTTATTCCTGTTTTCCTGGGCTCTGAGGTGGGGTACTTTGCTTACCTTTGGTGTTTTCTTACACTCCGAGCTCTCTTCTACACACTACACTTGCCTGGGGGGAATTCGACATTTGCATTCCACTATTTTAGTATATGGTTTTTGTTTCCGCTAAGCCCATTGCAATCTATTGTATTTCCTACTGTTTGCACTATTCTATGACTGTTTACTTACCTGATTTTGGTTACTATTGTATATACTGTGTATAATACTTACCTCCATAAGGAGTATTGCCTCTAAGATATTTTTGGCCTTGTGTCACAAAAATAAAGTAGCTTTATTTTTGGTAACACTGAGTATTGTCTTTTATTGTGTATAAGTACTTTGTAACTATAGTGGTATTGCAGGAGCTTTGCATGTCTCCTAGTTCAGCCTAAGCTGCTCTGCTACAGCTACCTCTAGACAGCCTCAGCTGCTAGAACACTATTACATTTCACTAGTAAGTGATAACTGGACCTGGTATAAGGTGTAAGTATCTTAGGTACTCATTACAAACCAGGCCAGCCTCCTACACTGGGCAGTCAGCTAACCACCCGACTGAGGACACCCGCTGACCCTGGCAGGCTGAGGCACAGAAGTGGTGCGGCGCGTGTGCGATCCCATGGCCTAGCTGGTGTTCAGAGGAGCTCCAATCCGGGAACCGGCTCAAAGCGACTCATCAGGAAGAGGCAGGAGCCTACCTTCGTCCCCTCATTTGTGCTCATAGCGACAGCGCAAAGAATCAAGGGACCTGTCCGGTACCTGAGGAGATTGGTGAGCAGTGCCGGGAGACCTTTGGTGGGGGCCGTGCAGCTTCACTGCTGCCTTCTCTATCCCCAGATCAGGGAGGGTTACAGATTAGGTGAGAGTGACCCATGACACCACATCGATACTGAGGACCAGGGAGGCAGTCAACCGAGAGGTGGAACAGCACCTGCCCCTCTCTAGCTGGGAGTGCTTGGACTACCAAAGGACAAATAACCAGGTGAGGTTTACCCTACATGGCCACCCAGAGGAGAGGCTTGAGAAATATGCCATGGGACCCTGAAATTGCGGGGAGCTGAATGAGATAGTGGTTACCTGCCCCCCATCTTGTGAGGTGAATGTGCATCGGCAAACGGGCAGCCAACATTGGTGGCAAGCGGCGGCCCCACTTTCTTGATAGGAGAGGTGGCGAACATCAGTGGCAGGGGTCTGGATCCCAGCCACAACAATTCGTAGACTACCCCCAATCGATCCCAGCCACACTACGCAAGAGACTTGGTGCTACAAGCTGGGACAGTAGAACCGCTCAGACCTTGACTGTGGACCGTGCACACCAGCCCCCCCGCCTTGATGACCTGTGGCCGGAGGCCCTTGGGGCAGAGAGACGTTAATTGACCCAAAAGGGACTGGACTGGGGGCCCTTATAGGTGCTATTAAGTACCCTATGGATGACTACCACGGGGAGACAAAGGGCCAAATCCCAAGGACAGCGACAGGTGAGCAGGATGGACCAGCCAGTTGTGATGGAAACAGTCCCTGTCAAGGATCCTCAACATGCCACTCTATAAAACACTCTGCATAAGATTTTGGGGGGCCATTGAAGACACTAAAACAACACTCCAGCGCAGACCACCAGAAATGATCTGATAGGGTTCAGAACACCGAAACTGTATTAATGGACCTAAACCCATCCCACTGAGGCATGAAAGCTCAACTATAGCAATTGACTGATTGGGGTGCAGAACAGAGGATGCAGAAGGCCATAGTCGTCAAAACAGTGTACACATTGTTGGCCTTCCAGAATGCACCGAATGGGCCGACACAACACCCCGCAGGCATACACGCACTCACACACCCCCTTCACATACACACACGCACACCCCCATGCACCCACACAACACACAACGCCCCCCCAACCCCCTCCCATCACGGACGATCGACTAACCTGGCCCGACGATCCTCCGGGAGGGGACGGGAGCCATGGGGGCAGCTCCGCCGACACCACACCGCCAACAGAACACCGCCACGGCGAATCACAGGACGTGATTCGCTGGGCGGTGTTCTGTTGGCGTGGAGATGGAGCAACCTCCACTTCCCCGCCTCCCGCCAGTATGGCTGTTGGCAGCTCTCCGTCCGAAAAAAGACGGAGAGCTGCCAACGGTCATAATAGGCCGAGCGGAAAACCGCCACCACTGGCGGTCTTCCGCACGGCAGTCCCTCAGCGGTCTTTCAAAAAGACCGTCGAGGTCAAAATTACCCCCATGGTA